>NC_081307.1:20209907-20519259 GCF_030435805.1 Mustela lutreola | reverse complement strand
AAAATAGCAGCAACACCAGATAATCTTATCTCTATAATTTTGCACACAATTTCTTCTTGCCCATATCTGTCTAAAACAACACTTATAAAATCAACAGGGCCAATTTGGACAGTGGAACAAATAAGTAAAAAATATTGACTTTAAAAGTCTAATTTATACGGTTACTTTTTCTAATCTCTTTGTCATTTAGGATTGAAGCACTTGTATGTTTAATTATGCATAAAGCCTATACTGTAAGGTACCTGTTTAGAAAAAAAAAATTAGACAAAAAAATGTCACGAGTATACATTCAAATCTGTCCTCTGCAAATTTTCTTCCCAGCTCTCTAATACATTTATAGGTTATTGAGCCATCCAGGTAAAAATACACAAATGCATGCAACAAAAGAATTATTCAATGTTTTATCAACCTCAAATAGAAGGGAAAGTAACTTTCCTCTTCCCGTATTTCTCACCATGTCTTAAAGGATTTGGAGAAATCATAAATAGTAGGTATGCAGAACCCATGTAATTGCTTCCTTCTCTTTCATGGTTCCTCACGGTCCTTTCAGAACACAGGTGCTCCACCAGGCACCAAGGATAGCTCTCATTTCTGTGAGATACAACCGGGAGGTAAAAGCGCAAGCTGATGCCCTCCTCTCCAGTCACACAGAAGAGAGAACGTGAGTGAGCACATGGGATTGCTCAGTTGCCCACAAAACCCAGACACATCAAGTGAGATTCCCAGGATTGTCTGTGGTTCACTTGTCACTATTTCTCCTGTTCTACTTTACCAGTCTTTCTGTATTCCTCATGTTAGTGTTCTCCACCTAACCAGATGAGTCTATATAAAATTTAAACATTAAAGATTGCCTGATAGCATATGTCATTTAAAAAATATCTTTCTTTTCATTTCTGCCTTTTAGGAAAAGCCATTCAAAAAACTCCTATGTAGGATTTTTCTTCCTATTTTGTATGTTCCCGCTGCTACTTTATTCAATGTATTAGAGAATGCCTACATTTCATTTAAATATGTGTGTGTTTGTGTGTGTCTTTTTAATTACCTTGTCCAAAGTGAGCTCCTTTATGCACAGTTTGAACACCTTGGTATCCCAAACTCCTACAGATGACCTGTCCACCTCGCAGTTCCCAGTGGTCGTCGCAAACTGTGCCCCACTGGCCATTGTGGAAAATCTCCACTCTGCCCTCATGAGGACCTCTACCGTCAACCAGTCGTACTGTCTTAAATGGAGCTGTAACATAAACAAGTGGTGGTTAATTATATATAAATATTGTTTTATAATATTTTAAAAAATTAACATTTTTTCCAGTAAGTTGAACTATGGAAATAAATATTAAACTTTCTAGCACCACCTGTTGGTAAAGAGTTTAATTACAAGTATTGCAGAATAAAATCTATTCTCTCTGTTTCAACATTTATGAGTTACATATAAAATTTATATAAGTTATAGATAGGAGAAAACATCAAAGATTACATTCCAAGGACTTTAAAGTTCAATAGATACACATTTGTTAATGTCCTCTAGACTTTTCACACTATTTTGGAAAATTTATATAATGAATTGATTTATTTTCTTGCACACTAACACACACACTGGAACACAAAATCCAGGGACTTTTTGATATAGGAGGTTGAAAAGAAGATATTTTATAATACTATAAACACAAAAATAGATGACCAAACATCCTATCTTTTACCAAGAGAATCAAGATAACCATAGTGACAATATTTATTACTTTGGATATTTTGAGAAATCACTAAAGCAATAAATGCTGTGAAGAAATATACCAAGTTTGTAATTATAAAAATAATTTTGTTCTTCAATATTTAGTCAATCTGCTGTATACAATAAACTTTTATACAATTTTGATCATGTGCAATTTTAAATATGAAATGATTCCTATTTTAAAAAATATACATTATGAACCTAGAGTCAGAAGAATAAAAGTTTGTAATTAATATCAAAAAAACAGGTCACTTGGAGAATCAAGCTTTCTTTCTTTTTTTTTTAAATATTTTATTTATTTATTTGGCAGACAGAGATCCCAAGTAGGCAGAGAGGCAGGCAGAGAGAGAGAGGGAGGAAGCAGGCTCCCCGCTGAGCAGAGAGCCCAATGCAGGGCTAGATCCCAGGACCCTGAGATCATGACCTGAGCCGAAGGCAGAGGCTTACCCACTGAGCCACCCAGGCACCCCGAGAATCAAGCTTTCTTTAAAGAATTTTTTATTCTAGTAAGTATTTGTTTAAAAGTCATTTGGCTGAAGAACAGAATGAAAGGTAGAGACAAAATGTTTTTTAAAAATTAAGATAGTGCCAAATAAAAATAACAGTATTCTCACATAATCATAAAAAGCCAATGAATAAGTGCAGTTCTACTTATATCTTTCCAAATAGAAGTTTGAGAATCACTGTAGTATAAAAAAACAAGCTATAACTATCAACAAAAATATCCCTCCAATGTGAAAATGGAGTATTAGAAAATGAGTTTACAAAGTTCAATTAATTCAAGACATATCCAGTAACTTTTTTTTTTCTAACTGGAATAAATTTTGTTAAAACCATAATCTAGTAACAAGTAAAGAAAATCAGCCATTTCCTATGACAAAACTGACTGAACCATACAGAAACATAAAAAGCTAACATGTTATATGTAGTATTACAATTATAATTATTTTCTTGATTCTTCCAAAATAGAATTCAGTGCAAAATACTGAACAAATGTAATCATGCCTAAGTGCATAAGCCATTCCTTACTTAATAAAATGAGTATAAAACATTCTTAAAAGGAAAATAATTTGTTGTTACAGTATTCAAACTTTCAATTACCAGGCAAAATACCCATGTGACCCAATCATTCACTATAATTGCCTAAGAAAGTAGGAAACAATTACCCAGGAGTGGATTGTTTGAAGTTTTAAAATATTATAGTCATGTAGTATTAACTAGTGCTACCCCTAAACGTTTGTTTCTACAAAAGTCAAATATAGCCAAGCATATGTTTATCATGACGCTGTGACAAAACACACATCATATTCAAACATTTGATTATATGAGGTTGATGGTCTTATCACCCAAATAACTCAGTGAAAGCATTCTCAGTGTGCATTCCTTATCTCTCAAAACGTTATTAAGAAGCCTGGCATCTCCTGGGACAGTAGGTCTCAAACTTTGGTATCTGTCTCAGTCTGTTCATGCTTTAACAGAATACCACAGGCTGGCTGGCTTGAACAACAGGCATTTATTTCTCACAGTTCTAGAGCCTGGAAGTCCAAAACCAAGATGGTGGCATATTTGGTGACCAGCTTCTTGGATTGTAGACAGTTAACACATTTCTAGAGTAAGAGTGGGGAGTCATTTCCTTGTTGAAGGTGAATTTTGAGCAAAGACAGTAAGTCTAGACCATAAAAGATATTTTAGTAATCTTAGTGTATTTATGCAATACTAATTATAAATGTGTTTAGATCTTTGTTTTTTCATGTCAATGAATTCTGTTACACTGAAAAGAAATAACTAATTTTTTAAAAAAGTTTTATTGGAATGCAGCCATGCCCATTAGTTTACATAGTGCCCAATGCTGCTTTTAGGCTACAAGAGGAGAGGTGAATAGTTGTGACTGAGACCTTCTGGCATGAACAACAAAAATATCTACTATCTTGTATGCAGAAAAAGCTGGCCAACCCCTGGTATAGGGGAACACACAATATGCAGGCTAGAATGACAGAGGATTTTTTTTTTTTAAGATTTTTTAATTTATCTGACAGACAGAGATCACAAGTAGGCAGCGAGGCAGGCAGAGAGACAAGGAGGAAGCAGGCTCCCTGCCAAGCAGAGAGCCTGATGCAGAGAGCCTGATGTGGGGCTGGATCCCAGGACCCTGGGATCATGACCTGAGCCAAAGGCAGGGGCTTTAACCCACTGAGCCACCCAGGCATCCCTGACAGAGGATTTCTGTAGGGATACTCTTGCCAGGGATCCTGGAGCAAAGGATATCATGACTCATTGCTGCTTTCCTCTCCAGTCTGACTGTGAACCCCTCTATCCATGCACTCCTTGCTCCTTTTATTTCGGTTATATAACTGCTTATATTTCCCAGATAACCCTTATTCTCCCATATTCCTGGGGCTTTGATCCCTGTCTGGAATGCTCACCTACACCCATCCTTCCCACACACACCTTCCAATTCTCTACTTTCAATCCCAGGGTTTGGATAGGGTTCCCTCTTCCAACTTCATAGCACTCCTGACCCACCAGAGCGCTGCACACTTGTTAATTTCCTCCACAAAATTAAGATCTTTACAGTTAACATTTCAGCACCTGACAGAACACAGGTTTTCGCTTAAGAATCCATGAAGAGTGGGGCACCTGGGTGGCTCAGTTGGTTAAGCATCTGCCTTCAACTCAGGTCATGGTCCCAGGGTCCTGGGATCAAGCCCCACATTGGGCTCCCTGCTCCTCCGGAGACCGGTTTCTCCCTCTTCCACTCCCCCTGCTGTGTTTCCTCTCTCGCTGTCTCTCTCTCTGTAAAATAAATGAATAAATAAAATCTTTAAAAGAATCCATGAAGAGTTATGGTATGTATGTATGTATGTATGAAAGAAAGAGAGAGAAAAAGAAAGGAGAAAGAAAAGGAAAAAGAAAGAAAGAAAGAATGAATGAATGAATCACTGTGAGCTCTTCCTGATATGTAAACTGCATTGCCTGAGTGTATTAAGTTGGTAAACATTTAAAATATCAAACAACAGAAGACAGAGAATCCAGTATTTCACAAGTCTCTACAAGGAATACTGTTTCTATGTGTAGAAGCAATAAGGGAAAATCATAAAGGAAAAACTGGTTTAACGGAGCTAAACATGAATCCCATTATGGGGGAAAAACCAATGTGACTACTGAGAGCCCCCACAGGCGAAGGGATGATCAGAGGCCTTATGCATTCTAAAATGGTTTTGCAGGTTCAGAGGATTTATTTCTTATTGGCAGACTAATGTTAAATAGAATCTTGGGACTAAATGTCAATTCAATTTACAATGAGAAATGTAATTGCCTCAAAAACTGAAATATTTGTATCTGTTTGACAAGGCCATTTTCTCCCCGTGGGCAATCTGCATAGGAAGTCACATTTCAATCAGTGAATTATTGGCTTAATTAATTTATTAATTTACAGTGAGACACAGCAGTGAGGTTTTGCCTCTGGGACCGACCAACACTGTTTAGTTAACACATTTTTCCTTATATATGTTAATACATTCAATCAGGTGAGGTGATTTGACATATCTCTACTCTGATTCACTATAGTTTCATTTTCTACAAGCAATCTCACTCTTCTTACATCCCAGCTCTGAAGGGAAGATAGCTACTGATCATTGCTGTGTATTCTTAAAAGTCTGTATATAAAATGAAACTATATAAAATATTTGCTATTGTAATAGTTTATTCATATTTCTATGAATGTAAGATACCAAAAGAAAAATATGTAACAGAGCAGATAATTTACAAAAGGTTTTGTAATTTAATCTGAAGAAATAATTCCAAAAATAAAAGTTAACCATTTTGGAGGTTATTTTTGCTTTGTTTACTGTAAGCTTATATTTTAAAATATTTATTTATTTATTTATTTGACAGAGGTTTAAAATATTTATTTATTTATTTATTTGACAGAGGTGGGGAGAGAGAGAGCACAAGCTGGGGGAGCAGCAGGCAGAGGGAAAAGAGACTCCCCGCTGGGCAGGGCTCAGGACTTGATCCCAGCACCCTAGAATCACAATCTGAGACAAAGGCAGATGCTTAACTCACCAAGCCACCCAGGTGCCCCTAAAAATAACCCTTGAGGAGTTTTGTTATTTCAACTATTATCATATCATTTACCTCATGGTCATGGTTTCTTTTTTCTTATCATTTATTGGAATTAGGATTTAGGGTTAAATTTATTACAGTGTATTTATTATATTTGCATTCCAACTGTTAATAAATTAAAAAAAAATCTGATTGTGGTTTAACCTGGAAGTCCTCACAATGTGGCTAAATTCCTCTAGAAAGGGAGGTATTTAGGTATGAAAGAAAGGCACCACCCTGGGTATCAGATGTTTGGAGAAGCGGAGTTAAATTTCTCCCGAAAATTATCGTAACAGATTTTGAATCTTACTCCAGAAGTCAAAGCAGACAAATGTTCTGGAAATCCCTTGAGAGAGCAGAGAACAAGGTAGATGGAGAGAGTCTCAGTGGAGAGCCGGTAGGCAGCGTAGCCTGATGGCAGTGGAGAGAATGAAAATGTCCAGTGACGAAATTTGAAGTCTAAGCTGGCTGAGAATTTCAAGACAGTGAAGTCTGAGGTTGAACTTTACACTGTAGACTGTTCTGCTTACATTTTTCTATTACAACTAAACCTTCAGTAAAATCCTCTTAGATCCCCAGGTGGAGGGGCTAGGGTACTTCCTCAACCAAAAGGAGAGATGTGGAGCTCGTTGTATAATGAGTGGTGTGGAAAGAAAGCAACCACTAAAGATCCTAGGTTATTAGGTTTCTAAGGTAACTGTAACAAATGATCACATTGTGTGACTGAAAACAGCAAATTTAGGGGTGCGTGGGTGGCTCAGGTCATGATCTCAGGGTCCTGGCATAGAACCCTGCATCGGGCTCCCTGCTCACTAAGGATCTGCTTTTCCCTTTCCCTCTTCTTCTCCCCCGCCCCTCAGGTGTATTTTCTTTCTCTTTCAAATAAATAAATAAATAAAATATTAAAAAATAATAATAACAATTCTTTCACAGTTCTGGAGGCCAGAAGTCTGAAATCAAGACATCCACTGGGCCATGATCCTTTTGAGGGCTCCAGGGAGAAATCCTTTCTAGCATTTTCCTAGCTCCTGGCATTTAGTGGCTTATAACTACATCACTCCAATCTCTGCCTCAGTCTTCTTCCTGTATCTGTGTGTCCTTCTCTTCTTAGAAGTCATTTGATTTAGGGCCCACCTGAATCCAATATGACCTCTTCTTAGCTTAATCACACCTGCAAAGATGCTACTTCTAACTAAGGTCACATTCTGAGATTTCACATGGATATGAAATTTCCTTCAGACTATTTTACACAGGAGGCACTTGAATTTGCCTTAGAACACGAGTTTGGCGCTCAGTTGTATTTCATTACTAAAGAATAAATTGAACCTCAAGATTTGGGGACTACAGAATAGCTGGGTAGTAGATATTTTGGCTAGACCGGAAACGAGCAAAGTCCCCCATGATTACACTGAACGCCCATAGTTGAACTGCTGAATAACTAAAATAAAGATTTAGAATCTGTAGCTTCAAAACACACGGTGCTAAACTCAGATGGTACTGGGTACATCTAACTTAATTATGAGTATGAGTAAATTACTTCCACTGTATGAAAATTAGAAAGTAGCAGAAGGCTTTTGTTTCCTATATTTTATTTTTCCGTTCTTGAGGTGAATTATCAAATAAAACTTTAAGAGAATCTTGCTCAAAAAAACTGGTAAATACTTAAGATGAATGAAGAACTTTGTGTTTAAAAGGAATACCTCCCTAGCTGTGCGGATCCCCACAAAGCAGTCGTGGTGAAGGATAAGTTTATGTGGGGGAAAAAACAAACAAAAGGGAAAGGCTGAGTAAGCCAAGAGAAGTCGGCATGGTTGGGAGTGTAAGCTGTCCTCGGAGTATCCAGAGTCATAATGTTGCCTCTACTACTGGATTTCCAGACTGCCAATTAAACAGACACGTCTGCCTTTCAAAGACCAGACTGTGTTCTTCAAAGGACCGTGTGCATATATTAGGGTATTTATTATCATTTTAGAATAATTTTGTTATTAATACTTCATTTCTATGTAAGTCTTAGTTTTCAGAGTTACTTAGGAGAACTGTAAAAGCATTGACAAAGGGAAATTTTACTTACCTATTTTTAGACTGTTTACAGTTTTGCTCTTCATTTAAAACCATACAGCACAAAAATAAGCAATCCAGGAAGATACTGAACAGAGCTAATTTAGAACATGCACATCACTAATTGGCATAGATTACATTATCATTCTTTCTGAATTCTGAAAAGGTAGGCCTCAGCCAGACCCTGGAAAGTTCCTGTGTCCCTCTTTATAATCTGTTGTATCTGTTATAATCTGACATTGATAGTGATTTACCCCACTTGCTCCTTCACTTGCCTATTCATAAAATACTATAATAACACCTACCTCTGACGACTGACATTTCGAAAAATGTATTTTAGGCTAGAAAGTACTATAAAAAAATAGTGCCAGAATTATTAATTATAATTCATTCTGAATGTTATTCTCGGAAACCAAAATCATAGATTGTAGGAATTTTGAAGTGTGGATTTTGTAGAGAAAAATGTCTTAAATTTGGCCAAGAAAAGTTAATCTGTCCAGTTGTTGGCAAGACTGACAACTCAGAACAGGTTATTTGAATTCTCATGAGGAGAAAATTATTTTCTAAATATTTCTAAATTTTCTAAATCCCCTTGAATTGGATCTGGAGGTAAATTAAAAGAAAATATACATTCTCCTTGGCCTTGGGTGCTGTATTTTGTTTATACTTGTAACTGTTCAGAGCTCTGAGATGTTATCAGGACAGCATCACTGGGATCCATGGGAGACATTAGTGTATAAAGTCTCCACTCCACCATCATTTGACAGGAAAGGCCTTAATTTCTGTCCAACAGCTGTGTCCACAGGTATTTAAACACAGACCACTTGATGCCTCAAAAACCCCAAAAATGGGTGGCTTTGCTCTCCTTCAGGAAACATTACTTCCATTTGCTTAGCTTAAATTTTGGCTGTTTTAGTGTCATCAAAGTAGAAGAAAAAATTATAGGATAGCAAATTTTATTTGGATAATAACAGAAAGAAAAGCAGAAAAAAAAAACCTACTGTAAAGTGTGGGTTCTCAGGTTGAGGTACGAAATGCTTTATTTCAAAAGAGAGGGTCCCAGTGCTTATTCCCCAGAGAAGGGGCGTGGTCTGTATAGGAAACAGGATTCCAGGAGACCAGGGCCCTAGTCTCAGTTGTGCTACAAACTTCCTTTATGACCTTAGATGATTTCTATTTCTTCATATGTTATGACATCTTTTGTAATCACTTTAGAACTTTTGTGTGAACTGTTTTGGTCCATGAGTGTACTTTGAAGAGGTCTGAGGAAGAAAGTCAAGTTACAGGGCGCCTGGGTGGCTCAGCTGGTTGGGCAACTACCTTCAGCTCAGGTCATGATCTTGGGAGTCCCAGGTTCTAGTCCCACATCAGGCTCCCTGCTCAGTGGGGAGTCTGCTTCTCCGCCTGACCTTCCCCCATTTTGTGCTCCCTCTCTCTCTCTCACTCTTGTCCTCTCAAATATAAATCTTTTTAAAAAAAGATGCAATATAATGTGATAGAGTTTAAAAATGTGATAAACCAAGATTCAGATTCCTCCCCATAAACACTAGCTGTGTGATTTTGCACAGATTACTTCATGTTCTAAATCCTCAGGGGGAAAAACAGCAGAACGATCGGTTTCTTGTGAGGTTGAAGTGAAGGACACCACACAAAGTGCCCTGCAGAGCACCGGGCCCAGAAGGGTCACTCTTTGCACTGCAGACATTAGTGTTATTAGTGTTACTATTTCTTAAAAATTCAGATTTCTGGCCTAGTGACTGGGAAAGGGTGATGGTAGCCCTAAAGTATCTACCCAGTATTAAAGAAGAAATTTTCAACAACTTGTGCTTCGGAATTCCAAGGAGAGTTTTTGGAAATCACAACATACCGGTCCAAACCCAAGGCCCCGAATAAGCATCTGTGTACATTGGGTCCAGCCATCGTATATGATAGAAGCCTCAGAGGTCGTTCTGATGCTCACCAGAGCCTGAGAAGTACTGGGGGAATGATACAAGAACACGGTGTGGTTACTGAAGACAGTTCTAAACCTCTCGCATTATGGAGGAATTGACCTAATACGTTGGTGTCCGATAGGCACTCAGCACTTAACAAGAGTGCTATTGAACAGTATGTAATAGCAAAGTTAGGTTGGTCCACGTTTTCAGGGCCTTTTTCCCTATACTCTGAGATTCTGAAGGGGGATCTTGTCCAAGCCATCACTTGCTATTGGCCCTACTTGGTTGGGTAGTGAGTGTGCCCCACTCTCTGAACACTTTGGCAGTTTCAAGGGAAAATTCAGTATCCAAACAGAGGCAACAAGAGTTATTCTGAAGGAAAGAAGGTGGCATTCTTTCTTAGATGTGGCTAGATGTGAAGATTACACACTAGAGCAAAAGCCTAATCAACTAGGAATTTATATATATGTATATATATGTGTGTGTGTATATACACACACACACACATATACACAGAGGGAAAGAGAGAGAAAGGGAGAGAGATACTGAGTCTAAATGACTTAGTTTGAACTCCTAGATCCCATCATGCCTGAAGGAAAACCATCTCTTGGAATTCTTAATTACATGAATCAATAGATTCTATGTCTTGACTAAGCAGATTTTCATTTCTTTCTACTTAAAAAATTCTTACAGATACACAGATGGTAATTATTTGACAATAAATATTGAAGTGGGGCACCTGGGTGACTCAGTCAGTTGAGTGTCTGCCTTTGGGTCAGGTCATGATCCCAGGGTCCTGGGATAGAGCTCAGTGATGGGCTCCCTGCTCAGGGGGGAGCCTGCTTTTCCCTCTCCTACTACCCCAGCTTGTGCTCTGTCAAATAAATAAAAGGAATCTTTAAATATAAATAAATAGGGGCACCTGGGTGGCTCAGTAGGTTAAGCCTCTGTCTTCAGCTCAGGTCATGATCTCGGGTTCTGAGACTGAGCCCCGCATTGGGCTCTCTGCTCAGCAAGGAGCCTGCTTCCTCCTCTCCCTCTGTCTGCTGCTCTGCCTACTTTTGATCTCTCTCTGTCAAATAAACAAATAAATAAAAGCTCAACAATATAAATAAATAAATAAATAAATAAATAAACAAACAAACATTAGAAGTAGCTTCCCAGGTCATTCGATTTCTCATTAATCTAATCACCATTGGTTAGTGTCTACTTAAACAGCATTAGCCTCACAATTTTTATAATTTTATGGATTCCATAATGTAAAAGAACATCCCTGAAATGTGAAAACAAAATACTGACAAGAAACAAACAAAAGTCAAATTGCTTTCATAACTACAAAAACAGCACAATGTCTCAAATTTATTTATGATACAATTTAGGCCTGGAGAACTGGTTGGCAGAAAGAGAGGCAGAGATGCCTGAAGCAGATCTTCCTCATTCTGAAAGTTCCAGGCCTGCGGAGCGAAGATTCCGACAGGGTACTCCCCACAGACAGGGAGGCATAGTGGTTCTGGATCCTTCCTGTAACAGGCTGAATTATATCCCCCAAAATGCATCTGTGGAAGTCCTAACACCCAGGGCGACTGTATCTAGAGATAGCGCCTCTAAGGAAGTATGTTAAGGTTCCCTGAGGCCATCTGGGTGGGGCCCTAATCCAACAGGGCTAGTGTCCCGAGGGCACCTGGATCTTGGATTTCAATATTCAGAACTCTGAGGGAATAGACAGATTTGTGTTGTTTATGTCACCCAGACTTTGGTCTGGCAGCCCCTAGCAGGCGAACACTCGTGTCTTTTTTTTTTTCCCCCTCTGTTTTGTATTTTTGACTAGTTGCAAATGAAACAAGAAATAGAGTACCTCGATGGGTATAAATTTGAAAGTACAGCTTTTTCTTTAATTCATAAATGACAAACAAGCTTCCATCCCTGTAATGTCATGATCTGAACATGGTAAAAAACAAAAAAACAAAAACAAAACCCAGAAAACTTCCTTTAACAAAAATATTCACTTTGTCACTGCAATGCCTACTTCAATGGCTTAGAAGTTCTAATTCTTATTTTTAAGATTTTATTTGACAGAGAGAGAGAGAGAGAGAGAGAGAACGCACATTAGCAGGGGGAGAAGCAGACTCTCTGCTGAGAAGAGAGCCCGATGTGGGGTTCTATCCCAGGACCCTGGGATCATGACCTGAGCAGAAGGCAGGGGCTTAACCAACTGAGCCACCTAGGCACCCTACAAGTTCTAATTCTTATTTAAAAAACTACAAAAGTGTTTATTGAGGACCTACTAGATGTCTCAATATAGTAATAATTATTCATTTGGCTACCTTTTGTGATTAATATAATACTTTTTTTGGTATAGAAAGTGTTTCTAGGTATAGGTTATAGAAGAGGTAAGAGATTATAACAGGAGAACCTGTAACAGGACAGTTTGGTGTGGAAGATGTTTTGGAATAGAACAGACAATCATTTTATTTTTATTTTTATTTTTAAGATTTTATTTATTTATCAGAGAGAGAAGGGGAGAGAGCGAGCACAGGCAGATAGATTGGCAGGCAGAGGCAGAGGGAGAAGCAGGCTCCCTGCTGAGCAAGGAGCCTGATGTGGGACTCGATCCCAGGATGCTGGGATCATGACCTGAGCCGAAGGCAGCTGCTTAACCAACTGAGCCACCCAGGTGTCCCCAGACAATCATTTTATAGGGAACAAATGAATTATGCCCATAAGCCATGCAGAGTTTGGTAAACATATTGTGTACAGAAACTGAACACTGGTGTTCAGGTAAAAAAATTTATCTTTGACTATTTCTGGGAAATGAGAAATCAGAATCACACAAAACTTCATTAGGTCGAGGGGTGTTTTCCATTTTGGTAAAGAATCAGCGTTAGGATTCCTTTAACCAGTTCCCTTAAGAGCATCTGAAAGGCTGCTGGGAGTCAGGTGTTCCTCTTGGCAGTGAGGGGATCAAAGAGACGTGAGTAATTCAGGGGAAGTTGGGAAAGGAAGTAACTGGAGAGCCCCAGGGAAGGGGCAAGTCTGTAGGGTATGCCACAAAGGGAGATAGTTCTTGGACACTTCATGTGCGAGTAACTGGTTCTAGTGACTTTGGTGTTGAGATGCCCACTGCAGGACAATGCATTTCCAAAGAAGCAAGGGTAAGGGTGGGGCAGGGGGTAGTATTGGCTGTGAACCCCTACTGGGACAGTACTTGTGTTGGTTAACACTACCTTGGCCGCAGAGTGGGAAGCCAGGACCCAGTTCTCTGAAGAGCAACAGGAAAGCCATTTTACCCTCTGAGGTTGTGGATGGTGGGAAGGGCCATACTGGGTCTATTTCACCTGCATTCCAGCCTATAATGGGATGAATTTCAAATTCTGCTGGAGCAAAAGACCGGGCTGGAGCTGTACTGATTTTTTTTTTCTTTCTTTCTGATTGGTTCCGGTAGGAGTCGGGCTGTGTGAGTCAGCTGGGATAGGGATTCATCAGGGCAAAATGCTGACTGCGGGATCCATTCCTCATTTAAAGCTCTATTTCAGTTTATGAGACGTATGAGTTATTCCCATCTATTGCGCTGATGGAACATGCTGTGTTCCAGCAACAATACACGCGCTCACATAAAGCTTTAAACAGCGCGCACTGTCCAAATCCGGCAGCACTTAGCTAAGTGACCGGCAGCCAAGGGCTCTGGGATACTCTAGGGTACTCCGCTTGGTCCTGACGTGGGCTGCCGAGAAGCACAGGGTGAGGAGTTAAAACAAGATGCAGTAACAGAAGAGGAACATCAAAGCAGCCAAACCTCATTCCCAATGGTTAAAACTGAACCAGGCTCTGAAAACCAGAACGAATGTGAAGGGGTAGCTCCTGCCCCTGGTGTCACGTGTAAATGACTTGTACTACTGATAGTCCTGTTCTGCGGGTATTCCAGGGAGACTATGTTTCTGAATAATAGATCGGGGGCAGAGACTGGACACAAGACCTGACGTAGCACGTGAAGGTGGAAACAGCAACAAATACGCACTGAGAACCCTTTTTTGGGAATTTGAAATCCGAGAAGTCACACTTCTTCTCCTTAGTGTCTTGAAATTATAGGCCCATTCTAGAAAACCAAATTGCTTATTATAAATCTCTTTCTTGGGTCACCTGGGTGGCTCAGTTGGTTAAGGGTCTGCCTTTGGCGGAGGTCATGATCCCAGGCTCCTGGGATCCAGTCCTGCATGGGACTCCTTGCTCAGCCGGGAACCTGCTTCTCCCTCTGCCTGCTGCTCCCCCTGCTTGTGCTCTCTCTCAAACAAAATCTTTTAAAAAAAACTCTTTCTCTTCCTTCTTTTTGCACACGCTTCATGCTATGTATTTGTGGCATTTACATATAAAAAGACATAAAACTAGCGTGGGGGGTGTTGAATGGAACCCGTGTTACAAACAGGACCTTTGGAAATGCACGCATCTAGCTTTGAATTTCTGTTCTTCCATTTATCAACAAGGCTTCAGTTTCCAACCTATAAAATACGAATAATCATAATACCTACCTCGAAGTCTTTTCTGAGGTTTAAATGAGAGAATACGTCAAAAGCCCCGGGTGCACGGCCAGTGTTCTCTAAGCATTGACTCTTGTAATTATTTAGTGTTTGGAGGAGAAGGTATGACTTTGGCCAATTGAATGCTTTGAGGAAGACCAGAAATCACTTAAGATTGTGCTGAGTCCTCAGTAGAAATCAATTGGAAGACAAACTGATACTTCATATCACTGTATGAGTTTCAAAATAAGACACTTTAAATTCACATCCTCATTATCGGCATGAACACAGCACAGGAAGACATACTAACCAACGACACATTGCGAATTGGTGTGTGCGGGACAGAGCCCCACACACAGTGTTGAACTGCACAGCAGGAATTGTTTCTGCTTGACTAAAACACCTTCCCTTCCAAGTTGGGTAACAACAGATGAACCCTTGTGACAAGCATGTGAGCTTGGGGCCCACTTCTCTCCACTGCACATTACTCACTTGTGCATTTGAACTGGGCATTCAGCATCTGTTTTTGTCTAGAGAGAGAAGAGAAGCCCTTCTCCTGTCTTCTGTGGTCTGGGGTATCAGACACCTTGTGAACCGAAACCCCCGGAATTGCCTCTCATGATCTCTGCGATCAGGGCCATGGCCAATGTCAACGAAGTCCTGCTGGCAAGAGAAAAGGCTCCCTGGGTTTTAGCTGTTCCCCCAATGCAGAACAGGGTGAGAAGTCACACCTGACTAAACCATGGGCAAAGAGATCCAACTCATCGCCACATGTTTGCATTCACAGGCCAGTCAACATTGCTGGTTTTCTAATAATGACCATCCGAAGACTGGCTGATTCTTCTACTTCCATTTTTTTTTTAAATTAATTTATTTTTTTTCTTGGAGACTCTGTTGTCTTGGAGATACAGACCCAGAGTACCCCTGAAACTAATTCATTTCAACCTTTGTTAGAGTTTTCTCAGCACAGTCTTGGGCTCCTGCTTCATTCTTCAGAGCCTGGACTCCTCTGTTTTATGAGGCTGACATTTTGTTCTGACCTCCGGTGACAGCTTCTGGCCTCTGGCATGCACTCGGTTGAGTCACTTCTTTATTTATAACTTAACGTTCCCCGGCGCGGCTCCGACAAACTCACTGATTTGCGATCTGGTCACACTGGCGTTGTTCTATCTAAGGTAAAATCTTATCTTATTCTCTAGCATCTCTCCTTTTTGTCCGTGACATTTATTTGGCTTCTCGCATTTTCATTCTGCTTTCCCTCCTGCTCTGATTACAGATTTTACATGTCTGCACGATGCCAGCAGGGAAGAGCGGTTCCAGTTCAGAGAGACCATTGTGAAGCATACCTTATGTGTTTAAAGCACTTTATAAATGGTTTTACAGAGCATCTCTGCCCACACAATACCTTCTGTGATCCTCACAACAACCCTGTGAGGTAGGTGTTACGATGGCCATTTTACAGGAGAGGGGACGGAAGGGCTGAGAGACACACAGACACACGACTTAGAATTCACTAGTAACTCAAGACTGTGAAGCTCGGGACTGTTTGTAAACCTTGAGAGAAATGAGAGGTGTGAAAATGTGATCTGTGAATTAATTAATACAGAGACCTACACACATATCACACTACACTGTATCTTCCCTGTTCCTTTTTGGCGGGGGGGGGGGGGCTGTCTTTTCTTACCCTTTCCCCTTTCTCATTTTTATCCCTTTCTTCACCCACACAAAGTATCTCCAGGTCTACTGAAATATTTCTTCATCTTCAGGATCTATAATCAATATTTAAAGTGTAGTCGTACAAGAGGCTTTTTAGAACAAAACATTTCAGCATTATTTTTTCATGACCAAAATATTCTTGCTTGAGATAGCCAGGTCATTTAAGGAAACAAATTCTGTTTTTTTTTGGTTTTTTGTTTTTTGGGTTTTTTTTGGTCTAAATGTGTTCAATAAACTGTCTAAGCTCCACTTTACTTCACTATAAACTCGAAAAAAAAAAGCGTAATTTGTAGAAGAAGAAGACAAGAGAGTAAACTAAGCTAATCAGAATCAATTTACTTTTTGATATTTTAAGGAATTAATAATCTCGATCTCCTCTGAACACCTGTAGAGCCCTATTCCTCCCCTCAAATAGTTCTGCTGTATTGTAGAATTGCCCGTTTACATGTCTAGGGCTTCCAGGGACAATTAGCTCTGTAAGGTGAGAAGCTACGGTCATCTTATTAGCTCCTATGTCCAGCTCCAGGAAGTATGCGATGAACATAAATGAATGAATGAGTGAATTAACAAATGCTTTTTCTTTTCTGTATCCCTATCACTTACTGAGAGTACTGTTTTTGAATGTCAAAAACCCACATAGAGTCAGTAGCCATGCCTCCTAGAACCCAGTGGGTTAAATTGGGTTCAGAAAGACATGAAGTGAGTGAATGGCAGAGGGCTTCTGGCCTGGCTCGGAGAACTAGCTTGAGCAGCCCGCCAGTCAGTACATGCGAGGCATCCCAGCTAAGGGCGCTATGAGATGGTGGTGATGGTGGCGTGCTGTAGTGGGGAGAGGCAGGAACATGGGAACAGAGACCCCAAGAGCACAAAGGACCAGAGAAAGCCATGTGGAAGTTGCACACCACACAGGAACCAGAGTCATTTGGAGGAGCCACAAAGGGATCTTGGATTCGGTTGAGCTGATGACTTGTCCGGAGGTGAAGGGTCTTTTAATGAGATGGTAGCAGAGGGTGTCTTGCCCAACCCACCTGATCTTAAAAGGGCCCTGCCCACATACGATCAGGGAGTTGTACCGGTCCTGACACAGATGTAAAAGAGGAAATCAGTGATTATTCTTTTTATATTTAAATCATGCCTGAAAAATAAATGTATATTAAAATAACTCCATATAAATAATTTATGAGAACTAACTGAAGATGGGGAAAATCAGGCACTTTCATGCACAATGCATTGGTACAGCCTTTCTGGAGCCATTCACAAGAAACCATCAACTTGTGAAATGCACATCGCCTTTGAACTATTGATTTGTTCTACTCCGAGCAAATTTTCTATTATAAAATGGTTCCACAAGGTCATGTATGAGCGTGCTGAATGGAGCACTGCTTATTAAACCCAAACCACGGCCAACTAAAATCAAGTGTTCATGACTAGGGAACAGAATGATGTATTACGGGATAGCGATATGATGGAGTACTGCAGAGTCACTGAGGGAGAAGAGCTAGAGCCACATGTCCCGACATGGGCAAGTGACTGACACGTTAACCTCAGTGAGGTAAAAGCAGAACATACTGTATAGATGCTGGTACCTATGATTCTTTCTCTTTGAAACATAATGGAGTTATATCTACTCTATGGGGGCGGTGCACGGAGGGAAATCTGGAGGCCATAAACACATTTATACACAGAAATATATTGTTGCTTTCACAAAGTGTGAGCATAAAGTTCAAAAGAACCATGAAAAGAGCTATAACTGAAACCAATTCTGAACAGATCAAAAAAAAAAAAAAAAAAGTGTTCAAAGCATTTGATAACCTCAGGTACCAGAAGACTGGGTGGGTGTTTGGTTTTCAAGACTGCAAAAACAGAGAAGTTCTTTACCTGCCAAACTTACCCAGAGTCAAGGTTAAGTAGCTCAGGAAAGTCTCAGCAAAAAGAGAAAAAGATAAAAACCGCTCTAAAGATAAAGATAAAGGCAGAGATAAAGACAGATAAACAGGAAGCTAGGGAAGAGTTACACAAGGAGCTCAAGTGAAAATAACTAGAGTGACAAGGAGAAAGGAATCTAGGTAGCGCAGAAAGTATTACACTAGACAAAAGTGATCATATTAAAGAAGAAATGGACACACAGGATGAAAGGTCTACTAATGTTTCCATTATCTTACTATAATAGTAACAACACTAATAATCACGGAATGACGCTAAAGCCCTGTGAGGAGACACACAATATTCAATGTTGTCAATTCAGGGGGAAGCGACATCAACAATGCAACAATTGTGAAAAGCATCAGGTAGTTACATTATATACCTGAATGGCTGGGATTCATGGTGGTGATCCTAAATTGTCTAAGGGCCCTATCCACACACAGCACAGGTAAAAATAATTCCTTCTGTTCTAAGGGAGAGAAATTGGTACTCTATTTTTAAAATAATAACTACAACTAAAAAATGCTAGAGTTTTGGTACATTAAAGGATTAGCTATAACCTATCTAAAGCAGACCCTGTTTGGGTAGAGATTATCATCGTGGGGTGTGTGTGTGTGTAGTGGCTGCTATCCCCACAGACACACACACACACACACACACACACACATCATACACAGCTCCTACTGGGAACATAGTGAAGTCATCTCATCTAATATTTTGTTGTTAAGGGCCAGTTTATGAGGTCAGCATCCAATCAACAGAGTTCCCTGTGTCAAATCTATTCTGTTGCAATTTTGAAGGTCTAGGATATAGAACACAACTTTTCAAGTTTTTAGTACAACAAAGCAAAACACAAAAACCCCAGGCATCAGAGAATTGGTTGGCCGGGGTTCTTCAGATCGTCCAAATTCCTAGCTGGAGCCTTTCAGTTCCTCAGTCAGTAGGTAAGGAGGATATAATTGTTTCTATTCATAAACTTGATTTTCCTTCAGCAGACTTAAAGTAGCTTGAAAATTGAACAATTTTCTATGTGGAATTTTTAGAAAACTGTGCTCATCATGAAAACAAAATACAAATGGGTCATGAGACTCAGAGTTGTATAATTTAATCTATTTGTTTTACTCCAATTAGCATGCTTTTTTGGAGAAGACTGTGGCTCACTTCCACAGAAACTCTCTGGGTCGATGCTGAAGTTCCCCACATTTGCCTTGAGCCCAGACCACTATGATGGCAAGCTTGTTGATGACAAGGCTCACATAAAAACAAGGACCCGTAAACTTACTTGGTATGCTTCCACTTCCTTTGTCCCCCTTCTGGCCTTTTGGTCCAGGATATCCTTGAAAACAAACAAACAAAAAAGCAACGATTCGGTTTTGTTTTGTTTTGTTTTTTGTAATTAGGACAATTTAATTATTCAAAAAATTAATTTCTGTAAATGGAGACAAAAATGAATTGCTTTAAATGTAGACAGAGCATCAATCACAAGCTAACCTAGAATCAACTTACCACACACAACCTATAAATATTCAAGTGTAATAATATTGATGTTGATAATAATGGCTATCACCTTATTT
Source organism: Mustela lutreola (assembly GCF_030435805.1). Classification (NCBI taxonomy): domain Eukaryota; kingdom Metazoa; phylum Chordata; class Mammalia; order Carnivora; family Mustelidae; genus Mustela; species Mustela lutreola. The sequence goes on along the minus strand of NC_081307.1, from coordinate 20,499,713 downwards.
TCACTATTGAAAAAACTTTTTTAACTTATTTAAATTCACTTTAACAGTGAATTTTACAGATAGTGTATCCTTAGTTTCAGATGTAACGGCTATCAATTTAAAGACCTATGAGAAACCTGTCGCTATTCTGGGTAGGTCCCTTACATCCATTAGCTCAAACTTTTTGTGAGGGCATTAGATATCCCATTTTCCTAAAGCAGACAAAACTGAGGTAGGCACTGTTTGGGCTTATTCATCTTGTTTTTCTTCTTCCTTTGACTTTGTTCTTCTCCTCCTCCAGGAAGCTTCATTTCCTGCATCTCATCTGAAACCCTGGTTCCCTATTTCCCATTATACTTTATCTGGTTTTCCGTTTCTTTAGAGGGGAGAATCCCAAAGATGGGCTGTGAATGAATTTCTGGAATGCTAAGATCTTGATGACCTCATCCTGGGGGAAGCTTGGAAGGTCTCAAGGGCACCTAAGCCTATAGGCTACATTCTTTGGCTTTGATAACACCATCTGTTTACAGAAGGCTGTGGTACAAATGCTCTCCTTTATTTATTTTTCTAAAGACTTTATTTATTTGACAGAGAAATGGAGAGCACAAGCAGCGAGAGCAGCAGGCAGAGGGAGAGGGAAAAGCAGGCTCCCCTCTGAGCAGGGGGAGCCATGCGGGGCTGAATCCCAGACCCTGAGCCGAAAGCAGATGCTTAACCAACTGAGCCACACAGGTGCCCCCAAATGCTATCCTTTTATATGAGGGTCAGGACTTCACATAGGTACTGGAAACACTGTGAAGACCTTGATTTTTGCTCTTGGTGATGATTTATCCACAGCTCCACTTTCAAAGGTACACCCAGAAGATCATGTTTTAGTACCAACAAGAGATTTTAATGGTAAAGATGTCATCTCCTGGGGCTGTTCTTGTGTATTGATTCTTCTAACATTCCTCAAATATTTACCTTGCAAGTAATCACCTTCTTGGTATACACGTGGGGCTGATCCAAGTACCTCGTAAGCCAGAATCTGTGTTAATGTTTTTGATTTCCCCCTACCAAATTAAGACCCTCTGCCTTTTCATCCAAGAGTTAAGAGGACATAGTTTGAAACCCATGGCTTTGTAAAGGCATGATGACAGCAATTTTAGAAATCTCTATTTAAATTATTTTGCTCTGCTACTTACTAAGTATGTGGCTCAAAACAAGTTTTCAAACCTTTCTGAATTAAAAGCTTATTTTTCCATCAAATGAGAAAACAACACCCTCGATTGGAGAGTTCTCTTAAATTAGCAACAATATTTATAAAGCATCTTGCCCGTGAAGAGATGACTAGAAGGGATGGTAGCTCGTACAGTTTTACATCTCCCAAAGCTTAGTTAGAATGGTCTCTCTGTGGTTTTAGTCTCGGTGAATGAGAGAGGACTTTGTCATCTCTGTTCACTTTATATGGTACAATTACTTTTAATTTTACTATAAAGTTTTAATCTTTATTTGGATTTTGCTTTTGTTTCTTTCTCTAATTCAGTTTACTAATTCAGTTTACTCTGTCTTTGGGAACATTTATTCTTATTTACTATTTAAAGATTTTTTTGATTCCCAATTACCAAATTAAAAATATAAAATTAGGCTGATAAGTAACATGAGAACTGAGATTGAGCACTTAAAAATCGTAAGTTTTTTCCAATTAAAATTTTATTGTGAAGATTTCATGAAATGCCAACCATTCCTTATCAGAGTATGATGGAGAGAAAGCCTCTGATCGTTTTGCATATATGATTACACTGTACATCATTGTATTCACTTTTTAATTGTGATTCAGTCATTGCAGGTAATGCGAAATTGGCAAAAAAGTCATAAATTGACAAAAGTACTCAAAACTTTTCCTATTTTTTTGATGATATACTTTTATGAGATATAGTACCTAAGTTTCAGATTCCCAAGAGGAAAGAGTCTAAGATATTAAACAAAAACTGAAAGCTTACAACTGTTTCCTATTTCCTGAAGTTTCTACCTTCAACCTTCTCACTAACCTTACCCTCTTTCCTCTAGCTCTTCAACCATACATTTATCTTATCATCAGTATGTAAATAGTATTCAAATCTCTTTTCACAGGAAAAAAAAAAAATCAAATGAGCGAACACACCAAACAAAAACCAGACTTCTTTCTTCTCTGAGAGTCTAATTACTTAAGACTTGGCTCCATGTCCTTGCCTGACCCTCATCTGCAGTTCAGCTCTGAGTATTCCCCATCTGGTTTCCACTCACCCACTGAAACCTCTCTCAATAAGGCACGGTCCTCATAGCAACAATGCAAAGAGCTTTCTGTAGAGTTCACCTTACCTGACCACCTTTTATTTTAATTTTTTTAAGATTTTGTTTATTTAACAGAAAGAGACAGCACAAGCAGAGGGAGCAGCAGGCAGAGGGAGAAGCAGTCTCCCTCTGAGGTGGGATCCAGATGTGGGACTTGAACCCAGGATCCTGGCATCATGACCTGAGCTGAAGGGAGATGTTTAACGAACGAACTGAGCACCCAGGTGACACACGTGATGATCTTTTAAAACTTCCTCCTCGCCTTTGACTTTTTCATCACTCTTTCCCCAGATGTCCTTCCTCACTCTGGCTACTTCTGTTCACAATCTACCACTTTATTTTTACTGCTCAGCCTGTACCTTCACTACTTAAGGCTTCATCCTTGGCTGCTTCTCTTCTATCTACTCATGAAATAGTATTAAAACCAATGATGCCAGTAAACATTCATATAATCATAGCTACAACTTTGTCTTTCTATCTCTGGGCTCTCTTCTGAACTCCAAACCCATATATTCACTGATCTATGAATATTTCCATGAAGGACACAGAGAAAATATTCAATAATTATTTGTTAGATAAATAAATGAATCATTTTTTGGTCTATAGTTTTAGAAACTCCTAAACTTTTTGAAGTAGGTAGGTCAGATTGTCACTGCTCTACCCTATAGATCAAGACACCAGAAAGTCGTCCCCTTCGGTTAAGGAAAGTTAACCACTGTGTCTTATTTCCCTCTCATTTCCTGGTGCTAGCATTACACCTTGTGTACACAGTAAGTGTGCATTATATGTAGAAGGGCGGGCGCAGAGTGGGGAGAAGGAGAGCAGAAAAGATAATAGGGTGCTCTTTCTCTAATTTTTTCCTTTGAAATCTGCCAATGCTTTCAGTATTATTCAGATGGTCCAGGCTGGGTCATTAGTTAGACTATGACAATTATTGGATTTTATTTCTAATTTTACTACCTTCTTTGGACTCTTTTGGAGGAGAGACTCTATTATTCATTGTTTTAATGTACAGTATAACTGAAGTGGTACCAGACACTGTTGCTCGCATTTCTACCAAATTTGAGTTATTTTTAAAATTTTATTTATTTATTTTTAAAGATTTTATTCATTCATTTGACAGAGAGAGACCTAGAGAGCACAAGCAGGGGCAGCAGCAGAGGGAGAAGCAAGGCAGGAAGCCTAATGAGGGGCTTGATTCCAGGACTCTGGGATCATGACCTAAGCCAAAGGCAGATGCTTAATGGACTGAGCCACCCAGGTGCCCCCAAATTTGAGTTTTTAAATAAGGCAGTGATGTCTTAAGAATATCTTCTGTCAAACGAATTCCTGCCTTTGCCCTGGCACTCATTCATTCATTCATTCATTCATTTTTGCAGTGTTCTCTTTCTCCACTCCTTTTCTTTACCTGAAGATACGGTTCTTAAAGTGTGTTCCCTGGAACAGCATCATCACTATCACCTGGAAACTTGTGAGGACTGAACAATTTCAAGGGAGCCCTAGTCCCCAAACTACTGAATCAGAAACTCTGGAGGTAGAGCATAGTGCACTGTTTTAACAGGCCCTACAGGTGATTCTTTTTTTTTTCCCCCCTTTTTTAAAGATTTTATTCACTTACTTGAGAAAGAGAGTACAGAGCTAGAGAGAGAGAGAGAGAGAGAGTGCACATGCAGCAGGGAGGGGCAGAAGCAGAGGGAGAAGGAGAAGCAGGCTCCCCGCTGAGCAGGGACCCTCTCCACCCCCATAATGTGGGGCTAGATCCCAGGATACTGGGGTCATGACCTGAGCTGAAGGCAGATACTTAACTTGCTAAGCTACCCAGATGGGCCTCCTACAGGTAATTCTAATGCCTGGTCACGTTTGAGGACTAAAGAAATTGTACCTTTTTTTTTTTTTTAATTGTACCTTTTTTTTTTTTTTTTAAACTGAAGTCTAGTGACTTACAGCAGTTTCAGGTGCACTGCTTATTGTGTGTCTTCTAGGACAGCACTAACAGGACTTCCTCTGTAACACACGACCTTGCTGTGCCTCTACTTTCTGCTCCCAGAGTGTTTTGTCCTAATTCATGAATGTTTATTGCTTACCACGCTGCACTACAGCTAACTGCTTCTGCATTTTTCTGCTCCTTAAAGGCTGTGCTATATTCATGCAGGGCACCCAGTGAACTCTCATAAAATTGTGTTGGCTTGGTGAATGAATCAATAAATGCTCTCTCCAACACTTTGATTGGAGGGCAAGTGTTGAACTGTAGGAGTCTGATAGTAGAAAAAAAGTCCTGCTTGTGTAGGCAGTAGCTACCAACATGTATACAGAACTTGCTTTGTGACAGAACTATCTGAAGCTCTTTAAGACATCTATTTATTTAAATTTTGCAGAAATTCTAAAATATGGGTCCTCTTAATAGTCCTAGTTTTTTAGATAAGAAAACTGAGGCACAGGGGGCGCCTGGGTGGCTCAATGGGTTAAAGCCTCTGCCTTTGGCTCAGGTCATGATCCCAGGGTCCTGGGATCAAGCCCCACATTGGGCTCTCTGCTCAGCAGGGAGCCTGCTTTCCCCTCTCTGCTGGCCTCTCTGCCTACTTGTGATCTCTGTCTGTCAAATAAATAAATAAGTAAAATCTTAAAACAAAAAAATAAACTAAAGCACACAGAGGGTGGGGAGGTAGGATATACTATGCTATTTCTTTCAAGTACCAAACATACTCTGCTATTCCTATGTGTCCTAGGAGGTTAAATAACAGACATGGAAAAACGATGTGCCGATGTGAAATTCAAAGTCAAACCACTGTGACAAACCTTGACTCTTCCCAAATGAACCACCTAAGGTCAGAGAGTACACAGAAGTGTTACTGAATGATCTTGTTGATTAAACTTGAGAAGAGGGGTCACTGTGAGAAATTTCTGGGAGAAAACTCTGGGATGGGGATCTGGCTCATCTTGTATCCTCCGCTCCAAGCACAATGTATGAGAAAACATAGACGTTCAAACAAAGGGAAGTTACTTCTTATCAAATCCGCTAGATAGTGCTATTTAGTCTCTTCTGTGGGTTATTCTTTTTTTTTTTTTTTTTTTTTTAGTTTTTTATTTTTTATTTGACAGAGAGAGATCACAAGTAGTCAGAGAGACAGGCAAAGAGAGAGAGAGGAGGAAGCAGGCTCCCTGCTGAGCAGAGAGCACGATGCAGGACTCAATCCCACAACCCTGAGACCATGACCTGAGCTTAAGGCAGAGGCTTAACCCACTGAGCCACCCAGGTGCCCTTCTGTGGGTTATTCTTAATGTTGTCAGTGACCACATAGGAAGGTTATATTTAACAGACAGATGGTTGTGAGAAGGAGTGAGGCCTTCTTAACATTCTTAATTTTTTTGCCATGTTTCCACTTCTTAGGTAGACTTTTCAGAAAGACAGATAGTAACTCTGACTTACTCAGAGTGCCTCATGATATTCATTTATGAAGATACCCCTTAAGATTTAATGTAAATAGAAAGTTACAAATAGACTGTACCAGAAAGAGTTCCGAACAAAATCTTACCATGATTTTGCAAGAGATAATAAGTGGCTACCTATATGAGAGAGATAGCAGACAGATATACCATTTTAGCTTTAAACTTAGAATACAGATAAAATATGTTTTCTCACTTCATGGAATTATTTTGAATTATCTTGGAAACTATAAGTAGCTTTGCAATTTTGTCCAATTCAGGGTTTTTAAATATATTTATCTATTGCACACAAATTGCCCATTTAGGAAATTCAGCAATTCGTGAAGGATGTAGATAATTTCAAACAAATTAACAAATGAACGCTTCTTCCCATTTTGCAAAAAAAAAGGCCTGATTAAAGCCAGTCAGTTTTAGAGATAGTTGGTATATAAATTTACCATTCAGTTCAGGTAATTGGGTCTGATGGTAGGTTGCTTATTTGTGGCTAGCTGATTTTTCTCCAAGCCCAAATGCCATTGACAGAGTCCATAAACACAGATACTATCAAAAATACCTCAACACACCTATTGAAATTGCTAAAATCCAAAACACTGATGGATGTGTGACAATACGAACTTTTATTCACTGCTAGGGGGAATGCAAAATGGCACATGCACTTGGGAAGACACTCTGGTGGCTTCTTACAAAATTAAACACAGGTTTACCATGAGACCCAGCAATGAAACTTATAGGTCAACTCATGTCGCCAGCTTTATTCATGATTGCCCAAACCTGGAAGTACCAAGAGGTCCTTCAAATAGGTGAGTGGATAAACAAACTGTGGTATATCCATACATTACAGTATATGGACCATTATAAATAAATGAGCTATCAGGCCACCAAAAGATATGGAGAAGCCTAAATGCATACTGCTCAATGGAATAAGCCAATCTGAAACCATTACATTCAGTAGGATTTCAACTGCATGACATTCTGGAAAAGGCAAAACTACGGAGAGTGTCAAAACATTAGTGGTTGTGTCAAGTTGAAAAGGAGTGTGGTGGTGATGAGTAGGTAGACTACAGGGGATCTTTAGGGAAGTGAAAGTTCTCTGTATAGTACTCCACTGGTGGCTACATGTTGTTACACAGCTGTTAAAACCCACAGAATGTATAAAACCAAATGTGAATTCTACACTGGGGACTTAAATTACTTATAATGTATCAATACTGGTTCATCAATTCTTACAAATACAACATGTTAATGACGTTAACAGGGAAACTGGATGTGGGTTTATGAGAACTCTGTGTTTTCTGTGCAATTTTTCTCTAAACCTAAAACTAGTCTAAAAAACAAAAACTATTTTTAAAAAACACCTCAATGATAAGGATCCTGTTCTCTAAGTCATCATTTACTTTGAAATTAGGAAACAGTAAGCTTGTCTGTTTCTAAAATTTCTATGCAAATTTTACAGTTCAAGTGTAGGCTACTTCCTTTTCCTAAGGAGTAGAAAAAATGTCATCACATATAAATTTTAAAGAGCTTGAACAATGTAGTTTATTAAGAACTAATACGTAATAGCAGTTAGTTTATCTTGCACAGAATAGGATTTCTGACCTATCTGTAGATTGCTAACTATAACTTTCCAGGGTTTGGCCAGTTTGGGTTAAAAGGGTATTTATACGTTGCTTGTTTTTCTTTGCTAGGCTTTCCATTCTCTTTGTTCTAAGATAGACACCATTCTTCATGTGATTTATGGCTGGGTAGAGTTTATAAATCCTCTGTAGTCTTTTTTTTTTCTTTCTTTCTTAAAGACTATTTTCCTTTAGGGCATAGAAACTTTCCTCAGGTAGAGAAAAATTAGTTTCAAAATGTTTCATACCACAAAATAAACTTCATGTGAATCTACTGTTCCTACTGGGATGGTCACTGCTTTTGGTATACAGAGAAAATATATATTATTGCAATACCTGCCCTTCCGGTCTTCCCTGGTGGCCCTGGGAATCCTCGAGGTCCAGAAAAGCCAATTGCTCCCCGATCACCTTTAAGACCTGGAGGACCTACATGGTTAATGAAGAAAAACACAGCAGTGATAATTCATTTTTCATATAAATTTGTGAGTATAATGAAACAATTTAGTTTTGAATATGCAATAGGCAAGTCTCCAAATGAAGGGATAGTATTCCCTCCCAAAATTTCATGTATGATATTGATAAATAACACAAGCAGTTGTTAGAAACGTTAGTACACTTAGTACAAAGTAGATATTCAATAAACAATATACTGCTCTTACAAATAAGTTTGAGAAAAGGTTTTTGTTTTTTTTTTTTTTTTTAAATCTTGGGAGTTTTGACTGGAAGGCTGATGCAGTCCAATTGGGAATCCTCAAATGCCAGGATTTCTCTGTAGCTGAAATGGTAACTTCGAAATGTACAAGGCAGAAACTGAAATCTTAAAATTTATTCCCAAGAAAGCAAAACTCAAGCAATGAGAAATACAGGAAATATATATGTATATGTGTGTGTATGTATGTACATATATATACACACAAAAAAAAATAAAATTTGGGTCCAAATTCTGGAATATATTAATCTTTCTTCTATGCATGCGATTTTACATATTCTCCTAGAATCACAAACAATAATGTATATTATATATATATACATATATATATATATATATATACGTGTGTATGTACATATAGTATATAAAGATTCATTTATGGGTATATATTATATAAATATACAAACCCAGGTTTTATGTGCTAAAACAAAAGCAGCCTTTCTCCCCCTCCCCCAATTACTGTGGTGACCATGAAAACTGCATATAAAAGTGTTATTTTCCCTAGAATAAAATATTTCATCCTGAATCCCAGCAATTTGAAATAAACTATTATAAAAAAAATCTCATTTTAGATGTTATTGTCAGTTCACAGAGACCCCATTAATTCAATTTTCAGTTAATTCCTTGGGAGGCACTTTATGAAAAATTTAAAAATTATACATCTTTTTCTAATATCAATCTTTTAATATATTGTCATTAGTTTATAAGTTCCAGGAGGCAGGGCTTATACATATTAATTGGGAAAAAAAAGAAAATATATTTTCTTGAGGTATATTCATATAGACAGCTAAAATTGTGCTAACTATTCTCTAAGAAATGTTAGGTATATTTTAAATTGTTAAGAAATATTATTCAACCCAGTCTAAACTTTGATTCCAACAGATATTAAGCAGATATCCAAAGCAATAAAATGATAAATTATGTTTAGAAATATTAGTAATATTAGGCTATCTCAATTGAATTTTTCAATGCATATTACTTTATATGTATATATATATATATATTCCTGAACCATATATATATTAAAATACAAATGTATATATCTACATATGTATAACAATGTATCTGTATATCATCCATAGATAGATTCATACACTGAACACACATAAACACACACACACACATACACACACACTCCCCCTTGTTATATCTATTAGCTGGACTTCATAGCATACAACCTAAGAAAGAACCAACATCACTTCTCGAGACAGGCTGACTGATTGTAATACTTCTATCTTTCTTCATTATCCAAGCAAGACAGTCAGACCTCTATACTCGAAGTTATCAAGATCTGTCATTCAAATTTACATATAAAAACATCATCTTTACATTCTTATTTTTTTTAAAGATTTTATTTATTGTGATCTCTACAGAGATCATAAGTAGGTGCAGAGGTGGCAGAGAGAGAGGAAGAAGCAGGCTCTGCTAAGCAGAGAGCCCGATGCGGGGCTTGATCCCAGGACCCTGGGATCATGACCTGAGCCGAACGCAGAGGCTTTAACCCACTGAGCCACCCAGGTGCCCCTCTCTTATTTTTTTTTAATCTTAGAACAGTCCCCACTCTTTATAGAGTGTCACTCATGGTGACATCCATTTTTACCATTTGTTCCACTAATTTAATAAAAATGCACTGAGCACACCTATGCCAGTCCCTGTTCGTTCCTAGAATGACAAATGTCCTTATCTGAACAGATCTTCCAGTGTGGAGACACGCAGCAAGAAAGTGAACAAATAAAGACAGACGGTAATTTTGGAGATGATAATTTTAGAAAAAAAGAGAGAAATGCAATAGAGGATGCCTTGCTTAAGAGAGGGAGATCAGGAAGAACCACCACCACTACACCCCCCACCCCCCGCCAAAGATGGCTCCTGAGTACATCACAGGGATACTCGGGATACAGCTGCTCAACTAGGAATTATGTCACATCGTCAGTGGGCAAACAAATGAGTCTGTAAATGAGGTACATGTGACACTTTCACAGAAATCACTTGCTCTCTAGACATCTGTTATGGGAGATGTTTACACAGGCTCTGTATGGCCTACGGAGGTGTTTGACCAGTTTAGTCATGTTGGAAAATATGACCCCTAAATGTTAAGTACCATGACTGAACTTTATTCCCAGAGACCCGATTCTCTGAACCTTTCCAGTGAACAATTAGCTAATGTTCTACAATAACCTATGGCAAGGGGAAAGGGTCTGACACCTGCTGCTAACCCAGAGGCAACCTGAGTACACAGAATCCCAGTCATGGAAGGTTAGTGTTTCCAGGAACCTGACACATCATCTGTCATTTTGTAGAGGCAGAAATAGAAGACTGGAGAGAGTAAACCATTTATGGAAAGCTGGTCTGGAAATCAGTCCCGTATCCTGGGTTTGTAGGCTTCTCTATTCAGGCTTCTTTCTGTGGTCCAGCAGACTGGGGAAGGGCAGGCACTCTGAAGTCATGCCTTCTGGGTTCAAAGACTTGCTCTGCCACTTACAGCTACTGATTATCTTGGGCAAGTCATTTAACTTCCCTGTGCTTCTCTAAAAAAAGGTGCATTGTTGGGGCACTTGGGTGGCTCAGTGTGTTAAGCCTCTGCCTTCAGCTCAGGTCATGATCTCAGGGATCTGGGATCAAGCCCCACATCGGGCTCTCTGCTCAGCAGGGAGCCTGCTTCCCTCTCTCTCTGCCTCTCTGCCTTCTTGTGATCTTTGTCAAGTAAATAAATAAAATCTTAAAAAAAAAAAGGGGTGCATTTTTTATCCCTAATCGTAAGTCTGATGTGACGGTGAAGAGAGTTAATAAGTGTGAAACATTTGAAAAGTGCCTGCCGTACGGCGAGTGATTTCCTCCCCCTCTAATTATTCCCCTTCTCCTTCTTCTTCATGATACAATCATTACTTTCACCAGCTTTTTGTCAAGGCTGCTAAATTTAATTTTATTTAATGATATGTACATAGTTTGTGGACATTGTTGGATTCTTGGGCACAAAGGCAGAGGCTTTAACCCACTGAGCCACCCAGGCACCCCTCGATTATGTTATTTTTTATTTTATTTTATGTTTTTAAAAGATTTTATTTATTTATTTGACATACAGAGATCACAAGTAGGCAGAGAGGCAGGCAGAGAGAGAGGAGGAAGCAGGCTCTCTGTTAAGCAGAGAGCCTGATGTGGAGCTCCATCCCAGGACTCTGGGATCATGACCCAAGCCAAAGGCAGAGGCTTTAACCCACTGAGCCACCCAGACGCCCTGATTATGTTATTTTTGAGATAAAGCAAATTTTAACAGAATGTCTAGCCCAGTACCTGAGTAACTGCTATAGTATGTTTAATGCATTAATCATTTAGGATCACTCGAACTTTAAAAACTTTAAAAGTTTCTCAGGTTTACATAACATGGTTGTGAATCTAGGGGACTCTGAGTTGGTCAAACTGAGTTTAATGAGCTCAGCTAGAAGGACAGGTGGGATTTGAATGAACTTTCTGTAATCAGGAAGTAGAAATATGGCTGCCCATCGTATACTCTTTACTTCCTGATTCCAGTACTTCTACTGGGCAATTAGGCAATCTGGCAGAGAACAAAACAGAATGCAGCAATTAAGCAGGGAAGACTCCACGAGGAGAGATGCCTGGTAACCTGGCTACTTCTGCTGCAGTGCCCGACTCCAAATGGCAACTTTGTCATCTAAGAGTCCATTTATTCCCCAAAACGAAATCTAACACTTATATGAGAAACCGCATAACACCGATTTGTGCCAACGAGCAGCACCAACGGCCACAGACTAACCCCTCACTAAAAGGGATACAAGCAGCTTTGCAATGGGATGTCTTTAGGGTATTAACAAACACTGGAACTTTTAAATCCCTCTTTCTGTTTTACACATCCATAGTTCAGAAGCAGTTGCAAAAGCTGCTCCCAAGATGAAACTTTGTGCAGCAAATTGGCGCCTAGACTGAACTTCCGTGGTTGAGTTAGAAAGCTCTGACAACTGCGGTCGGTAATGGAGGAGTCGACAGACCTCTGACAGTATTAGCTCTGACAGCTGATGGAATGCTGGTTACTTCCCCTGCTATGAAACGAGTGCACTGTTGCGAGGATCTCCTGAGTGCTAGGCAAGTAGAAAGACTTTTTTGAATAAAGATTCTTACCTGGCAATATTTTCAATGGCATACCAATAACCCACCTGATATACATATATATGCATACACACACGATTATATATGTCATCTATAATCACATAAATAGATATATAGATATTATGTCAAATAATTTTAAAATCTTTTTAAATGTGAACTATGTACTGGGTTTTTAAGCATAATGTTGTCAAGGTCAGAGAGGTGTCAAATTTGAGTCTTTCATTTTTAAATACTATTTTTGTATATAAGCTGGGCTGGTCGATGTATTGACCAGAAAGAAGAACATTTTATATAACCAAAAGACAGACTAATAGGATGAAGTACATGACAGTTAGACATAGTTCTGGCAGCACGAACCATTCTAGTTACACTTAAGGCACGCCGTGTACTCCCCACCTTTAAAGTGCATGTGGGTATCTGATTTCTAGCCAAGAATAACATGACAATCATGTTGTTGCTATTGTCTCCTCTATTTTGGGGAGAGCAGGGAAAGTTCATGCTCTTTCTCCTTTTCTGTCTTCTATTATCTTCTCTCAAAATAATTGCTTTCAAGATTACAACATCAACTGAGGAGAATAATTTAAGACAATTTTGCTCTAAGTAAGATACAGAGAGTAGCTGACAGCAAAGGTAAAAGTCATCTGTATTCAGTCAATATTTATATTTAGATTTTGTGGGTTTAAGCAGGGAGAGTCCAGTTAAGGTCTATGTAAGGAATGCAATCCAATTTCCTTCAACACACGCGCACACACACATATGTGTGCATCTGTGTGTGTGTTATGCATATATATTCACTGTGAAAATGATCTTCATATTCTCCTTCTCATGTGACCTAAAGCTAGGGCTGCCATATACTGTGCACAATCAGTAACACAGACAGCACTCCCCAGATATATGAAAAAACCCCATGTGGTGGCTTTGGCTAAAGCATTTAACTTTCTTCAAAAAGCAAAAGTCAGTTACATTCGGTACATGATAATGCTTAGGCCACTGGAAAACATGTACTATTCCCTTTGCACATGCACATACACAAACACACATGTACTCCACAGGAGACAAATCAGATAGGGATTCCCCTACATGCGTATGTACATGTATATTACCGGGTCCCGGAGGATATGATAGTTATTATTTCCATACCTACTGGACCTGGAATGCCTCGTGGACCACTTTCTCCAGCGGGACCTCTGTCTCCTTTTTCACCGGGGGGTCCAGGAGGACCTTTAAAAGATAAATGACAATTTCCGATCACAGTTTTAAAACAATGGTAAAATGCATATGTCATGTTTCAAGACCGTTCTTTAAGTCTTCTGTTTGTTGTGCTGTAGCATAGAATGAGTAAGACTGACCCTCTTGACTGGAAGGTCACCAGAAATATACAACGTAGCTAGCTAGTATACTTACGTGTGCCCAGCACTTTTTTAGGTTTTTGGAACCCAGGAGCAGAGAAAAGACCTGGAATCAATGATACCATAAACTTACCTTAGTACTGGGTACATACTGGGCAGATTCCACTGTATGGACGTAGACGCTGTGTGGAACATGTGTGAGGATGCATATACCATGTGTGATGTACACATAGTTGACAACCAAAAACCATGTTGTTGGAAATGACTAACTCATATCTCTGAGAGACACGCAGATCCATGGGAGCAGCAATGGTTGAGATGCCTTTGAGAGACTAGGAACCGTAAGTAATTTGAACGAGGAAGAGAATGAGATGAAAGAGAATTCTAAGGGGCACCTGGGTGGCTCAGTGGGTTAAAGCCTCTGTCTTCAGCTCAGGTCATGATCCTGAGAGACTCATTTTCAGAGTCCTGGGATGGAGCCCCACATCGGGATCTCTGCTCAGCAGGGAGCCTGCTTCCCCCACCCCGCTGCCTGCCTCTCTGCCTACTTGTGATCTCTGTCTGTCAAATAAATAAATAAAATCTTAAAAAAAAGAAAGAAAGAAAGAAAGAAAGAAAGAAAGAGAATTCGGAGTAAGAGGCAGAGACTTGGGGAAAGGTAGGGAAGGTGAAAATGAGTGAAAGAACACTTTTCCAAAAAAAAAAAAAATGAACAACATGGGTTTGGATGGTGGCTCCTCTCATATTCAGATTTTTTTTTCCTGATAAATACAATACAGTACTGCAAATATATTTTCTCTTGTTTATGATTTTCTTAATAATATTTCTTTTTTATAGCTTTATTTAAGAATATTTTGTATGTTAAATGTCCTACATACTGTATTCTTAACCATGGTAACCAACTATTACAGTTAAGGCTTCCAGGCAACAGTAAGCTATTAGTGAGGTATTGGGGGACTCAGAAGTTATACACTCATTTTCAAGAGCACAAGGGATCAGCACCCCAATGTCTGCATCATTTATAACTAGAGTTGTATTAAGTAGTTGTATTAAATAGAATCCCTAAATAGATACAGATATGATGAAATCAGTTGGAGAGGTTGCAGAGACAATTTTGACTACCTGGCCCCACAATTTCCCGAGTGTCCCCTGAGTACTGAATTTAATCAATACTGATTTAGTCGTTAGAATTTTCTGTGCCCAGCAAAATGGATATCTAGTGATCGCCTCTTGAGAATGATGGCACTTTGGAATTTTTTTTTTTTTAAGTTTTTATTTATTTATTTGAGAGAACAAGCAAGAGAGAAAGCACGAGTGGGCTGAGGGGGAGAGGAAGAAGCAGACTTCCCGCGGAGCAGGGAGCCCAACACAGGCCTCTATTCCAGGACCCTGAGAGCATGACCCGAGCCACCCAGGCACCCCTGGCAGTTTGGAACTTAAAAGTTACCCTGCTAATATTCCCTCTTCCACACGGAACTGCACAGGACAAGTATTTATCCCTTCCCTTCAAGCAGAACAATTTGCAATTTTCTTTTCAACTCCAAAAGGACGAAATGAACTTGGCTATACCACAGAATAATAAACAGCAATGTATTAAAAGAGGTATTTTCAGTCACTGTGGTTTGGCCAAATGCATTGCCCAAATATGACGCACAACTCTCTTTAGCATCACTGGCTGCAGAGCACCTGCTTACACATTTTAATTAGGTGGGGGAATAAAATATCTGAAGAATTTGAAGAGAGGGCCACGTGAACAGATAAAGATTATCTCATGAAAAAATGTATTCTGTTCATGTTCTAAGTCCTGTCCCTGCTTCTCCCCATTTTTCTGATCTGTTCCATTTTTCAAGGTCCAACTTGGAATGTAGAACCTTCCTTCCCTGGTTACTCAATGTTTAACATATCATTGTTATTCTCAATGGCACATTGCCCCTTTCTCTTCATATGCATCGTGCTGCATTAATATTTTATTATACTTTCATTACAAAAGCAACTCTACTTATTACAGGAAATACAAAAGCCTAGAAAAATACAATTCATAATTTGATCTTAAGAGACTAACCATTAACATTTATTCTTTTGTGTGTACTTTTTATTTTGTTTGACTGCCTTTTTTGGGGGGGGTGGGTAACATAATCATGTGCAAACAAATTCCCCGAAGCTATAGCTTCATGTTGAAGACATATATTTAGATGTTGCCCAAGAAATGACAGGGTTCTACATCAGGGAGGAGTTGCACCTCCACAACCATGAACATGGCTGCAGTTCATTCATCTCTACACAGTGACAAAGTTAAGGGCAAGCAGGACAGACAGACTCAATTTGCAGCCAGCATTTTGCTGAGCAAATTGAAAGGAAGCAAATCCACTCTTTCTTTGGGGGAAAGGAGAAAAAGTGTACTAGGAGAGATTTTGATTTAGTAATTAGAGCTCTAAAGCAAGACACAGACATTTCAGCAAAAAGTAGAATGTGTAAGATAAGAAACAAGTCACTGACAGACTAGATTTCGGCTCTTAGCCTCTGTGGTTAAGAGTTTTCACCATTTATTCAGCCAGTAAGAGATGGAACTCTTTTAGAAACACTTCCATTTCAATTATTTTGCAGATAACTCTGTAGAGTAACTGCATACAGCTCTCACGTTGGAGAGTTAATCCATTCATAACAGATACATGGGCTATTTTATATAACTCTGAGTCAAAGCTCCCTCTCTGTATTTTTTTTAAGACTTTATTTATTTAAAAAAGAAAGAATTTATTTATTCATTTGACAGACATAGATCACAAGTAGGCAGAGAGGCAGGCAGAGAGAGTGGGAAGCGGGCTCCCCTCTGAGCAGAGAGCCTGATGTGGGGCTCCATCCCAGGACCCTGGGATAATGACCTGAGCCGAAGGCAGAGGCTTTAACCCACTGAGCCAGCAAGGCGCCCCATGTATTTTTATATAAAATACTGATACCAGGTTTCTGACTCCAGAGTAAGAAAATCAGTTAGGCCTTAAAGAATTCTGACTAGGTGTGTTGGCTGTTACGTTTGTATTGTTATTTTATTCTTCATGTAACATTAATTTCACTTATTATGTTTCATTTTTATACATTGTTATATCTCTTCTCCTGAGTAAAAAATGTGGGAAGTATCTCAATAAATACTTTCAGTGTCTTTAACATATTTGGGTGAATAGAAGTACCCAGATAATACACCAGTTTTCTCTTAGCTTTGTGTGTAGAACTTTTTTTTTTTTTTTTTAAGATTTTATTCATTTAAGGGGCACCTGGGTGGCTCAGTGGTTAAGCTGCTGCCTTCGGCTCAGGTCATGATGTCAGGGTCCTGGGATCGAGTCCCGCATCGGGCTCTCTGCTCAGCAGGAAGCCTGCTTCCCTCTCTCTCTTTCTGCTTGCCTCTCAGTCTACTTGTAATTTCTCTCTGTCAAGTAAATGAATAAAATCTTCTTTTTTTAAGATTTTATTTATTTATTTCAATCACAATCACAAGTAGGCAGAGAGGCAGGCAGAGAGAGAGGAGGAAGCAGGCTCCTTGCCAAGCAGAGAACCTGATATGGGGCTTGATTCCAGGACTCTGGGATCACGATCTGAGCTGAAGGCAGAAGCTTTCACCTACTGAGCCATTCAGGCACCCCTGTGTATAGAACTTTTGAGAATATAGTCAACACAACACTATCACGCAACCTTCCAAAAGTGGTCTCTCAATCCCTGCTGTAGGGATCCTAATCATCCTGCACTTGGACTAGTCTAGAGATTTTTATCTGGTCTGAATGTATTGTGTCTATTTTACCCTCATACTTCCTTCAGTTCCAGCTTTAAAAAAAAAAAAAAGTACCTCTATCAACTATATATATAGAAATACAGCTATCTATTCTGCCATGTTATGGAAGAAAGAAGGAAGAACTTAAAAGTCAGGAGACTTGGTGTCTTTGCAGTCACCTTTGTTCTGAATTACTATCAAGCCCTAAGAAGTCACACTATTTTTCTTCAAACTTAATACCATATAACTGCGAAGTTCTAGGGATAATCTGTAAATGCTGCAGCTGTAATTTGCCATGGACAACTTCCTCTATAAAACACACATAAAAAATCTACTATTTAGCTCCCTATGATTTTTTTTTTAAAGGAAAACTAAGATTTCTACATCGCCACAAAAAGAACTGATTTAGAATGCTCAGTAACCATAAATATCAGAGATCAAAATTACATAGTTCACGAGAAAAGCAAACCCAGGCATATCCTAGCATTTAAAGTCCTCAGATGATATCAAAGAACTATTAATGTCTGCCTAAATTTCCAGAGCTATGTGTCTCTGTGTCCTATTCATTATGATTACACATTTTCTACTTTATTCTTAATCTTTCCTTGTCATCCTAGAAATCTACCACATCTTCTAATAGCTAGGCTATTATTACTTAAATGTGCCTTTCTTTCCTTTTAGTTTTCATGCATATTGACTTAGATATCTTTAATTTGGAAGAGGCCTTGAAGATTTCTTAATCAAACACACATATAGGGAGGCCAGAGAGAGTAAGACCTTAAAGTCCAAAAGTCCAAGGTCTTAAAGCTAATTGGATAAAACTAGAAATAGACCACTTCTTTCCTGACCTTCTAGGCTATCCTATTCCCAGCATAATGGACTTTATTCCTGGCATCTGTTTTTCCATTATTCCTGGGAAGAATTTTTCTATTACATAGTGGTTAAAGCCACAACCATTTTTTATTTTTAAAATCATGGAAATTGGTTGCATAAATCTCTAAATTTAAATTCTATCGATTGTTTCTTCTTCCTTGACATGAATATGTTTATGTCTGAATATAAATATGCTTTTAGATCCTGGCAAGAAAATTAGTTTAAAATTTCTTTTCAAAAAACATCACATTATCTTTTCTCACACTGAACCATACTGTATTTTATTTCTCTTAACTCCTCTCCTCAAATGTTCACCAACTTTGTTTCTTTAAATCATGCTATGTCTCACCCCCTACCAAACTACTTCACTATTGCAGTGATGAAATTCTATTTAATCCTTTAGACTCTAATGACTATAATTACTTGAAAATGTGTTCAAATATTTTTATCTCTTTTATCTTCATGATTACTTAGCAACTGTTAATATCAAAAGGGGGGACACAAAGATGCTAATCTGACAACCAACAAATGATAGGGCACTCATTAATTTGTACAATTTGGTTTTTTGGGGTTATAGTTTCATAAGTATTTATTAAAAATTTATTTTATGCCTAGATGTGGTAGAGAATATAAAAAAATAGCCCCTAATTTTAAGGAATGTATTAATTCCAAGAAGAGCCAACACTGCTCTAGAAGACAATGCAAGGTACTTTTCGAGATGACTATCATGTGATGATTTCGCTGATAAAAAATAACTATGTTTAGTATAAAGGAAGATACAGATGTCAGGAAGAGTGTTACTCTGATGGAACTAGAGAAAGCTTCACATATCAGATGGACATTGAATGAGAGATACGGTATTTTCAGACAGAAATAGAAGGTAAGATATTTAAGGGAAGGGAAAGGCATAAAGCAGGATATAAAAAGTACTGGGTATGTTAGAATCACAGTTAAATCACTGGAAGTACTTGGTATCAAAAAGGGAAGAGGGAGGGAATCAAGTATTCAAAAGTGATTAAAAGACACATTATAGAAGACCCTGAGTGCCACAGAGAGAAATGTATAAGGAGCAAGTGGTAGGCTTATAATCTAGGGTTTCTCTTCAGAAAGACTGCATTTTTAACAGTAGTGTAGACAGGATTACAGTCTGAAAAGAAAGAAATGAGGAAGGAAATGCTTGGGAGACTATTTCAATAGTCTGGTAGAGTGGTGGTAAAAAAAAGTCTATACAAGAAAATAAAGAAGCAACCAGGGGATAGAGGATATAGAACCTAAGAACTGATGGCAGTTTCAGAAGAAAGAATAAAAACAAAATTGCTAAGCTGGAAATCTGGAAAAATGACAGAGTCATTACAAAGTATGACTCAGTAAGAAGGAAGTGCTAGTTTCACTTATTTATTCAATACATATATATTTGCTCATCCACTGTACAGCAGGGTCCTGTAATGGGTGCTGGGTAGGGAGAGATTGACCAGAGACACGAAATTCAACCTCACGGAGCTCACAGGCTATTAGGGGAAATGAATGCTAAACAAATAAGCCAATGTGTATGTTCAACAACTTCATGAGTGGCAAGTACTGTGAGGAAGTTAAAGCAAATGATGACACCGAGGGACGGGGGAGGAAAAAAATGACCTCCAAAAAGGTGTTTTTGAATGGATCCAAAAAGGGGTGGAGTTCTAAGAGAGGAACATTTTGAGAGAGTGGGAGTCTAGAGCACATTAAGGACAGCCAGAAGGGAAACTAATACTTCCTCCTCCGTTACTTACTTACACGTTTAAGTAGCACTTTCATTTTTCCAGATTTCCAAGCCAGACAGAAGGAATGCCAGAGGGGAAGTGGGAAAATGAGAGCGGAGAAGTAGATGAGTTCCAGACCAAGTAGGAATTTAGATTTATTCCAAGTCAATGGGAAGAATATGGAAGGGGCTCAAGCATGAGAGTTAAACATCTACTAACTTTTTAAAATACCACTCTCTTGCTCTACGTAATACAGAATGGATTAGAAGTTGAATCAGGAGGAACAACTGAGAAGTTGATGTAGTGCATCAGACAAGCATAGTTGCTTGAATGAGTGTAGGAGCAGACGAGATAGCGAGAAGTGGTTTTATTTAAATGTGTGCAAGAAGAGTTAACAGGACTCCTAGATGGGGGGGAAGTAGCAGAAAGACATCGGTAACAGCTTCCGAGATCTTGGAGTGTATAACTAGCTGGCTAATGGATAGGGCTGATAAGGACTGGGAAGCAACAGATCTGGAGAATTGGATGGGGTAGGATGCTCAAGAAACAAGGGTTTGGTTTTGGATTTCTAAAATTTTGGATATTTACTTGAAATCCTAAGTGGAGCTTGTCTAACTATTAAAGGGAATGCTGGTTAATTCAATTTTTTCTTAGTCATCTATGTTAATACAATAATTAAAGAATGCATGCAATGCATTCCATGTAAGTAAACTATAAAGCACAATAAAACAGAGAATACCCCTGTGATGTCACAAATCAAGAAATAGATCTCTATTTAGGTGCTCCCCAATCGCATTCATCTTCTTTTTCAGCGTTAAACATAAACCTGAATCTTGTGTTTCTTCACTGGCTTTCCTGCACTTTACAAGCCAGCATTCTTATTAGATATGTATGCATCTATAAATCCACATTATTTGCTTTTGCTAAATTATAAGCATTTGAAACAAAACAGTACTATAGATAGTTTTCCGGGACTTGCTTTACATTTTTAACAAACAATTGGTGTTACTTTACACTTCAGTAAACAATTGGGTATTAGACTTAAAGGATTTTTTCCCCTAAATTAGTGTTATATTACAAAAATCTCATGGATTTCTGTTTATTACTCATACAATAAATATATTAAAATTATAAATCAGAGTTTAACAGACATGGAAGCTGGAATAAGAGGATCTAACACGAATTTAATTAGAATGACCAAAGAAAGGACAAAGAGGGCTGTGACAAGAAGCAACAGTCAGAGACTGAAGCTGGTAACTCTCCTGAATTTATGCTAGATTTAAATCCATAAATATAAGAACTAAAAATAAATGCAAAATGAATAAATTATTAATATAAAAGCACAACTAGTAAAATTGCTGGTAATAAAGACAAGGAGGGTGACAAGCAGATTGGCAGTCATTTGTAAAACAGCAAGGAAAGCCAAAATCCAGAGAGATATCCTCAAAATATGAATTGAAATAACCAGAATAGGTGTCAACCTAAGAAATATGGATGCAAGAAGAAAAGAAAAGAAAAGAAATATGGATGCAGTTGAACAATTTTAAAGATCAAGGACAAAATAGAGAAAATGGAATCAAAAGCTCTCACCTTTTAGACTTTCACTAAATGAACCCCAAAAGATATACTTTAGAAGAAGGAAAATGATCCCAGATGTGATGTCTGAGACACATTTAGAAGAAGGGAAAATTGGCAAACGCATGTGCAAATTTTAATGTTGTCTATATAATGTAAGAAAAATAATACTGACTGAATTCCTGCTTTTTTTAAAAAAAAATAGGAATAAAGTATACTCAAAAACAGCAGAAAAGTAGAGAAAGGGGCCATCAGACAAAGTTTTTAAAGTTCCCTGTGTATTCAGGATCAAGGTGAAGATATCGATCAATGTTAGACTTTGTTAAGATCAAGTTCAAGGACAACCACCAACCAAAGAGAAATAGATTAGAGAGTCTCCAAAAATTTTGGTGCCTTTGGTGGAAAGAAAAATTCAATGAGAAAAATCTCAATCCATCCGAAAGTAGACAAGAAAGGAAAGCAAACAGAGCATAGAACTGGACAAAAACTAAAAAAAAAAAAAAAAAAAAAAAAAACTAAAAAAAAAAAAAAAAAAAAGAACTGGACAAAAACTGTACAAAATAAGATGGTAAAAATAAGTACAGTGAAAAGAAACGATTAGGTTGCACATTTTTTAAAAAGTGTTCTTGGGATGCCTGGCTGGCTCAGTTGGTAGATAGAGCCTGCAACTCAAGATCTCAGGGTTGTGAGTTTGAGCCTCTGTTGGGTATAGAGACTATTTATGAATAAAATCTTTTAAAAAAGATTCTTTGTGTAAAAGAAACCCAAAGCAAAGTAAAATATGAGAAAATATTTAAGATATAAATAAAAGCTAGAGTAAAAATATATATGGTGTGTATATTAATTTAAAAGTCGGTAAGATTCAATGTACTATGGTTTACCAAAAGCAACCAAAGTAGAAATTGACAAACTTATTGTTATTTTGTTATTTTACAGAGTTCAAAGACCTTTCTAATTTATAACACAGTCAGGTAAGAAGTAAAAAAGACTCTGGAGGTTTTGAAAAACAGAATTAACAAGATTAATTTGTGGACAGGTAGAGAATTTGGTGCCTTATAGAAAACTCGTATTCATCTTCATTAATATGGGATAGTTTGAACAATGATCCATTAGAACTGAAAAACACTTTTTTATCACTTTCAATTAAAGAATATTAAGATACTGTTATCTCACTGTGTCTTGATATTTACTTTCTCTGGACATCTGTAGTAAACATACGCTTAAAAACTATTTTGCACCATAGGATTTCAAACACCCAATCTCTGCATATAACAGTGTATTTTAACATATTCTTTTCTGGAGAAATGAGAAAATATTTTACCTTGAATTAAAGTGATATTTTTCAATGTCTGAGAGTGTTCCCAATCTTTCAATCTGAGATCATTAGTGATGTTATTCAGTACTTTCACTTCTCCTTTTATTTCCTCTTCCAAATTCACTTGTTTTTCTTTCATAGACATAATTTCTGCTGATGCATTGTACACACGCTCTTCTAATCTACTCATGTCCTGTGAAATATAAGCAAGCATCCACAAAACTGTAAGAAGCCCTGAAAGCCAGGTACTTTTTTCTTTTAAATTATTATATAACATTATGGAATAAGAATATGTAAATTAGAGAACTGTCTTAAAGTACTGATTTTTCGTTTTCGAGCATGTCCTCTTTGAACTGAATGGCTGAATTATTGCACCTTCTGTCCCCATAAAATCAGTTGAATATACCAAGGTACGCTTTGGTTCCCAAACACAGAGATGTCAAAATGTTAAAAATGACACAAAAATCTTGTATAACTTTTAATTTAGCAGAAGTGAAATTTCTTTGCACTGTACTTAGAATAGCTACATATTCTAATTCTGCGAATTTGGTAGAATTTGTATATTAAAATATTTTATAGCAATAATAAACTTTAACATAATTCTCATAGTTTTTCACATTCAGTAAAATCTCAATTAGAATTTTAACAATCTCTTATTTCCATTTTTTTTTTTTTTAGATTTTATTTATTTATTTGAGAGAGAGAGAGAGAGAGAGCACAAGCTGGAGAAGAGGCAGAGGCACAGGGAGAAGCAGACTCCTCACTGAGCAGGGAGCCTGATGGGGGAGTAAATCCCAGGGTCCTGGGATTATGACCTGAGCTGAAGACAGATGTTTAACTGACTGAACCACCCAGGTGTCCCTCTTACTTTTAATTTTTATTATATCTGTGGAGTTTCATTCCTATTTTATATTTTCAAATACATAGGTATTTTGTGTATATTTATATACTTACATGCATACATAGATTGTGAATAGGAGAGATCACATCGCATTCTAGAACCTGCTTTCATTTGTCACTCAATGATATACTAAGGATACTTACCTATGCAAGTATTTAAAGACTGTCTTATTTTCAATAATTTAGTAGAATTATATTAATGTATTTGTGCATAATTTAAGATCGCTAGAGATCAAGTTTTGAGCTGCATATTTTTTTATTTTTACATCTTTAAGCAATGCTGCAATGAACAACATATATATATATATATACTTACATACTTGTACAAGTGCTTCCATAGGACAGCTTCTAGGAAGTAGAACTGATCAGAGGAACTAAATGTTAAACTCTCTGTTCGGTACTGCCGTGGTGCCCCCAAATATGGCACTTTTTTTCAATCTTACTAATCACATAACAGTGCCTACTTTTGCACCCAAATGCTGGGTACCTTCAACATCCTTCAGTTTGCAGAGTTAAGAGTAAATACATAATGAATCACTCTACTTTGCTTTTCAAATTATGATGAGGTTACATACACAGTCCTAATAAAGCTTTCAACAATGTTTGTCTTTATTTTCCTTTCAAGATTTTGGCTTGGTTTTCCTCTGGGTGTTCGGCTGTTCCTGATGTAGCAAACCTTCTCATCCATTCTGGTGACATTTTCTGTCTCTCTAGTCTACATTTATCGCATCCTCTGTCTTCGTGGTATGCTCCATACGTTTTCTAAGGACATCTCTGCTAACCTGCTGATGTATTCTCATTGCCCACTGGCACAGAGAAATAAGCAAGGGATATATTGCTCCCTAATCCAGGTACAAAGAGAAAATTATACTTGCCTTGACTGGACAAACTGAAGTGCGGGGTGGAGAATCAAGGCAGTCAGGGTGCAAAGCCTTTGAGAGGAAATGAAAGAGAACCTAGATTGGTCTCTTTGGTGGCCCTACACTGAAGTATAGACGCTTATCGGATTTCACTGCTCTAACTGTGCCCCCTGCCCAAACCCTATTCTTTGTCTCTACTCTCTTTCTCCTCCTTTCCTGACTATTTGGCATTTCCCATATCATATGGTGTAAGTCATGATCATGGAAAGTGCAGCACTGGGCATGTAGTCAATAATTCTGTGATAATGCATGGGCATGGATGGGGACTACACATTTTGTGGTACTGAGTAATGTATAGAACTGTCAAGTCACTACTGTATACCTGAAACTCATGTAACATTTAAAATAAATACAATTTGGGGATGCCTGAGGGGCTCAGCGCGTTAAGCAAATGCCTTCAGCTCAGGTCCAGTCCCGCATCCGGGCTCCCTGCTCAGCAGGGAGCCTGTTTCTCCCTCTGCCTGCCATTCCCCTCGCTTGTGCCCTCCCCCACCTCCTCCACAAATAAATAAATAAAAACCTTTAATAAAAATAAATACAATTTGGAAAAACACTTTTAAAGCTTGGATGTGAGTATGGATGCTTGGAAAGCACAACATGAAAAATACACTCACTTCACTTGGGGGGCTCCAGATAGTCACGGAGCAGAGGGCGGGGGCTGGCAGTTGATTTTGCTACCAAAAAACCAGGACTTGCCCATGTTTTTCATACATAAAGCTGAAGCTGCCTTTTTGTTCCCTTTTCTTGAAAGCAGCCTATGGTGTTCGTATTAGCCAGATTTCACTTGAAATCATTTTTACTGGGAAGAGGGAAAGTGCATTTTATGATTTTTTTAAAAGCCTATTCAACAGCCATACACACCTTCCATACTGTACCATCAGTGGCCCCGCTGGAAACTGGCATTTAATTTTGCATTCTTGCAGTTCTTTCTATCAACAATGGACATGATGAATTCCCACCTCTCTCTTTTCTTTTGCGCTAGTGTACTTTTTTCCCTCAAGCTGATGTTTGGTCTGTCCTTGATACGCATCATGCTGGTATCGCTCCTAAGTCTTTCCTTCAAGCAGCACTTACTGATTCAGGCATTCATTTAATTTACTTATTCCTGCATTGGGCTAAAGATTCGAAGACGAATACAATTGTTTAAGCAGTGGGGATGACAGTCTGAAATTGTTTTCAATGAACACATGTGTGCACACATACACACATCCATATACACACACTAGCCCTGACCCAGTTTCTAAATCTCTACAAGGGATTACTGCTTGAGGCGGAGGCAGGGGGACAGCTTTGGAAGTCCCTCCACTCCCTCCACCTTCATTTCTTTTCTTTCTTTGATTCTCTTTTCAGTTGCACAAATTGATTTGTCGTAAGAGTCTACCTTCATTTCTAATGCCAAGACCCCCTCAAAAACATAACTGTGATCTATCTGAACTCAAAGAGTTCACTGATCACGACATTTTGATTGTTACCAGTAATTATCACCTCAAATACATTCAAGATTTCTACTCTCTTCCAGTTTCTGATTTGGTTTCAACTCTTGATGTGAGTTCATAGAAATCCTATAGTCTCTACTGAAATCTGGGGCATTAGCAATAGCAAATACTATCTTGTCTGTCCATGTGATCCATCTTCTTTCTCTTTGCCCTTTTCACTGCTTTTCCGCTTTTACATAAAGTAATATTTCTTCTTCTGTTCTCTTTCCCTCCAGCTTGATCAGTTATTACTCTCATAACTGAAATTTTATGTCTCCCATATTCTTCTGTCCTGTAGACAGTTAACTACCTTGTGACTCTCGCTACCCTTCCATAGCCTAAGTCCTTGATACTTTTCTAAACATTTTATTTACTTACTTTATTTATTTATTTATTTGAAAGAGAGAGAACGTGAGCACAAGCAGGGGAAGGAGCAGGCAGAAGGAGGGGGAGGAGGCCCCCCACTGAGCCCCAAAGTGGGGCTCAATCCCAGGACCCCAGGATCACGATCTGAGCCAAAGGCAGACACGCAACTGACTGAGCCACCCAGCTGCCCCAGAGTCCTTGGTATTTCAACAGTAACTGATATACTTAGATTCTTATTAACAGTGTGAGAAACACAGTCAGATTTTGGAAGAGGTGACATGGACTATCAAGGCTGGTGTTGGCCATGCCATTGTCTTCTGACGTCTTAAAACCAGGATCACATGAAATTCAAAAGTCCCGAGTGATTGTACCTTATAAAGAAAGATGTAAACTATTCCTTTTGTAACCAGTTTTGTCTGTTCCCTAGGCCATAATTTAGTTGGTTTTCATCTGATGTTATGACTTTAGAGGTTTGCTGTTCCTCGATAAGTGACAGCCGTTTTTAAAAAACCACTACTGTTAATACTGTCGCTATACAGAAAACAACTTCATTAATCAAAAATGGGTCTATTCAAATAAAATCTTCTACCAAGATGCCAACATTGTTTAGCTAATGGTGGAAACTTTATAGGCTTCACATTAATTACAATCTTATCTCTTAGATATTTGATAATACAAAGATTACTTTTTTAGAGCAGTAGTTCAATTTTAGTCATATGCTTATTTTTCATGGAATGGAACAATTATAATTACTTAGCAACCAAAAAACCCCACAATTTTGAAATAAGGGGCTTGCTTTTTAGTTTCTTTCTCATCAATACAAAGCCATTTGGTAGGTGGGCCACAGGACAGTCTATAACAGAGGTGAGAAAATTACGATCCATGGGCTGAAGTCTGTTTTTGTAAACAAAGATTAACTGGATCCCAACTCCCCTCCTGTGTCTACATACTGTCTCTGGCTGCTTGTGTACTACAATGGTACAGCTGAATAGTCACAGGGGAGACCTTACAGTCCCTAAAGACTAAACCTTCACATCTGGCCCTTTACAGTGAAAGTTTTGCTCACAAGCTGGTCTAAACATGGCTTATTCTCTTATCTTGTATATTTGGCCCTATGATAAAAATTAAATGTTGCAAGTATTATTCAAAATTTAACTCTTTAGTTATAGTTATCTTTACACATTAAAACTTATGCCTACTTCTTGGGAATGACAAACTACTTACGAATGTAGAGTATGTGCTGTTCATGTAAATGAGGTTTCCATTTCTTTAATGATGAAGAAATTTAGGTCTAAGATAATCTAAAAATTATAATTGGCTTAGACAGCCTCAAGTATAACAAGATTTACAGAATTAAAATAGCTTAAGAGAGTCTATATCCAAGGTAAAAATAGCCCTCATTTTGTTGGGAACCTGGAGAAGACAGTACGTAAATTTACGTACAACCTTCTGGTAAGATTGCCAGAGAAATCAGGGTAAGTCAGATGATGTTGAAATGGGGTTTGCAATTTTTTTTGCTTGAAATATCTAAGGAGATAGGATCTAGATGGATTCAATCCCAGCATGTGACATTCTAATACAAAAGCTCTTACCTCTTGCTGTTTAAGTGTACTGTCTTGGACTTTGCCATTCAGTGTTTCAATATTGAGCTGCAAATCAAGCAGTGTGGTATTCAGACTTATTAATGACTTGGAGATTTCATCTATCACGTTCCCGTGTCTCTGAACCGAGGAAACCAAGGTACTCAGCTGGAGAAGAACTTCATTAAATCTCTGATCAGTCACCAGACTAAAATTTTGGAAACGCTCTGAATCTATGAGATTGGCTTCTGTATCTGAAATATATTGGATTCTGTTCTCCATGTTGTTAATTTGTTCCGTAACAGCTTCTCGAAATCTCATCTCATCTTCACTGTTATTTCCTTTTCCTGTGAGGCTTTGAGATATTTCGTTTGCATTCATTGAGCCAACTGTGCAATTCTGCATTTCCCTCTTCAGGAGCTGTGCTGTATATTTAAGTAAAAATAAACAGAGTCATGGCCTGTATCTTCTAATGCATATACCACTCCATTCTGTATCATTCCATTCCATTCTAACATTTTGAATGCTACCCTAAACTGGGTATTTACTTTAAATATACAATGCGTGAACCACACTACACATATTGTTGAAAGGGAGACAGCCAGCCTCCTTGTCCTACTTTACATCAGAATTTATTCTAGGATCAAGTCATTCTTTCTGAATTGCTGCTTATATGCATCTTCTGGGCCACTGCATTTGGCTTTGACAGTGAGATTATGAAGTGCATTGTATCCTCCTACTCCTCAGGTCTGTTAGGATAAAATGAGATAATGCTTAACACAGTATCTGAAGCAAGCATGTTGAATATGTTAGCTGTTCTGAAGATAAATGATGTGACAGAAACAATACGTAGTAAAAATAGAAGTATTAGTGTTATCCACTGTATGAATAAACTGGTGTCTCATCTTCCTCATCCAGTGACTTAACCTGGCAGAGAATAGTCATTTCAGTGGGACTATTTATTATTGGTGGGACAAGAAATTGAGCAAATAATTTTTTCACTTTAAAAAATATTATTTTTATAGGATTCCTCCTTACCTATTATAAAATACATATTCATAACAGAAAACTTTTTAAAGACAGGTAATAAAGAAAAATAACTTACTCGTAATCTTACCATTGTGAGTTAAATTCTAGTATTTCAATGTATGTTTATAAAATCTGTCTCTTTTTTTCACTAACATATTATTATTACAAAATTAATTTTAATACCTACATTGTATTATCTGTATGGATCTACTAAATTTAACAAAACTCCTACACTTAATTTGCTCTATTTTTACTAATATATCCAATGCTTTGAGAAAAAAATCTTTTAAGTAATTATTTCCTAAACAAACAAACAAAAAAAATCTATTAAGTTGTATTTGGGGGATATACAGAGTTGCCAATATGTATGTCCAAATGGGCATATGTTCTCTAAACAAGGTAAATATCCTTCAGAAAAGATCTAGAGTGGTATGTCTGGAGTTTCGAATCATGAAAAGCATAAGCTCTGCAGATCAAAATAATACATAATTACAAACAACAAAAAAATGTTCAGTACCATTTTATCACTAATCAGGGATAAGATTGTTTTTCCTATTTCCCTCCATTTCTATCTATATTATTGTTTTATCTACATATATATTAGTTTTTTATTCATTTATTTTGAATGCATAAGATTTTTCACATTCACCATTACCGAGCAATAAAAAGAGTAACTATATATGCTTTAAAAATATATCTACATAAACATCTATACCTGATACATCAGTTTTCTTAATAAAAATGATATGGCAATAGTATCAGCCTTATGGATTTTTTTTTTTTTTTTTTTTTTTTTTTTTTTTTAAAGATTTTATTTATTTATTTGACAGAGAGAAATCACAAGTAGATGGAGAGGCAGGCAGAGAGAGAGAGAGGGAAGCAGGCTCCCTGCTGAGCAGAGAGCCCGATGCGGGACTCGATCCCAGGACCCCGAGATCATGACCTGAGCTGAAGGCAGCGGCTTAACCCACTGAGCCACCCAGGCGCCCAGCCTTATGGATTTTTAAGAATTAAGGGAAATAACACATAAAAGATAATTAGTTCTACCTCAAGCTCAAGATTACTTGTTACATAAATGAGAGGCTGGTATTTACTCAGGAATAAACTGCCTGATGCTATTTTTTTTTATTACTGTATAATGTATTTTTTGTTTCAGGGGTACGGGTCTGTGATTCATCATGTTACACAGCACCCAGCACTCACCACAACACACACCCTCCCCAATGGGCATCCCCCGCCACCGCATCCCACCCACCCCCTCCTCCAGCAACCCTCAGTTTGTTTCCTAAGATTAAGAGCATCTTATGGTTTATCTCCATCTCTGGTTTCATCTTGTTTCATTTTTCCCTCCCTTCCACTATGATCCTCTGTCTTATTTCTCAAATTCCTCATATCAGTGAGGAATTATATATATAATTATATATATAATATATAATAAATAATATATATAATATAATATATAATATATAATATATATATAATAACATATATATATAATAACATAATATATATAATAACATAATTATATATATAATTATATATATAATAACATCTTTTTTATCCATTCATCTGTTGATGGGCATTTAGGCTCTTTCCATAGTTTGGCTATTGTGGACATTACTGCTATAAACACTGGGGTGCACGTTCCCCTTTGGATCATTACGTTTGTATCTTTAGGATAAATACCCAGTAGCACGATTGCTGGGTCGTAGGGTGGCTCTATTTTCAACTTTTTGAAGAACCTCCATGCTGTTTTCCAGAGTGACTGCACCAGACCAGCTGCCTAACTCCATTCCTCAATTATTAGCTAGGGTACTCTGGGAAAGTTCGCTTCTTAAATTCCTCAAAGATGGAAAAGTAGTAACTGTTTCCAACAGTGGTTTTGAGGATTCATGAGGTAAGGCATACAAATCCCATAGCACACACCTGGCCCTTAGGAAAATTATGTTCAAACTAAAGTGCTTCATCCATGAAAGATATTTTAGATCAGTTACAGTCTTTACCATCTTTACTTAAAGAAGCTGGTTGATGATGACTGCTATTATAGCTATTATTATATTAGGAACAAGTACAAAATGATATATGCAATTAAATCCCAATTTTAAAAAACCAAATCATATCATGTTTTCCTAGTGAGATTCTTTAAAATTAATTTATTGGAGTAAAATGTTTGACAACATTTTTATATAATCCAGAGTGTGTAGTGTTTTACACTTCTTAATTTATTATGGAAGTAGACAAAAACAAGTTTTAGTTGGATCTCATCACATTTATTATCTTAAGTGTGGGGAGAAAGTTTTGGACTTATAACCTCATTCAGGCACTTAATTCTATGATTTATTTATTGAGCACCTACCACATATAGAGCACTGCTTGAGGAATTCTGGGGATGTAAAACTGGGAATGGATTTTGACTCTAATAGGAACCCAAACTAACAATTTTTACAAAACTATTTCAAAGATGTCCCTTAAAAATGTTCCTTTCATGATGATTATTGCCTTTTCTAAGTAGCAGTTAAAAAATCCAGGTTCTAAAGTGGAACTGCCTGGCTTAGCAACTCTTGTTCTTTCCTTTTTAATCTGTGATCTCAGGCAAATTATTCTGTCAGTGCTTCTATTTACTATATGATAGATACTAACAGTCAGTGTTCAAATAAGTAAGTGCATGAATATATGTAAAGTGTTTATACTGTTTACTGGCATATGATAAGCATTTGATAGCTTTTAGCTGTTTTGTTACTAATATTTTAGATTCAAATTCTGTGACTTATGTGTCTGTATGCACAATATTTGAAAATATTGATGGGAAACTAATACTGTTTAATAAAAAAAAAATCTAGGGGGAGGTTGGGCGTTGAAATGACCACTATAGTTTCTGCACATTATTTTACTAAGCATAGTGATCTAATAATTGGTCAAACCATATAATTTTTCTTTCCTTGGAAATGATTTCTATTCAATGGATAAAGCAAATCTTTTTCACAGTATGGAAAGGGAAGACTTGAAATGACAAAATATCACATTGACCAAAGGTTTCTATCTGACATGGACTTCAACATAAAGTTGACAAAAAGACTATATTTTTGCTTACAGATTTACAAACACAACACTGCTTGTTTTCCCAAATCCTATATAAAAACTAATCCTAACTTTTCAAAAAAACTGTTTAACACTGTATCATAAATCTAGGTAAAGAATGAAAGACTTCAGACCTTCAAATGTTCATTTCTTTCATTAAGATGGCATTTTGTGACTTTTCTATTTCACATTTGAAGGAGACAAACTTTCATGGCTTGCGCAAACCCCCAGGGAGAGAGTGGTATTTGATTTCACAGATCTACATTGACTCCTTCATGTTGCTAATATCTTCTCCTGCCAAAAATTTGTATTATTTTGAGCTAAAGAATCTTCAGTATTTCAGCAACAATTACATATGCATTAATCTTAGATTGTATTTTATTGCCAGAGACGTTCTGCTGTAGTATGATAGGGATCTAGGAGTCTCATTAAGAAATGATGGCATATGAAGAAGCCTTCATCATTAAGAAGGATCTTCCATTGTATAAGACCCTTGAAATTTAAATAGAGTCTTTGTGCACAAAATTTTATTTCATCTATCAATTCATATTTGCCAAAACAGAGTAATTTCTATCTTTTAGAGATACAGTTTGTCTTTATAATTTTTTATATCAAATAGAGATATGTATTGCGTTTATTTTGTTTTGGTTTTGGAAAATATTCTGATCCGTAACTTCATTCAAGTTGAAAACGGATTGTCAATTGTTTATTCAAGTGTGGCAGAAACAGTGAGATCTATTCCAAGTTGTGCTGAATTTGAGTACTAATGTGAACGTATAAGATTTGAACATTTTTAGCTTCTTGTCAGTCTTAGTAGGTGGCTGCTATAGTTTTAGGGAACCAAATTCTATCTTTCTCTTTCTTTCATTCTCTCATCCTTTCATTCTTTTTTCTAACCAAACTACTTTGGATCAGTCATTTCAACCCAACAATGAATGTGGAAACTTGGTAGTATTTTCTAATAGCCCCCAAATTTTGAACTTGCTTCAAACCCTAAACTCTTTCCAGACTTCACTGGCCCATTCTGCCCATGACTATTAGATAGACGTTCCAACTCCCTGGCATTCACTCTGTAGGCCACAGTTTCTATAAAAGCGATGGAACGTACCTAGATTCTTACTAGCTTATACCTAATGATCTCAAGCAATGAAGCGTCTTTCAACTGAGCATTTCAAATCAACATAAGCATATACATAAGCAGCATATAGATGATCTCAATTCATTAGGAAGTCAGCTGTGTAACAACAGGTCCTTTTCCACAGATGGTTGTGGTTGGTTTGCTTGGTTGGTCAGTTTCATTTGTTGTGGTTGGTTTTTGTTTTTATTTATTTTTTAACTTATTTTTAATTTAATTTATTTATTTTTTAATTTTTATTTTTAATGGCAAAAACAGGAATTAATTTTTACCTGTGGAAACAATTTTTGGCTAAAATTATGGAAACTGTTTTGCTGTGTGTGTGGGGGGGGGTTAATTGGCCAATCCCATTTTTTTCTAAAAATTCAATTACATCAGGAGAGAGCAGACCACAGACATTAAGGAATCAAGACTCATGGTGGCAACTGCAGCTCTACCACTGAGCAGTCTTAGTATCTTTTTGTGGATAATGAGAATGTGTATATGCCTGCTTGAGGGTAACTGTAAAGGAATCTTAAGATAATCTGTGGAATATTTATAAGGCCAGTGTCTGGACACAGCAAATACCCAAAAGTGACAGCTACTATCAGAGCTGTTGTGGTTTAATTATCATTTCTTAGCAAATTCTGGCTCTGTCTTCGAATATTCCTTTAGGTTGCCTTATCACAGAGGAGGCTTGGCCTCGTGTTTAAGGTTAGGCTGACTCGTAGGCACATAAAAATGTATCCTACTCCCTGCCTGGGAAAGCCTACGTCCAGACGTTTTGCCTGTCAGAAACAGGAGAGCCACAAGGCACATAAATTCAAACGCCAATCAATCCATCAAAAAGGCAAAATAATATTTACAGATCTGACTGCAAGCCACCCACCGCTGTGGAAACCCTCAAATTCATCCCTACCTCAGGTTAGACTTGCCAAAGATGTAGTGCCTTTAAAGTGTTCTAGTTTTTTTAGATTGAGGGGATGCCATCAGGCTATTTTTAGAAACGTTAAATACTAGCCTAAGATGTTCTTGAAATAAAGGCCATTATTGTGCAAGATCTCCTCTCCGTGAGGACTTGCAGGAATCTTTCTTTCTCCTCTCAGTGCCAGGAGCAGAAGAGCTTTTTTTTTTTTTTCAAACAACTGGCTTGTTTTCTTGTTGCTGTCTTGCTTTGTTTTAGGCATTGTGCATGTAAGTGGTCCTGCTCATATCTTCACATTGGCGGCTAGAATACTTATCATAAAATTCACCACCCACCACAAGAAGTACATAGGACTCCAGGGGATAACATATTTTTTGGAACTGACTAATCCATTCCATCGCACCTCTGCACAGCTGTATTTGTATCTCTAATCTCACCCCTACCAGGAGTGGGGTTCGAACCCATGCGGGCACATGCCCATTGGATCTTAAGTCCAACGCCTTAACCACTCGGCCATCCCGGTGGCACTGTATTTGTATCTCAATCTTCTATTCTCTATTCTATTTTTTTTTTAACCTATTAACTCTAAAGAACCTATTTTTTTTTTTTTTAATTTATGAATTTGAGAAACACTTTACGATATGGATGTTTTCCTAGTGAATCTCCCCTGTACAAAAGACCGAATGCTTCTTTTTGTTTCTACAACAACGAATTCACAGGATGAGTTGCTGAGTTTCAAAACTCTAGAATATGGTACCTGCCATTATTCCGACGATGGGCACGAGCACTACCAACACAAGAAGATAAAGGGCAATCAGTGCAGCTTTGAGGGACTTCAGTCTCTCTTGAAGGGTGGGGCCATTTTTAGGATCTGAAAAAACAAAAGCCCAACCTGCTGTTAGAAAACTTGTTTTTCTTACTTAATTAACATCTTGGTAATATCCAATTCTATCATTATGACCAAGTCTATTGGAATAAAAGGGGAACAAAAAATTTGCCCCTGTTTATTCAGTAGGAAGCAAAAGGAACAATCACAAGAAAAGCCAATCCAGGGATGATTATGAACATATGATTTACTTTCCATTAACTAAACATCCACGACAAAGTTATTGTCCTCTACAACTTGTACTTGTCTCATTTGAGGGCATTTGTTAGTTGATAAATTTTAGTAGACAAATTTTAGAATTTAGTATTCTTTAGTTGACAAATTTTAATTTTTCTGATATTTTTTAATATTGATACCAATATATTCAAACATAAATTTTATTCTGTTTCATGTGGGAATATATTCTGTGTAAAAACCACATTCCTCAAGTAACTATAATGATGATTTTTTTTCAGAGTCTAAATCAGATAAAAGAGACATCTGTTTTCAATGATAATTATGCAAATCTTCTTTTCTAATTTCATCTCAATAATTCTGTATTTGGATACCTCATATGATTTGAATGCATTAAAAAATGAGAGAAGACTATTCACATTTTGACGAAGCTTCAGAATGGATCAATGAAACCCATCCTCTGGGTATTTCAGAAAATATTAATATTTTCATATTATCCACTTACTTGGAATAGTGATCCACATAATGGGGTACTAATTGTGGAAAAGTTAACTCAATGTGGAGGGAAATCTTCATAGAGGACGAAGACATTTTCTCTGATTAGGTGAATAAAACATCCATTAAAAATTACTTTCCTGGGGCCCCTGGGTGGCTCAGTCGGTTAAGCCTCTGCCTTCATCTCAGGTCATGATCCCAGGGTCCTGGGATCAAGCCCCGCATCGGGCTCTCTGCACAGCAGGGAGCCTGCTTCACCCTCTCTCTCTGCCTGCCTCTCTGCCTACTTGTGATCTCTCTCTCTCTAATTAAAAAAAAAAAATTACTTTCCTATGTCCATTGCTTTCATTGCAGAATAAAAAAGGGTTTTTTTTCAAGTTTTAAGTTCCCATATTAAAAATAAAAGTCTAGATATTATTCACTAATGTTCTACGAGGCATTGAAAGGGAAAGGAGAGAAAATTCAGTAAAAATAAGACCAAAGTACCCCTGGGGATAAAAATATATGTTTATAAAAAATAAAAAATTATAAATTTAAAAAAAAAAAACTTAGTAAATAAATGACAATTTTAAAATGCTTAAAAAAAAAAAAGACCAAAAAAAGAGAGAAAGAACTAAAAAAATAAAAAGAACCACCCACAAAGCAAGCAAGATGGGCTACCCTTTGCCAGGCTGAATGTGCCTGAGACTCATCGGTGATCTCCCTTATCTTTAATTTATACTCAGATCCTCTGCATTCTGCCTTTTAAGTAGCTCTTCAAAGTTCCTGCTGCTTTTTCTCTGTCCCCAGTGCTTCTGGGCTCCCTTCTCAATCTCTCAACATCTCTACCTTACACAGCTTTTACTAGGGTCTTAATCCCTCTTGTCTCATCATGCCACATCCTCCTACCCATGGATTGTGTAGTGCGTAAAACCTGTCATTCCTTGGGGTTATGGACTGTATTTCAGCTTTGCCTGTGTAGGAACGCATCCTTCTTGTCCCTCGCGTATGCTGCTTCCTCCGACTGAAATGTCTATGGGTCCTCTTTCACCCACCCTACTCTTTCGGTGGAATCTATTCAGCCTTTAAAGCTTGGCAGAATTGAACGCGAAAACTCTGTCTTGTCGCCTTAATAGAACCTGTCTACACATAACCGAACACTGATTCTTTTGAGCTCTTGTGACCGTGCAAACCTGTTTCAGCACTGCTGAAAAGATAGCGCTGATGTCTTAACTCCAACTACCTGTGAACGTGACCTTATTTGGAAACAGGGGGTCTCTGCAGGTGTAATCAAGTGAGATCATACTGGACTCATGTGGGCCCTTGTCCCACGATGGCGTCCTTACAAGACTAGAGTAGAGCACACAGAAGCACAGGAAGAAGACCCTGTGAAGACGGAAGCAGAGACAGGAGTGATGCAGTTACAAGCCAAGGAAAAATACAAATTGGCAGGAGCAACTAGAGCTGGGGAGAGGCCAGCAAGAGCCTTGAAAGGGAGCACGGGCTTGCTGACACTTGGACTTCAGATTTCTGGCCTTCAGAGGTGTGAGAGAACAAGTGTTGTTGGAAGCTACCCAATTTCTGGTGATGTGTGACAGCAGCTCTAGGAGACTAATTCAAGTACATACCACACATGACTTTCAAATATTAATTAATGGTGTTAGGGGTATAGTTATTTCCAGGACCTCATCTAGTGGCTGAGAGGTCAGAGGACCTCTCAACAGCGCTCAACACTGTGGACCAATTTAACCTATAACAAAGCTTCCTCCGTCCAACCTAAGCTGATTTTCTATTCTGTCTCAAAAGAGAAGACCTACTCATCCACTAAGTCTTAACATTCATACACAGGGAAGGTAAGTCCCACGACCATAATTTTACGTTGTGTCACTGACTGTAAGGACACTCTCCACAGGCACCCCACTCATACTTACACAGAGGGAGCAAGGCTGTCATGGAGTGGGCATCAAACTTCACAGATTCTGAGCGGTTATCAGTGTCATCCTGTTGATCCTCAGAGCTATTCCACTGTTCCATACTTCTGTCAGACACGTGGAAAAACACTTTAGTTACACATGAAGGGTCAAGGGCTCTTGGCATAATGTCTCAAGTGGCAATTTAAAATTAAAATTCAATTTTAGGGATGCCTGGGTGGCTCAGTCAGTTGAGCATCTGCCTTTGGCTCAGATCATGATCCCAGAGGCCTGGGATAGAGTCCCGCATGGGGCTCCCTGCTCATCGGGAACTCTGCTTCTCCCTACGCCCCTCCCCCTGCTCACTGTCTCTCACTGTCTCTCTCTCTCTCTCAAAGAAATAACATCTTAAAAAACAAAGCAAATTCAATTTTAGCAAGGGAACAAGTACAATTAATTAAATTTACCTATCTGCCATATCTAGCAATATATTGTATCTACCCATAAGTTGTAATTTTCACACTGAAAGACCTGCATGAAATCTACTCATGTATCTTTCTATGGACAAATGCACATCTGTGTTTACAGATGCATAGACGTGTGTTTTTTGAGAGTGAGAGATAACATGTCTTCCTTACCTAAAAACAAAAACAAAAACAAAAACAAACAAACAAAAATACACAACCTTTTTCCAAGTGCCAGAAAACAACTGTTGAGCTGAAATGAAAAAGAATTTCCCTCAGAACAAATAGTTGGGCAAAATTTGGAGCAAATATTTCCTGTGATCTTTCATCAAAGGTTTTGGATAAAACAAATAGTTATGCAAAATTTGAAGCAAATATTTCCTGTGATCTTTTATCAGAGCTTCATGAGTCAGTTTTTCTTTTGCCAAGGCATCTGTTTATCGTGTGAGAAAGATAAAGTCTAGCCACTGGATTAAAACCACCGCAAAACTTCATTTCCCTGTTCTCTTCTTCTTTGTGTTGTTTTCTTTCAGGGCTTCCCTCATACAGTGGTAGCATCACAGATAAGTCTCTGTAGCTTTGTAAGCACAGTTTTATTCTATGACATCATCTATGCCTGTATCTCTTTAAGATGCATCAGAATCCTTTGAGAGGCCTGACTGATGGGGCTCACCCCAGAATTTCTGATATTTAAGGTTGGGGGCGTCAAGAATGCAATTCTAACAAGTTTTCTCTCTCTCTCCCTCTATTTCTTGTTTTTAAGATTATTTATTTATTTATATGAGAGAGAGAGAGCAGAGTGAGCCAGAGCACAAAAATGGGGAGGGGCAGAGGAAGGGGAAAAGCAGACTCCCCACTGGGCATGGAGCTGGGCTTGGGGCTCCATCTCAGGTCTCTGGGATCATGACCTGCGCCAAAGGCAGAGGCTTAACTGACTGAGTCACCCAGGTGCACCTCCCCCCCATTAAATTTTCTTAATGATGCAGACTGCCACCAGTCAAAAGACCACATTTTATTTTTCAATGGAAAAAATTGTATGATTTTTCTTGGAAACAGTTCAGTTCACTTGATTGATAAATTTAGCATAAAGTCAACATCTTCTGATCATTCCTTATTTTCTCTAATGCTGAGTTAGGGATTTAGTACAGCTGAGGTTTTAAATGAGTGCACAGGCAGCTCTGGGACACCAGACTCATATCCTGTCCAGGAAATGGAGGCCAATCGTTCAAATGCAAACATTCATCCTGCTTTGGAGAGAGATATTGACGAGTAAGGATGTGACTAAACTCTCAATATATATATATATGTTTTTAAATATTACAAAGGCGATTCTTTATTTTGTGGTTTGCAATGACAATCTTTGTATATACATCACTCTGTGGACTGGCTAAATTTCTATAAACCCACTGAGCCACCCAGGCACCGCAGACCAAAGACTATCTTTAAATGATTTGGCTACTGTGGAAAAAGGGGACATAAGGGAAGGGACTTAGATCCTCTTTTCTTAGACAGAGACAAAGTGAAAGAAATAAACATCTGGGAAAATTGACCATTATAGGAAACCAAATTGCATAACTCAGATGCAGACTCTCCTGCTATTTCCCCCTTTTTAATTTATTCTATTATTTGATTTGGATGATAGCTTTACTTGCCAAGCAAAACAAACAAATAATTTTAAAAATTGAAATGACAAGAAAGCTTAGCTGAATTCATTTTAAAACTACAGTTCAAAGCAATTGGGACTATGTAGCAAAGCTGTTTATCTTTTAACCTTAGTTTATAAAGAATGGGCTCACACCTATGTTGGGGGAGGGGGACAGAGGGGAGAACCTTAAGAGACTCCTAATGATAGAGAACAGACTAAGGGTTGATGGAGGGAGTTGGGTTGGGGATGGGCTAAGTGGGTGATGGGGATTAAGGAGGGCACGGGTGATGAGCACTGGGTGTTGTATGTAAGTGATGGACCCCTGAATTCTACTCCAGAATCTAATATTGCACTGTATGTTAACTAACTAGAATTTAAATAAAAATGTTTAAAAATGGGCTCATAAAGTATACATTTATATATACCTGCTATTAACCAGCAGTCTTTTTCTTTTAGGCTGCTTACTGGCCCTTTCTCCTTGGGCATGACCATGGCTTTTGTGTGATAGTGTAACTTCCGTTTCACTTAAGTGCAAAGGAAAGATCTCTTATGTTACTCAGTCTTCTAGATGGAAATATTTTTGTAAAAAAGATGAAACCTTTTGAATCTGATAAATTTCTCTAGACCTTGAGTGACATAAGAGGATGGCCCATGTCTATTTTCATTTGACATTCAATTAGCAGACCCTAAAGCAACCTATAATATTCTGTATTATAGGTTATAATATAGAATATACTTAATATAATATAGAATATACTTAATACATATTTACTGAATGAAGGGACTAGATATTTTTTGGTAAGATATTAGTCATATATAAATTTTGTTTTTGTTTTTTAAACAAGATGGATGTTTGGACATCCATGTGACCAAAATGGTGTGTTTTTTCTGATAAAGAACTTCCTGGCAAATGAGTGGTGTCCGTGATTCAGATCTACCCATCCTTCCTTCCTCCTTCCTTCCTTCTCCCCTCCCCCCCCTCCTTCTTTCTATTCTATAGTCTTACTTTTCTGGTAGATTCCTTGAGCTGAACCAAATCTTAGGGCTGGGTGACTATGTCATGCTGTTGAGACACTGCCACTCATTAGCCTCCATCTTTACTTTGCCAGGTCCATTCAGCAGCTAGCGATGGCCACCTCCCATCGTAGTTCTCAGAGGAGCATCAGTAGCATTGTGGCTCCGACAACTCTTTTTTGTGAAGGACTATCTTTACTCTAAGTGTCAATAATGTTTCCTCATCCTTCTGTTACTTATGTTACAATTCCCTGACAAATAAATAAATAAATAAATAAATAAAACCCGAAAACTTTATCCTCACACGTTTCCAAATACCTATTTCTCCTTGAGAACCACTCTTCCAACATAAATCCCGGATATGGATGGAAGGTTGGAAGCTTTATCTCTCTCTCTCTCTGTCATACTTGCCTTAAGCAATCTGATTGTTAGCATGCTTTTCATATTTGTTTTCATGAAAAAAATATGTTCATGAATTTCAGCAACAGTACAGGTTCCTCAAGTTGTCTTTGAAGATCTCTCTCGAATCACTGCCTGTGTGTTTTTGTATACATATTTGACAACTGTTAGAGTCTATATGGATGCTCCTTAGAGAAAACTTACCATTTCATTATTTTAAAGAGGAAAGAAAGTGGCAAATTCAGAATGATAATCTACTGATCTAATCTTGGCCTCAAGAAAGCAGGATGAATGTTATTTTTATCCATATTCTTGTTAGAAGCTTCATATGTTCTTTCAACTAAATTTGTAATTTTTTTCTTTAAATTCAATTAATTAATGTACTGGTTTCAGAGGCAGAGGTCAGTTCAGAGGTCAGAGGTAGAGAGCCATCAGTCGTTACATGCTCGTTCCATCACTTTCCATCACGTGTCTCCCTAATGTCCATCAGCCACTTACCCCATCCCCTCATCCGTCTCCTCTCCAGCAACCCTCAGTTTGTTTCCTATAAGCCACAGAGTTAAAGGAGTTTTCTTGGGAGAAAGAAAGAATTCTACTTTTTTTTTTTCCTTAAGTTGGTTCTAGAATGCTAGATGCCTTACCATGAAAACAAATAAAAAATAGATGGTATTAGGATATTTCCAATCAATGACTTTAAGATAGAAATACCTATCCCTTCATGCAGACCCTTCCAACAAATTCTTATTATGTGTCATTATATCAAGTACAGAGCAAGTCACCAGGAGGCCAAGATCAAGGTGCATAGAATATTCACAACCCCCAATGATCTTATGCATTAATATGGAAGAATAAAATCTTTATAATCATCTGACAGTGGCACACCTGGGTGGCTCAGTCAGTGAAACATCTGCCTTCAGCCCAGGTCATGATCCCAGGGTCCTGGGATCAAGTCCTACATCAGGTTCCTTGCTCAGTGGGGACTCTGCCTGTCCCTCTGCCTGCTGCTCCCCCTGCTTGTGCTCTCTCTCTCTGACAAATACATAAATAAAGTCTTAAAAAAAAAAATCACCTGACAGTGATCTCACTACTATTATTGTATGTATGTATGTATGTGTGTACACACACAAACACACACACACACACACAGCACAGACATAGTCCAAAAGTGAGTGATTAATTATTTGAGCGAGTAGGTGGTCAAGGCTGGAACACAGAACAGATAATACCTTTATCAAAGTTTTGAAGAGTGAGCAGGAATTAGGATGAGAAGACTACCCAAGGGATGGAAAACTCTACTAAAGGGCAGGAGGGCATGGACAGCATGGGGACTAGAGTGGATCAGTGTCACAGAAGCAGCAACTTGGGACAGAAGGCCCAGCAGACGAGGTCAGACAAGCATGCAGCTGGGGGCATTCTATTCATCAATCTCTTCTTTTCTTTTTCTGATTGCATAAACTTACCTGGCTTTCACAACCTACCCAAAATACACTGAGGAAATAACCTATATAAATTACGTAAAAAAATTATCCTTTGCTTTGGCAGTAGTGACCTGGTCTATATTACTAGTATAAAATATACACTGTTCATTAAATATTTTATTTATTTCCCTTTCAACCTGAACTAGAGATGAGGCTCAGTTTTGTTTTTATTTTAGGCCTCTAAGCATTGATCTGTCTTCTATGGCCTTATGCAGATGATAAACATGGTGCAAGTTATTGGATTTCAAACTACAGTTTCTTTGGGTAGATTTATTAAAACTGAAAAAGAGGGGTACCTGGATGGCTCAGTGGGTTAAGCCTCTGCCTTCGGCTCAGGTCGTGGTCTCAGGGTCCTGGGATCCAGCTCCGCATGGGGATCTCTGCTCAGCAGGGAGCCTGCTTCCTCCTCTCTCTCTGTCTGCCTCTCTGTCTACTTGTGATCTCTCTCTCTCTCTCTCTGTCAAATAAATAAATAAAATCATTAAAAAAAAAAAAAACTTTGAAAAAAAAACCCCTCTAATAAATGTCTACAAATGGACTAGCCCAACTGACCATATCTGGACTATATAAAACCCAAGAGGTACAGAGGGCTGGAAGGGAGATGAACACTAACATCTGTTGAGTGGAATGATGAGTGAAAAACATTCCAATCTGGCTACTCTGGTACATCAGGGGAAGTCTTGTTTGTTTTCCGGGCAGTGATTATAGAGGCTAATGAAGCATCAACTGTAAGAAACACTGATATATGCTTTTCCATAAATGTTTTTTTTTTTTTTTTTTTTTTTTTTTTGGTGGCTCAGTCTTTTATTTATTTTTTTAAATTTATTTTTTATTTATTTTCAGCATAACAGTATTCATTATTTTTGTACTACACCCAGTGCTCCATGCAATCCGTGCCCTCTCTAATACCCACCACCTGGTACCCCGACCTCCCACTTCCCCGCCACTTCAAACCCCTCAGATTGTTTTTCAGAGTCCATAGTCTCTCATGGTTCACCTCCCCTTCCAATTTCCCTCAACTCCCTTCTCCTCTCTAACTCCCCATGTCCTCCATGCTATTTGTTATGCTCCACAAATAAGTGAAACCATATGATAATTGACTCTCTCTCCTAGACTTATTTCACTCAGCATAATCTCTTCCAGTCCTGTCCATGTTGTTACAAAAGTTGAGTATTCATCCTTTCTGATGGAGGCATAATACTCCATAGTGTATATGGACCACATCTTCCTTATCCATTTGTCCATTGAAGGGCATCTTGGTTCTCTCCACAGTTTGGCGACCGTGGCCATTGCTGCTATAAACACTGGGGTACAGATGGCCCTTCTTTTCATGACATCTGTATCTTTGGGGTAAATACCCAGGAGTGCAATTGCAGGGTCATAGGGAAGTTCTATTTTTAATTTCTTTCTTTTTTTTTTTTAAATTAAATTAATTTATTTA
Organism: Mustela lutreola; assembly: GCF_030435805.1. NCBI lineage: Eukaryota > Metazoa > Chordata > Mammalia > Carnivora > Mustelidae > Mustela > Mustela lutreola. Next base: position 20,455,653 of record NC_081307.1, on the reverse strand, counting down.
TTTTCAGAAAAACAGTATTCATTATTTTTTCACCACACCCAGTGCTCCATGCAATCCGTGCCCTCTATAATACCCACCACCTGGTACTCCAACATCCCACCCCCCGCCACTTCAAACCCCTCAGATTGTTTTTCAGAGTCCACAGTCTCTCATGATTCACCTCCCCCTCCAATTTCCCCCAACTCCCTTCTCCTCTCTAACACCCCTTGTCCTCCATGATATTTGTTAAAAATGTTTTTAAAAAGCTGTTTAGGTTAATCACAGATGGTGCTGTCCTAAGACTGCTGCTATTTTCTGTTATTTTCTTTTGTTCTTAGATGCCATCCTCTTTCCGAGAATCTCATCTACTTCTATGGCTCATGGTGTTAACTTTGTACTGACCAAGCCAGTGTCTCCAGCTCAGATCTCAAGTTGCACAATCAGACTTTTTAAATAATATCACTAGTTATAATGACGTCTTTTCCACACTGACCTTTTTCTTTTTCTAGAATTCGTGATGTTGGTGTATCATCCATTCATATTAGCTGATTGTTATTATAATTATTTATTAGTACCTTCTATCTGTTGTGTATTTGGGCATACAGGATGCGGTCAGACAAACATAAGGCCATATATGGGTAAGACAGAGGCAACGCATCAGCAGCCAAACCTGAAGTCCGAGCTTTATTCTAGATTATTCTCACCCATAGCTGACTGCAAAACAGCTCCTGACTTCCCAGAAGCCTAACCTATCTCTTTCACTTCCTCTTCTCATTCCTTGTTGGATTTATTCCCTCCATATTTATCACCAAGTAACATGAAATACTCTTTCCTTATTTATCTTGTCTGTTATCTGTCCCCTTTCACCCCAGTTAGATCCAGGATTCTGGAATTTTTCTCTCTTTGGTTCAATAAGCAGAAAGTTCCTGGCACTTAGCAGGTGTTCATCATATACACAAATGCATCATAAGAAATTACATAAATAGGGGTGCCTGGGTGGCTCAGTGGGTTAAGCCTCTACCTTCAGCTCAGGTCATGATCTCAGGGTCCTGGGATTGAGCCCCACATCAGGCTCTCTGCTCAGCGGGGAGCCTGCTTCCCCCTCTCTCTCTGCCTGCCTCTCTGCCTACTTGTGATCTCTCTCTCTCTGTCAAATAAAATCTTAAAAAAAAAAGAAATTACATAAATAAATGAAAAACAATTATGACTATTTTTCATATTGGAGTTTATGCCTCAAGAAAAGTACATATTTCTCTCATGTGAAATTTTCAAAAGTCCTTTTGTTATACATCATGAAATAAAATGTTTTTCTCAAAAAAATGTTTTTCTCTGAATTGTGCATAACTAAATTGAAACAAAAAATTTCACCCCAAGTATTCTCACTTTACCTCAAAGTCATTTATTAGACTTACCAGATTACTTCAGTTCTTTACAATGATTATTATTATTGTAATTTTTAGTCATGTTAGAGAACACACACATGCGAAGTTTTGTCAGCACCCAGTGAACAATTCAAACAATTCAAATGTGTCTGTAAATGTCATTTCCAAAGAGAAAAAGTAACCTCACATTTAGTTACAATTCCTACGAAGTGTCAATGCACGGGAAAAGGATTGTGAAATCTTTTGAGTTGTATAATCTATTAAAAGCAAGTTCTCATGAGAAGTGAAACACATTTCTGCAATATCAGCCTTTTATGAAGTGGGTGAAAAGTTTACAGAAGCTACAACAGGAAAACCATAATGAAAGTGTTGCAGTGTTAACCTGTTTGGAAACATACCCTTCAGTGTTTCCTGTTTTTATTATAAAAATATTGTAACAATATGAAAGATAAGTTGGGTCAGATGGGGGAAGATATTTGCAAATCATATTATCCAATAAGGGATTAATATTTAAAGTATATAAAGAACTCACACAACTCAACACCAAAAAACCCCCCAAAACACACAACAAAACAAAACAACAACAACAAAAACCCCGCCCGCACAAACAAAAACCAGCTGGATTTAAAAAAGCAGGGGGCAGGGGAGCTGAATAAACATTTTCCCAAAGAAGACATTCAGATCAGCAACACACACATGAAAACAATCTCAACATCACTCATTATTAGGAAAATGCAAATTAAAACCACAGTGAGATATCGCTTCATACTTTAGGATGACTAGTTATTAAAAAGGTAAGAAAAGAAAGAACAAGTGTTGGCAAGGATGTGGAGCAAAAGGAACGCTTGGTGGGAGTGTCAACTGTTTCAAGCCCTGTGGAAAGCAGTATGGAGGTTCCTCAAAAAATTAATAAAAGAAATTTGATATATGCCAGCATTTCCACTTCTGGGTATTTATCTGAAGAAAATAAAAACACCAATTTGGAAAAATATATGCACCACTTTGCTCACTGTAATGTTATGTACAATAGCAGAGATATGAAAGCAACCTAAGTGTCTATCAATAGGTAAATGGATAAAGATGTACTTCATAAGATCTCTATCTATTACTCAGCCATAAAAAATGAAATATTACCATCGGTGGCAGTACTTGATGGACCAAAAGGATATTATGCTAAGTGAAATACGGCAGACAGAGAAAGACAAATATCGTCAGTTCACAAAACAAATAAACAAGCAGAACAAAAGACGAACAGACTCATCAATACAGAGAACAAGCCAGTGGTTGCCAGAGGCAAAGAAAATTGGGGAGTGGGCAAACTGGGCGAAGGGGATTCAGAGGTATAAACTTCCAGTGTCGAATAAGTAAGTCACTAGAGATGTGACGTTCAGCACAGCGAACACAGTCAATACCGAAATAATTTGTATGGTGACAGATGGTAACTAGACTTATCCATCTGATGATTTTGTAATGTATATAAATGTGGAATCATCATTTTTTACACCTGGAACCAATGTAATGTTGTATGTCAGCTGTACCTATACTTCAATAAAAAAAAAAATTCTGTCGTCCCATCACTTTATACAAGAAAAAAATACCCTCATTTTTCAGATGAAATTTGAATCTTGTACATACATATCCACATGACACGGTTGATACCATGGGGGTACCATTCCAGCTGGTCTTATGTATTTCCCTTAAAAGCTTATCAATATTTGCATACTTCAAATTATTTTTTTTCAACTTTAAACTGATGGGCCAAATAGTAATGCATCAAATGTATCTATCCTGTTTATGTAGTCATGGCCATTTTAAGCCGAATTTACCATTACTCAGTAATAATATTTATTTTAGAATCATTTAGATTTTGATAGGAACTAAATGATATCTCAAAGTGGCTTTTATCTTATTTAATATTAGTGTGGAAGAGATAGTTCATGCAATTGTTATTTCTTATTATATATTTATTTGTCTTCTTAAGTTTTTGTTTATTCACATCAGTTGCTTGCAAAGCCCCAGTGGAACTTCCTTAATATAGATACGAATAAAGTCTTTACATATAATATATATTTAAGGTACAGTCTTTCTTCGAAGACTGTTCCAAGTCAGATTTACCAACAAACCCTTAATTTCACCTTTTAAGATTTGGGGTAAGTAAGAACTCTGTTACTTTCTTATTATTTAAAAACAAAAACTCTGATTGTGTACAAACAGTCAAAAATATATATGAATGGGAATAGAATTAATGTATTTGTAAAACCAACAGCTTTATACCTAAGGAATATATCCATAAAAGGGACTAAGGTGAGAATGGAAATAATCCTGATGCCACTGATGCTCATTCTTGGTAGTGAATTCATCCTTGAACTGGAAGTCTAGGTCTGAATCCTCGCTGTGCCATTTCCTAGCTCTGTGACCTTTATCAAATACTTTAATTGATTTGATTGCAACTTCCTTTATATATGTAAAATAAGATTATAATATCGGTTTAAGAATTATTATGAAACCTTAAAATAATTTTCATACATTGACTGGTACACAGGTACCATCAGTAAATAATGATTTTTAAGTACCTTTTTTTTTTAAATATATGGACTTTTCTTTTTTTTACCCTCACAGACTCTCTATGAGCTATATAGCAATATTTTCTCCATTTTACAAGCTTAGGAAACCAAGACCCAGAATGTTTAAGTAACTAGTTAATGTTCTACAAGTAGGAAGTACGGAGGACGGATTTAAATATAGGTACTGTACTTGCAGAATATTAGCTCCTAAATACTGCATAATACACAATCTCAGTTCTGTGACTTTTCTATCACTATTTTTACATGGTCAATGAGAATGCTAACCCCCATTTTATGCTGTGTAAATCTCATCCATTCTTCAAAATGAACTTAGATTTAAATATCTTCATGAAGACTTTCTCAAATCCTTTTCCCCAAGTAATGCTGGCCTCTCCTACATTCCCACAGTGGTTATCTATAGCACCCTTACAAATACTTAAGGTGTTCAGATTATATTATGCTTATTTGCCTTAGTTTATGAACTTCCTGAAGACAGACTATGTTCTACTTTTTTGATCCTTTCTCTATGTCTAGTTCAGCAAAGTACCTATAGTAAATATCTAACCAGTATTTGTTATATAAGTAAATACAGGTAATAATAGGTATTGTATGATAAGTAAGAAAATGAGACTAATTAAAAGAGCCTCAATCATATCTTGAATAAGGTCAATAACTTTTTTAAAATATGGACGATTATATGTCAAAAATTTCTTGCTAGTTTAACCTATGAAGTACTTAGCATGCTTCATATATATTTATGCACAGACATACATTTTTCACTCACAGAAAACCTAGCAGAAATCTCTATTTTTAAAAAATCATTGAAACAACCAGACCAGATTATTGGTGATAGATAAAAAATGCTACCAAAAGTTATTGATTATATATATAAACATATATAGATCTTACTGTCACACAAACACAAAACACACAGAGACACAGAGTAGACCCATATAACCAATGGAAGCAATTTTGGAAAAACATTAAAATAAACTTCTTTTACCGTTTGTCCTAAAGACAGCAGCACTGATTTATCCACTTCCCTCTCTTTACAATTGAGTCCTAAAATCTTTATCACATAGTATTTCAGCATCTGGTTCATGAAGAAAGGAAATGACACATTTGTGCCCTGAAAATTTTTCTTAACAATGCATTTTAATAGTACTCTCATCAGTGCCCAAGTTTGCAAAATCTAAATTTGTAAGATAACTCATTCCTCTTCCCATTTAGGATATTACAAAAGAGGAGAAGTAAAATGAAAAAGAAACAAAGGCTTATTGTAACAGGGTCAATGATGTGCAGCAGATTAATTTTTCCCTTTTTATAAAATCTATATGCCTTCTATAACGTTCTCATTTTCTATTATTGTTTAATCTTTTTATCTTCTATTAATTCTAATTACCTTCTCTTTCATATTCTACACTGAGAGAAGACTCAGTGTATATCCCTCATATCTAGCTTCAAACACAAAACACATGAGGAAGGAGATGGATCCCTACTAAAATAATCCAATAATGTTCACTTCCCCAGCTCTATCTATACTGATGTTAACATTACTTAGAGATCTCTTTTGAGCACCTAACAATTCATTGATTTCCCCAGGAGTATAGTGAAGGAAAGAGGCCCCAGGCATGGGGTTCGAGGAAAGAAAGTTCTTTCACTTTCTACCAGCTTGTCAGAATTTACACTTTGCATCTCATTTGATCACATTCAAATTCCAGTAGGACACACACACAAAACATACAACTTATATTAATGAGCTCATTTTTAGATCTAATTGTTGTTTCCTAGAAACTTCTTGGTGCTTCTAACAGGGAAGGATCATACTTCCTACAAAGAGACCACCAGAACAGTCTTGCCATGATGCCCACAGACACCACAGAACATGATCTCAGAAGACAATAGGTCTGGTAGAAAGACTGCAGATGCAGGAACAATGCACCCAGTGTTTGGGAGACAGAAATTAACAGTATCATACAGCCACTCTTAAAGGGTAGCAGTAATAGTACCAGAGGCATTTAAGCAAGCAGAAGAGCCATTTAGGCAGGCAGCTCTGGACAAGAAGTTAGGATCATAGTCATGGGTGCAGACTGAATCAGCATGAGGGCCATTAGGCTACTCCTTAAACACATTAGTTTAAATTTATCACCAAATTCTTAGTGAAAAGGAACTGGAGATGCACATCAGAACTCTATTTCCTTTGTAATCATTTGTAAATACATCATATTATAGAATATGGTCCTTTTGGCATCCTAAAATATTGTCAGTTTAAGAACCCCTTCATATATTGTTAAATTTATGTGCCCCTGTCAACACTATGTGATTAAAAAAGTCAGACTCTGGGAAAAAGAAGCAAAGACATCAACTTTCCAAAATTCTCTCCTAATGAGATTCATTTCTGTCCAAGTGGACTGTATTTCTAGGATGTCTCTGTAATATTGTATGTAAATATTTTTACTTCCATAATGTGAACCACTTCTTTCTCTATTTGATTACTTCCACAATCCTCAACCACACAGTCTCTGTGTATTTGTATACACACACATATACACACACACACACACACACACATTACAGATGACCCTTGAACAAAATGGGTTTGAACAATACGAGTCTCGTCACACGTGGATTTTTCTCAGTAAATATAGTATAGTACCATAAGTGTATTTTTCTTCCTTATGACTTTAATAATATTTTCTCAGTTCTAGTGTATTTTATTATAAGAATATAGTGTATAATATAAAAAACATGTGTTAATCCACTGTTTACATTATTGTTAAGGCTTCCAGTCAATAGTAAACTATTAGTAGTTAAATGTTAGGGGAGTCAAAACCTAATGTATATCTTAAGGTGTGTTGGGGGGGGTTGGAAAGTCAATACCCCTAACCCTCATGTGTTGTTCAAGAGTCAACTACATATATGTGTATGTTACTATTATACTACACAACAATGATATTAGCTGTTACGTCTTACTATATGGAAGATGCCTTACATAACTTCCATAACTGGGTGGAAAACGTTCAGGTCAAGCGGATGATTAACTGAAAGAACAAGGAATGTCAAGAAGTTGCGGCTTTACATTCGTCATTCCGCTGGACTTCACAGCAACTTTGTTAGAGGTCATTTTCCCAATTAAGAAACTGAGCCTTAGAGGCATTAAGTATATTGGTCAAGATCACAGAAGTATGAGTCATCAGAGCTGGTTCTCAAATCCAATAAAGTCTGATTTCTAAACAAGGTGCAAGACATTTTTTTTTTCTCAGCCTGTAATCACGGGATGTATTCTCAGGGGTCTTGGAAAGCGAACCACAAACTTGGGGACTTATCAGACCATCTACATAGTGACTTTACTATCAGTTACTGCCCTGGGATTCCAGTGATTTCCTTTAGGTTCCTTGTGAACATATGTGTCTAGACATATGTAACATTATAGGCTATGTAACATTATGTTACAAAGGCTATGTAACATTATGCCAATGTGCAAATAAAGTTTTACAGTAAAAAATTGACTTCAGGGGCACCTGGGTGGCTCAGTGGGTTAAAGCCTCTGCCTTTGGCTCATGTCATGATCTCAGGGTCCTGGGATCAAGCCCTGCATCGGGCTCTCTGCTCAGCAGGGAGCCTGCTTCCTCCTCTCTCTCTGCCTGCCTCTCTGCCTACTTGTGATCGCTCTATCTCTCTGGCAAATAAATAAATAAATACATCCAAAAAAAATTGACTTCAGTTTCATGAGGCTTATTGTGGTAGAGATAGGTGCATGCTGAACTAAATATATATATATATTATATATATGTATATATATATAATATATATATACACACACACACACATTTAAACTCATTAAGAGATACTTTTATGTATCTAAAATTGCAACAGGTCATTAGCGATAAGGTAAGCTATATTTATATTTATGCGATAAATTTGAAAGATAACATTTTTTATACTCTGAACCCAAAGCAGTGATTTAAGTACAGTTTTTCATAATGTTGCAATGGATACATCTCTCCATGTGAATATAGTGCACTTAAAGAACCACCAAAATCTGCTTCATCCAAACTGATATTAAAAAATTCCATTCTAGGGCACCTGGGTGGCTCAGTCGGTTAAGCAGCTGCCTTTTGCTCAGATCATAATCCTAGGGTCCCGGGACTGAACCCTGGCATCGGGCTACTTGCTTAGTGGGGAGCCTGTTTCTCCTCTCTGCCTGCTCATGTTCTCTCTCGCTATTTCGCTTGCTCTCTCAAATAAATAAGTAAAATCTTAAAAAAAGAAAAGAAAAAGAAAAACTGCATTCTAGCAGAACTTTGTTTGATGATTATACATAGGAAAAAAGCAGAGCCATGATGCTATGAGTAACATTTTATATAACTTTACATAAACAAAAGTTTCCTACTGAAGTATTCATTGAAGTTAAGAGCCTGAAGTGTGGTATCAGAACCAAGCACAACCTTCTTTTTATGAAATCTAATAGAAATGTTTTGGCTTGGGATGCCTGTGTGGCTCAGTCAGTTAAGCATCTGCCTTCTGCTCAGAGTATGATCTCAGGGTCCTGGGACTGAGCATCCCCAGGTCAGGCTTCCTACTCAGTGGGGAGTCTGCTTCTCCCTCTGCCCCCTTCCCCTTTGTGTGCTCTGTCTCATTCTCTCAAATAAATACAAATAAAATCCTTAAAAAAAGTTTTTGCTTCAACCGCACAATCTTAAAGTGATATTGTTGATTCAAGTTCCAGTATTTTTGTAGGATTTTTAATTTAATTTACAAATGCATCATATTTCAAAGGTACTTAGAACTAAATTCTATGGAATTTAGATCTAAATGTCTGTTTCTGTTTTAACATAAAATAAGGAGGATGCGTATTGCATGGAGCACTGGGTGTGGTGCAGAAACAATGAATACTGTTACGCTGAAAGGATATTAAAAAAAAAAAAAGTTCATGGGGTGCCTGGGTGGCTCAGTGGATTAACGCCTCTGTCTTAGGTTCAGATCGTGATCCCAGAGTCCTGGGATGGCGCCCTCCATCTGCTTGGCGGGGAGCCTGCTTCTTCCTGTCCCTCTGCCTGCTTCCCTGCCTACTTGTGATCTTTGTCTGCCAAATAAATAAATCAAAATCTTTTAAAATAAATAAATTAATAAAAATAAAAGAAAGTGCAGTAAAGACTTCTAGGTCCCCCTCAACATGTGAAGAGCTTGAAAGTATGTCATCATGCCTGTCCCAATGCCAAGAAAAAAGGTGAAAACAAAACAAAACAAACCGTAAAATTTGGAAAACAAAACAAGGAAAAAAAACTGAACATACTGAAAACGAATGTCTTTTTTGGGGAGCCATCAGAGAAACTGAGCTCTTGGGGCCAAGGGCCACCCACATTTTAGACCCACATTTTAAGTACAAAGGCACATAGATGAGATCAGCTTACCTGGAACAGAAGCTGCTGAAGCCACAAAGTAGTGAAAACACTGAACTGGCAATTTTGACAAACTGTTGGAGGACTAGCGGGGACTACCGTCAGAGACTTCTGGGGCCGCAGCCCTAGTGAACCCTCACACATTTCTGGGCTTTACCTCCAGGGACCCCACCAGGTTTTTATAGGGAAGAGCCCAGGGAAATCACCGAGTGCCTCTGGCGCAGGGAGGGGGGAAGTAACCATTTTTAAACACACCCAGAGCATTGTCCACAATGAAGACTTCGCCAGAGCCTTATCTCACCTGGGCAGGGGGAGGGTAATCACCCAACTCCAGCTTCCAGAGGGGAGGAGCTAAGGAACAGGTGTGAGGGGCACAATCCTGGGGTAGGCTCAGGGATTAAGTCCCGGATTATGGAGCCCTTCCCTTCCCAAATATCTTACCCCCCTGCTCATGGGGCTCCAGGGTAAGAACAGTGAATTAGGGCTCAAAGAACTTCAAGGTTCTTTTTTTTTTTTTTAAGATTTTATTTATTTATTTGACAGAAAGATCACAAGTAGGCAGAGAGGCAGGCAGGGGCGGGGGGAAGCAGGCTCCCTGCTCAGCAGAGAGCCTGATGCCGGGGCTCCATCCCAGGACCCTGAGATCATGACCTGAGCCAAAGGCAGCGGCTTAACCCACTGAGCCACCCAGGCGCACCTTCAAGGTTCTTTTTTAAGGGAAGTGTGTAGGGAAACCAAAGTTAGCAGAGGAGACAAAAACAAGGAGAGCAGAGAGATTTTGAGCCCCGGACCAGCTACAGATACAGCAAATACTTAGCACAACTGAATTCCTAGCCAGGTCAGCATAAAAGCTCACACGAACAGGCCTGTTAACCTCAGTTCCTATTACCTGATCTGTTGTCTCCAACTTCCAACACAAAATTAAAACACAGTCTAAAAATGCAAGAAAGTGCATGCCAGGCCCTAAAAGTCACGCAATCCTTGGGCCCTTAGGGAAGTGGAGGGGGTACAGCGTGCACAATATACTAGTGACTAATTTCCTCGTAAGTTCAGCTGTCTCCCCAAAGCAACGTTAACGATTCGCCCTTTCCTCGTGATTCATGTCTTAATGACACGAAAATAACCAGTTAAAAAAAAAAAAAAAGTAAATGTGAGCTCATTCGTAAGTGATATTTTAAAAACCCGAATGCACACTGCCCTGGAATTTAGGAAGTGTGGCTTCAGAGTTAAAAGTGGCAGACCCATGTGGTTTCAATAAGCTTAAAATCGGTAAAAAGTGTCGATTAACTGATGCCTGAGCAAAATTCATTAAGCAGATTCTTACCCAGAAGTCTCCCAGATTTAGGAGACTGCAGCCTAGGTGCTCAAAAAGAAAACGGATTTGTACCATAGCCAAGGGAACGGGAGCAAGGTGGAGATTTAGGTACAACAATTGCACCTGTTCCATATCCTCTTCTCAGCGTGAAACCTTCCCAATTTGAAATGACAGAAATATTATCAGAGAACGAAGAGCCCTTCACTTGTCTTTTGCCTTTCACATCTCTTGAGAGCACCACAGACTCTAACCAGGAGCCTTTTGGGGAAGGTGGTTTTGAGCAATGCAGTTTCTGGCATCTCCTCTGGGGCACAGAAAAGACTGAAAATGGGAGGTTGGTGATGTGTCAGGAGGCAAAGAGCAATACCGCGTATCTAGTAATTCGGGAACGCAGAGAAGAACACATCATTGGAGGAAGGAGTGGAAGCTGAATGGCTGAAGAGAAAGAAAAAACATCCCGGGTGGAAAAAGAGCATGCAAATGTCTGAGGGAGACAAGAACAGGAAGAACATCAAAGACCCAAAGACCGAAACAAGACCCATGCGGCTAGGATTAAAAAAAGGCAAAACATGCTAAACAAGATGAGGCCGAGAAGTAGGATGCCAGTGGGTTGAGTTTTTCTTTAACTTAAAAGCAGTGGAAAGACATCGGTTTTGTAGTGGGTGAGTGAGACACATTGGGATTTGGAAAGTTGCCTTTGCAACGTGGAGAGAAAAAAATCGGAGGTGGAAAGTTCAACTGAGTGCAAGTCAAGTGAGAAAGTTACTGCAGGGGAGGTTGGAAGCAGGGTGGGTGTGACTGGTGTTGGGCATGGGGAGGAGGAGATAAGAAATATCTGAAAAGGCCAATGTAATGGGACTTGATAATGGGCTTGATGTGAGGGATGGCGGGCTTGAATTTTTCTCGTTTACTACTGCAGACCCCCTTCTTACCTCGCCTCACCCTTCTATTTTCCCCAAGAGGCTGAACTTCCTGTACTAAAACCGATGGCTTCCTTGACCTTGGGCTTCTGATGAGGTTTGGCAGATGGGCAGCCCGGCTGGAGATTTGTGAAAAAGAGGAGAGTTCTCCCCTCCTCTGAATTGTCTAGAAATGAAATAAATATTGATTGTCTAGGAAAGCTGGGTGGCCTTTTTAGGATTTACAATGACCTATATAAGCAGAAACCTAGCTCTTAATACTGTGGGGATTTTTTTTTTTTTTTTTTTGAAGATTTTGTTTATTTGTCAGAAAGAGAGAGAAAGCACACATGCACGGGGAGCAGCAGGCAGAGGCAAAAGGAAAAGCAGGCTTCCCGCTGAGCAAGGAGCCTGATGCAGGATCCTGAAGTCATGGAGCCAAAGACACATGCTTAACCTACTGAGCCACCCAGGGGTCCCTACTGTGGGGTTTTAATGTCTTAGCTAGTTCCTGAACTTTGAGAGTTAGCAAAAGTCTACTACTTTTTTAAATGATGGACTCTTTGAAGGATAACCCAGAAACATGGTCATAGGACTTGGGGTAGGCAGAATAATGACCTCTCCCCAGAAAGTTATCCACATCCTAATTCCCAGGACAATGTTATATTATAGGGTAAAGGGGGAATGAAGGTTGCTGAAAAGCTGACATTCAAATAAGGAGATGATTCTGGATTATCCAAGCGGGTCTAGTGTGATAACCAGGATCCCTAAAAGTAGAGAAGGGAAGGAGAAGAAGAAAATCAGAGCAAGTGATGGGTCCATGGAAGAATGGTCAGGGAGGTAGAGGGTTGAAGACTTTGATAATGGAGGTAGAAGCTCTCAAGCTAAAGACAGGGGGTGCCCTCTAGCAGCTAAAAAAGGCAAGGACATAGATTTTCCCCTAGAGTCTCCAGAAAATAAGCAGCCTTGCTGATAATGTGGTTTTTAACCGAGTAAGATCCATGTTGAACGTCCAACCTATAGAACTGTAAGAAAATCAAATCAATTTGTGTTCTTTTAATCCACTACGTTTGTGTCTGTTTTTCCAACAGGAGAAAATGAATACAGGACTGTGTTAGTTTGCTAGGGCTGCCATAACAAAGCACCACACTGGAGGGCTTAAACAGTAGAAATTTACTTCTCACAGTTCTGGAGGCTGAAGTCTGAGATCAAGGTGTTGATTACCCCACTGGGATAAGGTGATCAAGGTTTGATTTCTCCTGAGTCTCTCCTTTTGGTTCCTTTTCACATGGTCACCGCTCTGTGATCACACTGCCCTGACATCTCTTTGTGTGTTCAAATATTCCTCTTCTTATAAGGATACTAGTCATATTGGATTAAGGCCTTATTTTACCTTAATCACCTCTTTCAAGACTCTATCTCCAAATAGAGTCTTGAAATAGAGTCTAACTCTAAATCCCAATAGAGTCTAATAGTCCCATTCTCAGGTACTAGGAGTGAGGCCTTCAATATTTGAATTTTTGGAGAACACAATTCAGTTAAGAGCAGCTATATCATGAGTTTCCCTTGACACCATCTCCAGAGCTTTCTGAGGCAATATGCCAAGGTGACTTAGAGAAACTTATTAAATAGAGGCTCAACTCATGCCATTTTTTGTGTGCATGTAGACTGTTCTGGCCCAAGTCCATCTCATTGTTTGACCCTACGGGACAACAGACCCATCCTGTGGTTATTTCCCCAGACACAAAATGTGTATTGAAAATATATTTAACAATTGGCAGAATTCACATTTATTTCTTGATCTGTGAAGTAAAAACTCTCTTGGTGGAAGGGGTCAAATAGAAGCCACAGAAACTTCTCCCTTCCCACCAGGAATCTAAAAGCCATATTGCACCCCTGGGAGAACTAGTGAGATCAGGACACAATCAAATATTAATGTTGCAAAGTGGTTATTTCAGGGGGAAGGACTTGGAAATGAAATTTTCAGAATGGGCAAGGTCACGAAAACATTCATTTCCCATGTAAATGTCCACTAGAGGGCATCCACCATGGCCGTCCAATCATCTGGTTGCCAAGTTTCTCTGGTGAAAGTCAGGTTTATACTCTAGGCACTGTAGACACAAAGTAATGTCGCAACAGGGATGGAAGTGATTCATAGGCTGAACTACACGGGCTTTCTCTCACACGGCTGATTCAGATACTTCTGCCTCTGAGTTTTTGATTTGTTGACAGCAGATGCAAACACTGAAACATCCTGATATGGCCCAACCAGTGGCCTGATGGCACCTTGATCACACTGGATCTTTTCCAAGGAGGAATGTACGATCTCATTGGGATAAACTCTTGTTTAAGATGGGGAGTTGCCTCTCCTGCTTTCAGTACTTCTCCCAATTCCACAGTCAGCAGATACGCTGACACCGTCTTTCATCACTGATGTAGGGGCACCTGTATGGCTCAGTTGGTTAAGCATCTATCTTGAGTTCAGGTCAAGATCTCAGGATCCTGGTATCCAGCTCCACACTGTTGGGCTTCCTGCTCCTGCTCCATGGGGAGTCTGCTTCTCCCTCTGCAACCCCCACCTCCCCTTCCCCACTCCTGCTCTTGGTTTCAAATACATAAATAAAAAATCTTAAAACAAAAATAAAAATACCCCTAATGTATACCATGCAATACTCCTTCTGATCAAGGAGCATATTTTATAAATGGTTCTAGGTTTAAAGGCTTCAGGAATGAGCTCTGATTGGTTAGGCTTGGTGAGGGGTTTATTACTAGACCAGTCACTTTTGTCTACAGGTGAGGTTTATAAAACTGTCTTTCACTGATGTGGGAGGTAGGTTCTTGTCTCACAGAGTTGGAGAATGAATCTCCCAGACAAATGAGAGTAAGTAAAGTGAAAGAAGTTTATTAAGCAAGGATACAGAAAAAGCTCTCAGGCTGAGAGGGGGTCCTGATAGGGTTGCCATTGAGGGCTTTTAGCAATGGTGTTTTATAGAAAGGTACCCAGGGAACTTAAATCTTTTTGACATTTCTATTGATAGCATCATTGAGTAAGGGGTAGTGATAATACCTTCAATGCCTTGCTTCTTTTTTAGGGCCCGGTAATTCTTGGTTGGTCACAAGCAGCTGTTATAACAAGACCCCAGCCTCGGAAACCTAGGACAGGGTGGTCTGGTTTGTTCCCTTATGTCTGGTTTCATCGCCCCCATTTTTAAATTTTTGTGAGCCTGATTCCATGGCCCCCTACTTCTCTTTCCCCACCTAGCCCCACTTGTCCCTTATTCACCCCAAAAACTGGACGGTTGGATTGGGAGAAGGAATATGTCTCAGAAGAGGAGTGTTAGTAGGGGGGATACTTCTGCATTCATTTTCTGTCCTAAATTTCATATTTATCCATCATTTAACCTTTCATCTGTTTGTCCTATTTTTTAAACAGAATGATAAATAAGGCCATGCATATTCTCAAGATATTTTTAAATTAGAGTGTTGATAATAATATCTCACATTTACACATTGTTTAGGACATCAATTTTTACTACTCCTTTTTTTTTTTTTTTTTTTCATTTTTGTCTCACACATAATAGGCCCTTCATACATCTTTTTGTTGTTGTCGTTGGAGGGGAGAGGGGAGAGGAGGAAAGGAAAAGGGAGAGAAAGAATCTCAAGCACGTTCCATGTCCAGCTCAGTGCTCAGAGCTCAGTGGCTCAGTGGCTCTGAGCACTGAGCTCAGATCCAGAAGCTGGATCTCACAATCCTGGGATCATGATCTGAGTAGAAGTCAAGAGTTGGATGCTTAACCGACTGGGCCACCCAGGCATCCCTCCATATATATATATTTTAAATATTTTTATTTATTTATTTGACAGAGAGAGATCACAGTAGGAGAGAGGAAGGGAAGGGATCACAGAGAGAGAGGAAGGGAAGCAGGCCCCCTGCTGAGCAGAGAGCCCGATGTGGGACTCGATCCCAGGACCCTGAGATCATGACCTGAGCCGAAGGCAGCAGCTTAACCCACTGAGCCACCCAGGCGCCCCTCAATATTTTTTTGAATGGAAGAAAAAATGAGGAAAGAAGCTTTACTCAGTTCATCTCATTTCCTTCTTTACAACGACTTTATGTTCTGGACAGAATATTATCCCAGTTTAGAACTCAGGAAACAAAGGCTAAGAGAAGGTAATTGTCTTAGCAGAAGGTAAAAGATTCAGTTTGAATCAGAACAACTTATCCTTCTTGGACATATTGTATTACCTGTAAAGCTGATAATGATGATCCTGTGGGCCTCTGTCTCCTGATTAAAATGGCATTAGAGACCTTTTCCATATTTGGTAAATTCCCCACTGTGACTGTCTTTTTGGGGGAGGCTGGGTTCCCAAACCATGCAAACTCCAGGGTCCCTCTCCCTGTTCCTTGATAACTGGGGTGCATGCTGTGAGTCAGACTAGGCCAAGACTAAGTCCTGCTTGGGTTTTGAGTTGTTATGACCAAGTTGTTAGGATAGGTTAAAACAAAACAAAACAAAACAAAACAAAACAAAACATTCCATGGCAATGGCAGGAATGAGGGTGTAGAGGAAGATTTTTTATCAAGAATCCTGTGTTGATGGTGGTACTTCCACCATCCTTAAGTCAAGGAGGGTTTGGACCTGTGTGCTTTGTCTTTGATTCACGCCTTTTTCTCAGGCTGAGTTCTCCAGCTTTCCTGCTGATTGTGGGAGGGACCAGATAATCTTTCAGGAAAGCTGTTTACTGCTTACATTAAACAAACGTCTTACTATTGTAGTGTTGATGATACTTGATATAACCAAATAGAAGCTGATGTAGAGAAACCAGATAGTCTCGAGAATCCTGATTACTCTTCTCAGGCTAATCACCATTGTCCAGAAGTTTCTCTCCCTCCCCCCACCCCCAACTTTCTCAATTCAATTGTTGAGTTAAAATGCTAATAGTTTACACTATTCCAATTGTAGCTTTCTAAATGGCATGCTCTCTCTCCTGAATCATAGGCAGTTTGAATAAATAGATTCTTACATGGAAATTGATCATATTCTATTTCTTCTCATTAGATAACATAGCACAGATATGAGATATGCTTTGTGATCTTTAATAACCATCCATTTAAAAATATTCACTCAATCCCTAACAACTTAGAGGTAAACACCTTAATTTACCAAATCTAGGATAAAAAGAATAGTTAGAATTTTGTTAATTAGTTCAGGTGCCTGAACAGATCTGATGGAGTCCTGCAGCTCTCTACAGGGCACAGATGTCATCCAAAAAGCACCCAACTAAGGCGAACCATGAATATGATAATAAGGATGAAAGGAAATAGCAATTTTTTATCGTCAGCCAAAGTGAAGGATACCCCACAAAGGACAAAAAGCACCACTATCTTTTGAATAATAGTTCAAAGAGGATGATTCAGAAAAATGAAGAAATAAAACTAATGTAAATTGCTCAAGATTGCACTTTTCTTTGTAACATAAATGGCAATTGCATGCTTAATCTTGAGCCTTCTATTATTTAGATGTGAATACAAATTACCTTAGGAAAATTCCTTTGTGAGGCAAAAGTTTTTGAAATTTAAATGAGCTCTTTCCCATCTGTCATAATGCTTACAACAAATTTACACAGACTTCACATGGCATTGATCCTCACCAAAGGGAACAATCTTCTCTGGCTGCTTTTACATCATATGGAAGAGATTTTGTCTGTTTATTTATTCTTTTTTTTTTTTTTTTTTTTTTTTTTACTATGGTAGACACTGACATTTTAAATATTCCAGCTTGTCTTTAAAACCTATACCAAAAACACCGCATTACTTACATTTAAAAATATCAACTAGCTGAGACAGATTAAAGAGAATTGTTAGGAAATTTGTTACTGACCTTATTATATTTACATTTGAAATAAATTCCTTGGATTCAAATCACTTGCTATATTCAAACAACATAGGAGAAAAGGAGGAAGGTGGGACCACTAACGAGAAAATTCTATAAATCAGCTAGTAAAAACTGTTCAATAAAGAAACATGGTGTTATGTATTCAAGAGACACATTATGAAATCCTCACTGTTTTCCAGGGACTAAACATTTTTATTTTCTTATGATAATTTACTCATTGTCATGCACAAGAATCTTATTTAAATAGCATGCCAGATTAAGTATGGATTCTAACCTTGGGAGCCTGGAATCCTGCCTCTGGAATTAACTAACTGTGACATCAGGCAAGTTATTTTACTTCTGTTTTTTTACCGGTAAAATGAGGATTAAAAAAACAACAACAACTTAGTATTGAATAAATTCGTATCTGTAAAGAACATATGACAGCACCTGGCATCTAGAACCTTCTCTCAGTAATGTCCAGTGTTCAACTGTTAATAGCAAATTAAAAAGTTAAAATTTGAAAATGAAAAGCCATAATTGAATCCTCTTTATTAGTACTAAATTTTTTTCTAAAAAAGCAATTTCTTAGGAAATAACTAATTAACCATATTCTTTTATCTTTAGTAGCTGATTTTTAATATTGGCCAGCCATTTTACCCAGTAACCTTCACTGAGGAGTTGGTTTTGACTATAAATGAAATGGGTGTTGCATTTTCTTTTTTCTTTACTTATTTACTTTTTATCCCCTGACAGAATTCTTTTTGTCCTTGATAATTCAGCAATTGAAATTAATGATTTAAATCTTACAGTGATTGAAAGGGTTCTTGTTATGTAAATCATCACAGTTTTTTTGCTTATAAAGTCAAACATTAAAACATCAGGGGAAAAACTAAAGCCAAACTATATGGCAGCAAATTCCAGAAACACCACTTATTAGTTATAGGACTTTACTCAATGTATTTAATCTTACTGTGCCTCAGTTTCCCTCATCTCTAAAACAAGAATAAAAGAGAAAACTATCAGGATTGTTATGAAAATTAAATGAGCTTTATAGCTGTTCTTTTGAAGTAGGGAAACTGAAGGGGCTCCATTTTTTAAAAAATTTATTTTTATTTTTTCAGTGTTCCAAAATTCATTGTTTATGCACCACAGCCAGTGCTCCATGCAATACGTGCCCTCCTTAATACCCACCACCAGGCTCACCTAAACCCCCAGCCCTCTCCCCTCCAAAACCCTCAGTTTGTTTCTCAGAGTCCACAGTCTCTCATGGTTCGTCTCCCCCTCCAACTTCCCCCAACTCCCTTCTCCTCTCCATCTCCCCATGTCCTCTGTGTTATTCCTTATGCTCCACAAGTAAGCGAAACCGTATGATAATTAACTTTCTCTGCTTGACTTATTTCACTCAGGGGCTCCATTTTTTTTTTTTTTTTAAGATTTTATTTATTTATTTGACAGAGATCACAAGTAGGCAGAGAGGCAGGCAGAGAGAGAGAGGAGGAAGCAGGCTCCCCGTTGAGCAAGGACAGGGGCTCCATTTTTAGAATGGCTCCTTCTCTGCCATTCTTCCCATGCTCCATATTTTGACTCTGAATAAGCCAAAGAAGCTATGTTCCCACTAAAGGGGAGAAGCAAAAAAAGTCATTCATTCTCTGAGTTTTGTCCTTGGCCCCGAACACCTGATAACACCTAAGAAGAACAGATCCCAAACATTGTCCAGAACACTAGTTTCAAACTCAAGTTAGGCTCATGCTGCCTTTGGTAGGGAACAATCCATCCTTCACCTGACACTCACCTTCGACTGGACCCTACCTGGATCCCTGGAGCGACAGGTACCCTAGATCTTTTCCTAATATAAACCCCTTCCCTTTCCTTTCCAAGTCTCCCAGATGTTCTGTCTGCTATTCTCTACCCATCACTTGCACTATTTAATAAACTCTGTTTTCACTTTTTTGGCTCACATTTGATTTCTATCCTTCATGAAGCTAAGGACTGTCTTAGTGGGTCCCATGGGACCTTTCCCTGGGTTCTCTCAGTCTGTGCATCACTCCCACAGAGGGAATAATCGTTCAGGGTTAATTTGCATTATTTGTATTATTACAATAATTCTTGTTGTGATGTCATTGTAATTTAATTTTTGGTGTCGACTTTGGGGCCTTTGAAATGTATATTTGCTGTACTTTTGGGTACATATCAACTTCTGTGACATCACCTGCATTTCAAAACTATGTTTACTGAGGCTCTATCATGAGTTAGATACTTTGAAAGACTTGGGGGTAAAATAAATGTAACAATAAAACACTCCTGTCTTTACATTTAAAATCTGGAAGGGAAACTTGTATGTGGAAGACCTTGTTAGTACTCCCAATAGGAGGTTCTCCTTGCTTTCCTGAGTATTTGGGAGATCACAGTTTCATCTGAGTCATTTTGGGGCTAAGGCAACGAAAAGCGGAAGTTCGGGTAGGAAGGCATACTAGAACCTTGTAATTGCAAAGCTTATTCAATAATGGATTACACGTTGCAAAGAACATGGCATGACATCGTGCCATAAATATGCAAAAACTACATTTATGTTAATGTTAAAAATACTATTTCTTAGAGTAGCAACTTTACCCCTTTTAAATAAAATAGAACACTAATCTTCAGTTTCACAAAATGTCACTAAGAATATTTTCTAAAATTTCAAATAAAATGAATTTTATAGAACTCTCAGAAAAATCTTATAATATCTTTAGAATGAAATCAATTTCATTATATTTACAGAATCTGTGAAAAAGAATGTCATCTTGTTCATCAAACACAGGAACTCAAAATCACATTTTCTGTTATTTATTGAAACAAAAGGAAAATTATAGAAATATGTGTATCAGGACTCCTGGGTGGCTCAGTTGGTTAAGTGGCTGCCTTCAGCTCAGCTCATGATCCCAGCATCCTGGGATCTGAAGGAGCAGGAGGCTGGCTGAGGACAAAGCAAAGGCTGGCGCCTTGCACCCCCCCCCCCCCCCCCCCCCCGTCACCCGCTCCCCTCCATATGTGTAGCATTCCTTAGGCACCCCTGACTGCCATAAAACGATAAATAGTTAACTTGCAGAGATCACAGTCCTGCAAGGTAGGAGTCTCCCTTGGTTTGCAAATGTCCTTGAGATTTACAACAAAGAAGTTACCTTATCAATAGCCCAATTTCCAGGGACACAGAACTCAGTTCCTCAAGCCCTAATGTCACTCTCCCCTCCATGAAAAACAGAAGGAGGCGGAGGTAGAAGGAAAAGTAAATAAAGTTAAATTTCTTCTAAACCTAAATCTCATTAACAAGGATGCTTGATAGCAGGAAAGTAACATTTCACCAGGAGACTCCCAATTGTCATTATGTTAGTGCCTCATTAGAGGGAAAGTGGCCTTGGCTTGATAGTAACCAGGCCTTCAATATCCTGATAGTGTTTTTTTTTTTTTCCCCCCACATGCGTGGGCTAACCGGCCAGTTCTGCTTCTGTAAGATTGCTTTGTCTGCTTTCGCGCGCGGGTCCCCTGACCCAATCCACTGACGCCAAGTATGCCTGTTCAAATTATCAATCAATCAGCTCAGCCCCACCCAAAACCTGTTTGTATCTGTCTATAAAAATCCTGCAACAGACCCAGCTCTGGACCTCTCGGCGTTATCGGCTACGAGCGGCGCAGAGGTCCAGGTTCGAACCTGCAATAAACGACCCTTGCTGATTGGCTTTGACTCACGTCTCTGGTGGTCTTTTAAGGTGGGGGTAATATTCAATTGGCATTTCAGATTGAGTCCCACATCAGGCTCCTTGCTCGGCAGGAAGCCTGCTTCTCCCTCTGCCTCTGCTGCCATTCTGTCTGCCTGTGCTCGCTCTCTCTCCCTCTCTCTCTGACAAAAAAATAAATAAAATCTTAAAAAAAATGTGTATCTATTTTCAGTCATAGAATTTAGTAATATAATTTCATTTAAAAAAAAGCGTTTATGTTTCTCAAGATATTTGACTCAAATGTTTATTATAACCTTCACGATCTTATCCTTATATATGGGTCAAAGATTTATGGCCAACTGCTTGTTTTTATAAATAAAGTTTTATTGGAATACAGTCATGACAATTTATTTACGTATTATTTATGGCTGCTTTTACTACAACTTCATAGGTGAATATCTGTTAGACAGTGTATGTTCCAAAAACCTAAAAGTATTTACTATGTGACCCTTAAT
Organism: Mustela lutreola; assembly: GCF_030435805.1. Lineage (NCBI taxonomy): Eukaryota > Metazoa > Chordata > Mammalia > Carnivora > Mustelidae > Mustela > Mustela lutreola. The sequence goes on along the minus strand of NC_081307.1, from coordinate 20,434,023 downwards.
GAGAAAAATTTGCTAAACCCTGCTTATAGAGTTATTTTTATTAATTTATCAACTTGTAAGTATTTTTAATTTAACTTAGAGTTCAATGCACTAAAACAGAAACCTACACCTTTCAGTGTATTAGGGAATTTTAAGCAGAAAAGTGTTTTTTTTTTTTTTAAGATTTATTTATCCATTTGACAGAGAGCAAAAGCGAGAGGCAGAGAGAGCAGCAGGCAGAAGGGAGAAGCACAAGCAGACTCCCTGCTAAGAAGGGCATTCAATGGGGCTCGATCCCAGGACCCTGGGACCATGACCCGAGCCAAAGGCAGATGCTTAACTGACTGAGCCACCCAGGTGCCCTGGAAAAGTACTTTTCAAAAATAAACTCTACTCCCAGTGTGGGGCTTGAGCTCATGACCCCGAGGTTACAAGTCACATGCTTACCTACTGAGCTGTCTAAGCACCCCTAAGAAGAAAAGTATTTCATTCAAACAATAAGGTATCCACAAAATTGTTGAAAGAGCTGAAAGGGGCCAAATCTAGGTTGGGGCTCTTGGAATATCTCCCACAACAATTCAGAAATGAACTCCCTGGGGACCTACCACCTCTAAGGTCTCCCCTGGAGGGATCTGGGCCCAAAGAAACAGGCCCGGGCCTCTGCCTCTTCAACTGATTCTCTCATTCAGGGACCTGAAGAATGAACACCATTCTCCAGACCTTTGAGGCAGGAAAGGTGTAAAGCTCCATGTAGCTGCTTGCCCGAAACTCTTGGCAAGGACACCGGGAGGACAGCCTCTACTATCACCTGTCCATCTTCTGACTTGTGAAAAAATTATTCCAGCTGGAGACTTTGTACCCAGCCTCAGTCTCCGAGGAGGTTTGGAAAACGTTAAATGTAGTTTTTTTATTTGTTTATTGTTTGTTTTCACTCTCCTTCTAGAAGAAGGGTGGAATGAACAGACATTGAATGAGATAACACAGAGAACTAATCTGATAACATAATAAAAATAATGGTAATGCTGATTAAAATTATGTAATTAGAGGATAACTATTACAAGTTATTTAGAAAGCATATCTACACGCACAGATTTATACATACACACATCTACGTCTATATATGGTGAAATGCTAATTAGTATTCCACCGGCAGGGATCGCAATCATATTTTCTGGTTAACATACTGCTTTTTTTTCAGTTAACTTATTGCTTTTAGTAGACAACAGATTAAAATCTCAAAGCAAAGGGAGAATTTATGTGAACTTAAAGTTATCCCAGGCAATTTGACACTTTTAATGTTTCTCCTTTCTTTTTTTTCTTACCCCCTACTCTTTCAATGCTGCCTCCACTGAAAATTATACATATAGAATAAAAGTAAATACCCCAAAATATTTATAACAGTTTCTCCTATATGGTGAGATTATTGCTGGTTTTCATATATCCTCCAACATTATGACACAAAAACATAGGTTTAATCGTATTGTTTGTAGAGATAAGAGTAATTTTCATTGAGTTAAAATTAAAACTTAATTTGGTCAATAGCAAAGTTGTTCCAGAATTGTACCATTTTGCCTTTCCATTAGCAGTTCATGGAAGCAAGGACCTGTTTCCTTAAACCTTTATCACTTTTAAGTTTGTTCTGCTATTTTTAACTTTGCCGTTAAATAATTACAATTTTTTTCTTATGAATATGTTTTATGCATTTCGTTGATTTTAGGTTAGGTAACCTAAACTTCTCAGTTTGTTGGTAATTTACATTAAATTATTAATCTCTTACCCATTGCATAGTCTTTTGAAATTTTTTTTTCTTATTGATTTTATGAGAATTTATGTATGGAGAACCATGATTTCTTATGTTTTGATTATTTTTATAATTCTTTCTTTTTTTTTGCATTTGATTATGCTTGTTGTGGTGTTTTTGATGAAGTTCTAGAACCTAGGTGAGGTTTGGTGGGCTGAGGTCCGGAGCCGATGACCAAGAAAGAATTCTTGAGATATCTTTGGTGCAAAATGGTGGTTTATTAAAGCACGGGGACAGGACCCGTGGGCAGGAAGAGCTGCTGCCCCGGGTTGTGAGGGATGGCAGGTTATGTACCCTGCTGTTGGGGGAAGGTGAGGGGAAGGGAGGTGTCAGTGGAGTTTTCATACGCTAAAGAGGGCCTACAAGGTGCCAGGATGTTCCAGGCCTGCCGGAGGCCTTGCCCTTGCTGCTGGATCAATGTTGTCTTTAGACCAGCCATTAACATTAAGATCTTTGGGAGACTTTTTGGTGGGGTCTCACAATCCTGCTATCAATCGTCTTTGTTAGTGAGATTTAGGACATTTGTAAGCCAAGGGAGACTCCTGTCTAGCAGAATTGTGAGCTCTGCAAGTTAACTATTTGCTTATTGTTCATGGCAGTCAGGGCTGCCTGAGGGATGCTACACTTATGGAGGGGAAAGGGTGAAGAGGGGGTGCAAGGTGCCAGCTCTTGCTTTGTCCTCAGCCAGCCTCCTGCTCCCTCATCATTTTTATTACATGATTTTTAAAAACTTTTATACAGTCAGAACTTTTTTTTTTAGAACCATCAATCCTTTATGATTGTTTTTTCTGTTTTTTTGGTTCAAAGAATCTTTCTCAACTCACTATCATATAAACAATATTTTAGTAAGGAAAATGATAAGAAAAGCCACAGAGTGTGAGAAAAATACTTGGATTTACCTAACATGAAAAAAAATGTGATATCCAGACATGAAATATCCCTACAAAATAAGAGATATAAAAGAATAGAAGATATTCTAGTTCAATAATTTCATTTTTAAGTATATACTTGTATTAGTCAAAGTTCTCCAAAGAAACAGTACCAGTAGGAGATATCCCTCTTTATATAGATGTAGATATAGATAGATAAAGGAGATTCACTAAGAGAAATTGGCTCATGTGATTAGGAAAGCTAAAGAGTCCCATGATCTGTCATCTACAAGCTAGAGTTCCAGCAAAGCCAGGGGCATAATTTAGCCTAAGTCTGAAGGCCTGAGAATAGGAGCAGCCACTTATGCAAATACTATTCAGGCCCCCAGGGGATTAGCTCCTGTCCTGCTGATACTCTGAGGTGGGCAATTTACTTTACTGAGTCCACAACTCAAATGCTAATCTCAAACAGCGGAGATACTCACACAGACATACCTGGAAATATTGTTTAATCTGGGCACCCTAGGCCCAGGTGGCCAAACTGACACATGAAATTAACCATCCCAACACCTCAAAGAAATCCTTGCACATATGCAGGAAGAGATGTAACCAAACCGAATCTTCAAATAAATGTTTTTGTAACAGGCCCAGTTGGAAACAACTCAAACCTCTATTAGGAATAAAATGAATAGATACTGTGGTGCACTGATTCCCAGTCCCTTCCTCCCTCCCTTTCTTCCTTTCTTTTTTGTAAGATTTTATTTATTTATTTGACAGACAGAGATCACAAGTAGGCAGAGAGGCAGGCAGAGAGAAGGGGAAGCAGGCTCCCTGACGAGCAGAGAGTCTGATGCTGGGCTGGATCCCAGGACACTGGGATCATGACCCGAGCTGAAGCTGAAGACAGAGGCTTTAAACCACTGAGGCACCCAGGCACCCCTCTCAAGCCATTTCTTATTAGGAAACCTTTAAAATTTTACAAATCACTGAGCACCCAAGGGCTTCCTTTAGGTGAGTTTAATATTTATGTCAGAAATTAAAATTGAAGATTTAAAAATTATTTAAAACAATAAAGCCACTGTATACATTCATAAATATTTTATAAAAAATACATTTCCACACAGAAAAAAAACCCCAAACTGTTGCTTTATATTTATGCAAAATGTAAATCTCCTTAATGTTTGATTATTAGAAGACAGCTGGAAAATCTCATATCAGCTTCTACATTCCACTGATGCAATATGTTACATGGATTAAAGTATATGAAAAAAACATACAGATGTATAATTGGAAAAGTAAGAAGTATTTTAAAAGCTGTTAAGACTATTGTGGTTATTCTATGTTGATACTACACCACAATTTGACAAGGGTTGATTTCTTTTCTCTTTCATTTTTAAAAAGATTTTATTTATTTATTTGAGAGAGAGAGTGAGAAAGCTAGTGGGAGAGCATGAGCAGTGGGGAGAGGGAGAATCAGGCTCCCTGCTTGTGAGTCCGATGTAGGGCTCCACCTTGGGACATGGGGATCATGACGTGAGCTGAAGGCAGACACTTAACCCACTGAGCTACCCAGGTGCTCCATCAAGGGTTGATTTCTTTCTTTCTTTTTTTTAAAAAAGATTTTATTTATTTGACAGAGAGATCACAAGTAGACAGAGAGGCAGGCAGAGAGAGGAGGAAGCAGGCTCCCTGTTGACCAGAGAGCCCTATGTAGGATTCGATCCCAGGACCATGAGATTATGACCTTAGCTGAAGGCAGAGGCTTAGCCCTCTGAGCCACCCAGGCGCCCCAAGGGTTGATTTCTTCAAGGTTAACTGAAATGTTAACCTGTTTTTTACTTCGTTACATTGAGAGCTATTGACCTATCTTATACTTTGAATGAAACTTTCTCTTCTTGATTTCCTAACATTATGTAGGGTTATTTGGAAAATACAGTTTATTATGCAAATCTCCCAAATGTTTATACCCGTCTTCATACATACATATTCTAAAAAAATTACATTTTAAAAATATTGCTATTGGGCACCTGGGTGGCTCAGTGGGTTAAAGCCTCTGTCTTTGGCTCAGGTCATGATCCCAGGGTCCTGGGATCGAGCCCCACATCGGGCTCTCTGCTCAGCGGGGACCCTACTTTCTCCTCTCTCTCTGCCTGGTTCTCTGCTGACTTGTGATCTTTGTCTGTCAAATAAATAAATAAAATCTTTTTAAAAAAATTACTATTGACCTCATTTTAAAAGTCAGTAAGTTTTGGGAATCTGTCAAGCTGACATTTTTAAAATTTTGAATTTTTGCTTTAAAATATTAATTATGTCACTGACAACAAATATATCCTCCCCTTTCTCTTGAAGTGTAAGCTCGCTTTTTTCTTATCTGAGAACATGTCTGTCAAATACTCAAGTCTCAATAACCATATTGTGTCTGCCGATAGTTTTTTAAATAAAAACGTATTTCATGAAAAAGTGGCTAATTGAGATAACAATTCAGACAATTGCACAAGTGTTTTTCTTTCATATTTTGGTATATGGAAGAGTGCTTCACATATTCCCATTTTAACATGCTGAATATTTTGAAAAGCATACATGGGCTTTGTGTTTAAAAACATAGTAAAATTGAGGGCTTCCTCAAGGCTACTCTGCTGTGAAACTGACAGGATTATTTGAATGCCAGGCATGAAGAAAGCAAGGGGAACCAGGCTAGCTTGGTGCCACTGCATTGACTATATTAAGGCACCAGCAATTTTACCCAGCTGTGACTTTGACACATTGATGCAAATGAAACATAGTGAAAAAGTCAAATAGCCTCATCTTGTTACAATGAAAATAGCTCTGATCTCAAGGACACCCTGAAAGAGATTTGAGAACACAAGGTATCAGCGGACCACATTGGAAGGCTACTCTTTCAGAGTATTATCATAATGGTATATTATTCAGCAAAGCCAATGAGCAAACTAAAGATATAGGGAACAGTACAGATCAATCTTATACATCTTATAACTTGTTTAAAAAAGAAGCAAGATCCAAATAACACATAAGATTTTAGTCAGATAAGGTTCTGAACAGGCAAGAGTAGACTTTTATTTCAGAGATGCATACATGTGGTAAAAAGTATGCATGGAAAAGGAAAGAAATGCAAAAGTCGTAATAGTAGTTACCTCTGTACCTCTGAGGAAGGGATGATGTTGTGAATGGGAACAAGAATGCTGGGCTTCTGAGAGGCTGTAAGTCATACATTTCTGAATCAGAGAAGGGGTTTTATGTGTGTTCTTTTGCTAATAATTCGTTAAACTATATATACACCATTTCATTTACTTTTCTGTATAGGCATTATACATCATAATTAAGTAATAAACCTGGTGAAGGGACATTTATTCTAATTTTTTAAAATTTATTTTCTTTCCTTTTTTTTAAGATTTTATTTATTTATTTAACAGAAATCACAAGTAGGTAGAGAGTCAGGCACAGAGAGAGGGGGAGGTGGGCTCCCTGCCAAGCAGAGAGCCCGATGTGGGACTCGATCCCAGAACCCTGGGATCATGACCTGAGACAAGGCAGAGGCTTTAACCCATTGAGCCATCCAGGTACCCCTACAATTTATTTTCTAATCTTTGTTGATAGAAAGGTCTAGGTTTCCTTTCTCAACTGTTAGTCAGATGGCCACTACCCCTTCTTAAATTTTTTTTTTCCTCCACTGATTTGTAAAGCAAGGTTAATGTTTATGATCTTTATCACTCTTCCCTTTTTCATAGTAATGTCTAACTCTGGATAAAATTTTGTATGGTGATGTTAATTAACTTACTTCACTTCGAATTTTTTTTTTTTTTTTTTTTTTTTTTTTTTTTTGCTTGAAGAGTTATTGCTTGCTTTGTTTTGCCTATTACTCATTACAGGCCACTGCAGTCCAGGTATAGATCTCTTGTCTGTTCCAAAGGTAGCGTAATGAGATTCCCTTAACCATATGCTCTGTAAGTTTGCATGTCTGAAAAGAAGTTTACTTTTTAAGTTCTCTTGAGTGAGATGTTCTAGAGGTCAAGAGAAGGCTGATCTGCTCAAAAAAAGATCCGGTAGACTTTTGTATTTGAGGTTTGAGAACTTGCAAATAACCCAAAGGCTCAGAATATGGAGTAATTTGTAAATTAGCAGAGGCACACATTTAGATGACAACAGGCGGGGAGGGTGTTGTATAGGCGTGGAGGGTGTTGTATAGGCGCATTACGTAGCTAATGAGAAAATTTCAGGAAGCACACAGCAACCTTAATGTGACATCATCAGTGTGACTTAATTATTCAAGAACATATGTTGGATCATTGAATTTACTCTGCATTTTATTGAACAGGAGCCCTGAAAAGAATGTACTCAGTGGGGGCTCGTATAGAAAGGTGATGTAGGATACATAAAATTAAAACTTAGGCAATAGTGCAAAATGTTTTTAATGAAGGTTAAAGTCATAAATATTAAAACTAAAAGATAGTATATAAAGATTGTTTTTGTTTTATATTTGTAATTCTTTTTTTTTTTAAGATTTTATTTATTTATTGGAGAGAGAGAGAGAGAGAGAGCGCGTGTGCACAGAAGCTAGGGGTAGGGGCAGAGGGAGAGGGAGAAGCAGACTCCCTGCTGTCACAGGGCCGGAGACAAAGAACCCAAGATTACAACCTGAGCTGAAGGCAGATGCTTAACCAGCTGAGCCACCCAGACACCCCTGGATTTTTAATTCTCATTAATTTTTTGTAAAGTCCACCTGGGCATTACTTCATTAGAAATGAGAAATTTGATTTCAGAGAAGAAACGCAATGGATGTTTTTAATTATGAGAGTTCTCAGGTGAACTTAGTGGGTTTAAATCCAAGCCTAGCCCCATGACTTTCACTCCCATTTAGTTCCTGACATGTTTTGGAGGGTAGGGACTGGATCTTGTCACTTTTGCTCCTGTTTACTTTGAGTGGTAATATATCTGGAATTTATTGGAATACACTAAATATTACCTGAGCTTGCGTTAAAATAACACTAATATAAACAACTAGCATGTACTTACTTGTTTCTAAATATTGATGGTATCCATTCAGTACATTTGTTCATGCACGCAGTCATGGCAACTTTTATTTAAAAGTAGTTTGTTCCTGGGACACTTGGGTGGCTCAGTCAGTAAAGCATCTGCCTTCGGGTCAGGTCATGATCTGGGGGTCCAGGGATCAAGTCCTACATCAGGCTCCTTGCTCAGCAGGGAGCCTGCTTCTCCCATTGCCTGCCAATGCCCCTACTTGTGTTCCCTCTCCCTCTCTCTCTCTGACAAAGAAATAAATAAAACATTTTTTTAAAAAAGTAGTTTGTTCCTAATCAAATCAGAAAACTCATAAAAGCTCTTTATAAATTTAAATTGTATGAAATAATGCTATTATTGGTAGTAGTATTTCTATATATTTCATATATATATATATATATATATATATATATATATGCTAGATTAGTTGACCAAGGGCGTGCTATGAAGGGATCTTTGATAATTAGGTGAAAATAAGGCATGACAAATTATTGACCCTTGCTTCGGAGGCAGCATTTCTTGAAGACGACAGAATGAAGGTAGGGAAGCAAGAATGTGCACGGAGTGAACTGGAGAGCATTTGATTTAGGAATGAAGCTGTGGAAAAGAATTCAACAATTAAATTTGGAAGGATTGCTATGGGAACTCAGGGAGGGAATCCTCAAAATATGAGGAGGAAAATCAAAGATTCCAGAGATGTGCACTTGCTGGGAAGAAGTCAGCTGTTATGATCTCTTTTTTTTTTTTTTTTTTTAAATATTTTATTTATTTATCAGAGAGAGAGAGGGAGAGAGAGTGAACACAGGCAGACAGAGTGGCAGACAGAGGCAGAGGGAGAAGCAGGCTCCCTGCCGAGCAAGGAGCCCCATGTGGGACTCGATCCCAAGATTCTGGGATCATGACCTGAGTCCAAGGCAGCTGCTTAACCAACTGAGCCACCCAGGCATCCCTGTTGTGATCTCGTAGTAAGCCAGGTCATCACAGTTCTGTGACAGCCACTAAAAACATTTCCTGGACATATAAAAAGACCCCTTCACTAGGTTTTTTTTTTTTTCCCCCAACATTTTACTACCATCAGATCTCTAGTATATATGAAAGAAATCTATTCCAAGTGAGGAAAAAGGAGTGAATTATCTTTTTAAAAAATCACACAATTTGAAAGTAGTTTTTAATTAAATAATTTCTGGGTAATATTTTGATACTAAAATTTCAGCTGATGCTGAGGGTAAAAACTCAGCTAGATCTTGTGACCCTTCAAGCCAGGGGAGAATTTTAATATTAATAAATTAGAGCATGAAAAAAGGAGTATTAGTCCTATAATATCTATGTCAAGCTTAAAGCTATTGAGCCATTAGTCTTTCTAAAGAAGAAAATATTCTCATTATTTTAAATGTATTTTTTTTTTTTTTAAGATTTTATTTATTAATTTGACAGAGAGAAATCACAAGTAGACAGAGAGGCAGCCAGAGAGAGAGAGAGAGGGAAGCAGGCTCCCTGCTGAGCAGAGAGCCCGATGCGGGACTCGATCCCAGGACCCTGAGATCATGACCTGAGCCGAAGGCAGCGGCTAAACCCACTGAGCCACCCAGGCGCCCCTTAAATGTATATTAAACACAACGTAGCACATTTTAATGTGGCTAAAGATAGAAGGTAAATATTTCTGAAAAATTTTATGCACTTTAATATAAATTGAATCAAGCCACATAAAATTTCATGTCATATCATAAGCCATGTGGAACTTCAAATTATGAGAATATATTCTGATTCTTGTTATATTTTAAAACATAGAAATAAAATCTCATTAAGAGAAAATATTTGAACAGATAATCCAATCTTCTCTTTTTACATAATTTCATTTTTCTGCAACCAGTAATGAACAATACTGATTCCTTTTATGTTATTGCCTGAATATAGTAATTCCAAATCTTACTAGGATGGACTATAAATCTATATGAAAACTGAAAAACAAACCGAAAAATTGCTGACTTTCAATTTGAAGGCAATAAGGTTAATAGCTCTTTATTCAACAGCTGACATGATGTGTTTCAGTTTCAGAAATCAATACAAAGTTTTATAATTCAGAAAGTAACCAGATTTGGGATGCAAACCAGTCTAAGCATATGAATGAAATTTGAGGAACACAATTAAGTCATCCATAAGGGGGAACAGCCATACAACACCGATATTATCATATATAATTTTTTTTTTTTTTTTACTTTTGAGTTGGATAAAGAACTGTTTTACAATGATTCTGAATTAAATCACTTAACTATCGATATTGTTTAAGATTTGGAAGCTTCATAAGTAGACCAAAGAGAACAAGGAATACTTTTTTATAATTCAACATAAAGCCATAGGCTTTCTTATAGTTTGTTACCTGTGCCTTCAGCTACTCTTAAACAATGTAGCTTTCCCTAATTTCAATATCATGTTTTAAGCTCTTATCCAAGTCAAGTCATAGGGAGTGGAAAACTTCTAAATTTCTTTTATAATTCACCAGTGGCTTTCATAGCTTTGAGATACCTGTGTGCCACTTAACTGTATTTGCATGTGACTTACTCTAACTAACTTGTGTACTACTGGTTAATAACTGTAGTACTGGGATTAAAAAAAAAAAATCTCATAATTTGGGGCACCTAGATGGCTCAGTGTATTAGGTGCCTGACTTGTTTTCAGCTCAGGGTTCAGGTCATGATCTCAGGATTGTGAGATCAAGCCCCTCATGGGTCTCTATGCTCAGTGGGGGTCTGCTTCTCTCCCTCTGCCCCTCCCCCCACTTGATGCACATGTGCACTCTGTCTCTTTCAAATAAAAATAAATACTTTAAAAAATATCATAGTTAGTGTAAATATTCTAGATATGATAATTAAAGTTCTAAAATAGCATTCTATAATATTTCAGAGGACAGATCTTCATTTAAAAATGTTTGACAGACATCATCGGCCGTACCTTCCAATCGGGTAGTTGGAATTGAGAATGAGAGAATCTGTCAAGTTCACCAAGACCAGCCATGACTATGTCACTTTTGTAGGCACTGTGGTCTTTGGTCTTTCAGCTTTTTTCCTTTTACTATTCTGCATTGCCTTTCACATTTCTGACCATCAGGAGAAAAAAATTAACTATTAGAACTACTAGATCACTAACACTTTTAACAAAGTTTCCTTTATTTTTTAAATGGCTGCTCCTCAAATCCCCTATTTTAATCAAACCTATGACTTCATTCCTCAGCCCCTTTTCCTGGGTGGTGGGGGTTGGTGAGGATCAGAGAAGACGCCGTAGAGTGCTGGAACACACATTCTCATCTCCAGTTTGACTGAGCCTTCATAACTTGTCAGTCTTTTTACTTGTCTTTACTTTTCTCCACTCAGCAGCTAATCAAGCTTCTATCAAACACTTAATAAATTATCTAAACTCATGCAACCTTGATAAAAATGTGAAAACAAAGCTTAAACTTCCTCCAATTACTGACTCCAGCATGTACACCTCCCTACAGGGGCCTTCATCAGCCCTGCCCCTCGTGTCAGATGGTGACTTTGTCCCTCCGATCCCTGGTTTTCAGAAATTATATCTCCATCACTTCCCTGAATTCCATTCCGTCCTGTAGTTTGAGTTCTACCCAGTAAGTTGTGCTCTCTCTTGTCTGTTTTATCAACCTTTCCAGTTTTCCTAGCACCTGCTCCTTGACCTACAAACATATTTTAATAAAAACAAATTGACAAGCAAATAAACAAGTATTAAAATGCCATTAAGAAAGAGTTTTATTAAGCCTGTTACTATTTCATAAAATCTACTTTTCTGATGTTAGGATAGCCAGTGTGCATGTGCATACACTTGTGTGTGTGTGTGTGTGTGTGTGTGTGTGTATGTGTGTTTGACATGGGATATTGGGTTCTAGCCTTTAACTTTTAGCCTGTTCATGTCCTTGTACGGGCCATCTTCACCTTTTCACCTTGAATAATCTGATGAGTCATTTTCAGTTACCATTGTTAAAGTAACCAGGTTGGGACACAATGGTTACTCATGCTAGGTCCCCCATCAGCAAACCAAAACTTTACTACATATTTATGCTCAGATCTCCTGGAACAGGAGGGTCTACGTCAATAAACCAGTGCTTACCTGCTATGCCACCAGTTCCTAAACTGGCTCCAAGACTTCCCTTTGCCTTCTGTGAGGAAAGTAACCCTGCTTTTACAAATCAGCAAACGCCCAGTATTGCTCTTGCTCACTCCGGTCTCGAAAAAGCTCGTGCCTTGCATTATCTTTGGAGCTCTCATCCATCCTCCATGCTGCCTAATTTATGACCCACTGAATAAAGCTGCTAAGATCTTTGACATTCACCCAGTTGAATTTTGTTCTTTATGATCACAGTTTAAATAAACATGTGATTCCTTCAGCCACATGGGTCAGTTTTCAGTTTCCATAGTGTTTTCACCAGGAGTGATTTTGTAAAGCACCCCTCTGTGCTAGCTCCTTGATCCACATACATCAACTAACATGTACATTTTCTGCAATGACTTTGTCTGTCCTTGCGTGTCTGGCCTTAGGTTTATGCACAGACAGCCGAGCATGTGGTTGGGGTGACTTTTTGTTTCCTAGTGATAAACCCACATGACATTTTACAGAAATGGATCTCAAAAGAGGAAATTGGCCAAGGAAGATGAAAGAAGGAACAAGAAAATGTGAAGTATTTGTGCTAGAAGTCAAATTCAGATCAAGTGTGAATGGAGTTTAAGAGAGACAGCTGACTGGGGAGAGTGGAACCAGCTCCTATTCAAGAGACTCTAGCTGTGCAGCTAAAGGAACAAGGTGAAGGCCAACTAACTAACAAAAATTACAGAAGTGGTTGTGACAAGGGACGCCTGGGTGGCTCAGTGGGTTAAGCCGCTGCCTTCGGCTCAGGTCATGATCTCAGGGTCCTGGGATCGAGTCCCGCATCGGGCTCTCTGCTCAGCCAGGAGCCTGCTTCCCTCTCTCTCTGCCTGCCTCTCCGACTACTTGTGATTTCTCTCTGTCAAATAAATAAATAAAATCTTTAAAAAAAAAAAAAAAAAAAAGAAGTGGTTGTGACAAAAATAATTAAGATGTTCTAGATGAACTGACACTGGCTAAAACTTCACATTAAAGGAACTCTCAGAGGTATTTCATGGCTTAACAGCAAGAAATAAAATGTTATAGGTATTCCATCTTAGGAAAGAATATAAAAAATTGCCAAGATAAAAAAAAATGCTTCCTCTATATAATGTCATAGGCAAGTGTTACTGATCCTTCTCTTGATATATTTTCTTCTTATAAAGGAATAAAAGACTTAAATCTTCAATGCTTCAATTTTAAAAATTACAGTGTATCAAGGAAGTAACATTTTTACTCTTATTTTCATAAAAATTTCCTATACATTTATAGCTTATGGTAAGAGAGTTCTTAATGTTTGGACAAAAGTTAAAGTTAATGGGGCTATTCATAGTTTTTCTCACTGACTAAACTTACTTATCACATTTTCAACTGGTATGATCATTTTCATTGTCCCACACAACCATTCAAAGTGAGGACTGCTTATATTTAAAGTGGATGTTTTCATGACAGCGAAATGATGTTTTATCAAACTGCCAGTCTGTTCATATTGTGTAAACATAACACATAACAGCAATTAAGACATAATGACAATCTACATGAACAAAAATGTGATTTGTAGACAATTTCCTTCTAAAGAATCAGACAGAATGACGGAAAGCAAACTCTAATTACACGCATTGTTCTGTTGGATGGAACCCTTCCAGCAGGACGGTATCATTTTAGAAGTTGTGATCTGAAAGAGCATGATCAAGAGAGTAAGTACAAATACATCATTTAAAAAAATCAATTTATAATGAAAAAATGATGCAGATGTAATGACACCCTTAAGGAAAGGCATGATGAATAGATAATCTCATGGGGTAGTTCTCAAAAATGTTTGTAATTGGGATTCTTTGACACAGTGAAGTTGGTTTGCTTAGTCTGTTTTTCCTTGGTGATTTCCCTTTATCCATAAGCAATATCAATATTGACGTTCCCCATGGTACCACTACAGCATTTACTCAACATTTTGCAGATGTGTGCACATAGATTAAAAGGCAAAAGTCAGGTTTTAATTCCCTAGCTTCTAAGATTGCTTTGCCCCTAGACTCCGTTTATGTCATAAAATTGCCAAGCTCTGATTTTTGCTCAGGTATTCATGCTTTTCCATGAATTCCTTCCTTCTGAAGATTTCTTACACAATGTGCCCACTCCTTTATAGGATTAATTTCCTTTTCATGTAAACAGTCAAAGTAGGAAGTTCATGCACATCAACTATGTACAATTTATTTACTTTTTATTGCAGGTTTAAAAAACTCAAATATTATTTAAAAACGCAATTAGAAGGATGTATCCTGCTCTCTACCCTGCCCTAAATCTGGGGGTTTTAAAGTGACAGAAAGAAAAGAGTTTGGCTTCATTGCCATGATGGGCTGGGTGTCCTTGAAAGAGGAAGAGACACCATGGCTCTCTGACATGTGAGGACACAGTAAGAAGGGAGCCATCTGCAAGCCAGAAATAGGCTTTGACCAAGAACCCACCACGCTGATGCCTGATCTCAGACTTCCAGCCTCTGGAACTATCAGGATAAATGCTTGCTGTTTAAGTCATCCAGTATTTTATTAACTTTTCTTTCTTTCTTTCTTTTTTTCTTTCTTTCTTTCTTTCTTTCTTCTCTCTCAAGATTTTATTAAGAGAGAGAGCGAGAGCACACGAGTAGGGTGGGCAGAGGGGGAGAGGGAGAGAAGCAGGTGCCCCGCTGAGTGAGGAGTCCCATGAGGGCTCAATCCCAGGACCCAGAGATCATGACCTGAGCTGAAGTCAGCCACCTAACTGACTGAACCACCCAGGTGCCCTTGTAGATGTGTCTCTTTCAAGAAACATAGATAATAGCTCCGGTTCAAAAAAGCAGACTGATCACATGTGGAAGTCTCCTCTTCCTGTGCCAAATCTATACAAGTAATCCAAAACAGAGGAGGATGAATACAGACCCATTCTTAAAAGGCATTTAGGAACTTGAAAAAGATCAAAATCTAAGAGATTCTCCTGAACAAGAGAAAACAGAATTCAGAGCCCAAAAGACATTCAACAAACTATTCCTGCAAACAGTAGATGCAGCATAAATGAGACCATCATCAGTAAAACGGGGAACAGGAAGGTACTCAGGGCCGGTTACAGCATGACTGGATAAACAATTGGGATCCTAGCCTTGAACAGCCAATTTGGGACCTTGGATCAAGAAGCAAGTAACTCCCCCTTGTGGCTGCCGTAAGGATAGAACAACTAGGTTGAGACAGAGCAAGAGATGAGGTTAACAGATGCGAGAAGATGCAATTTAAAAGGCTGTAATCGAGGGCGCCTGGGTGGCTCAGTGGGTTAAGCCGCTGCCTTCTGCTCAGGTTATGATCTCAGGGTCCTGGAATAGAGTCCCGCATCGGGCTCTCTGCTCAGCATGGAGCCTGCTTCCTCCTCTCTCTCTCTGCCTGCCTCTCTGCCTACTTTTGATCTCTCTCTGTCAAATAAATAAATAAAATCTTAAAAAAAAAAATAAAAGGCTGTAATCGATGGCCACTTTCCTTTTTTCTCAGTTTGTGCAGCTTTCTCAAACGTATTCAAAACTAAAAAGTTAATTTTAAGAGTGTCATACTGTGGTCATTCTCCATAAAGGTTTTTCTCTCATATACAATTTATCAAAAGTAATTTCAGGTTTTTCAAGATTATTGCATGGTTTTTATTTTTAGTTTTTTAAAGATTTATTTATGTATTTGAGAGGAAGAGGGAATGAGAGAAAAAGCATGAGTTGGGGGGTGGGTAGAGGGAGAGGGAGAGAGAATCTCAAGCAGATTCCCTGCTAAGCACAGAGCCTCACACAGGGCTTGATCTCATGACCCTGAGATCGTGACCTGAACTGAAACCAAGACTCAGACCTTAACTGACTGAGCACCCAGTGCCCCACCATTCAACAATTATTTGTTGAATACCAACTCCAGTACCTACTGAGCATAATGCTAAACCCTAGTTAAATATCAAATGAATAAGGCAGATATGGTCCCTGACTTGCGGGGTCTTACTTTCATAATGCAGCAGATTTTTAATTGTAAAATAATGAGTGCCTCTACTTTTGTCTACATGCTCTTTTATAACTTTGTAAAGTTTGTAGTTTATCTTAAGACGTTCTGTGTATTTTTCTTTTGGCTTTATCTAACGTGATATTTTAAAATTTGAATGTAAGGTTTTGTTTTGCTTTGATATAGTATATTCTGTTTTCTGCTTTATTACAGGAGATATTGAATAAAACACAGGCATTCACACATAGATGTGTTTGCGGTCTGTATTGTGTGCTTGTGTATATCCTCTATTTAAATTCTTGAGGCTTTAATATTCTCTTGGTATTTTTAGATAATTATACAATAAGTTAAACATTTTTTTTCTCCCATTTTCCAATTGTAACTTATTTAATACTTTGAAGTTTATGGAATCAGCCAGAATTTTTAAAAAAATATTAAACTTAAAATAACTAAGAAATAAAATTTTCTGACCTTATAGGCCAATTATTTGTCCATTTAGGTGTTTCATTCTTTCTGAACCCTTTGATTGATTTATTTGTTCCAGATATGCATCCATTCAATTTATCCAGATATTTTAGCATGAGCTTTATGTTTATTTATAGTTTATAAAATTTCTTTTTTTATTGTTATAAATTCTCATTTCTGATATTATTTGATTTCTCCCTCTTTTTCTTGGAAAAAATGTTAATATATATCTTAAAGCTAAGTTCGCAATCTCTGGTAGTTCTGGATATTGTTGTAAATATGCCAGAAATACCTTCTGGATAACAGGAAGTACAAAGGAATTCTCTGGAAAAATAGGGAGCTGCTCAAATGAAAAGTAGGTAAGACTTCCAGAAGGACAGAGATCAGGACTGTAGTGTGGATAACAGAAATCAAAGGCATTTCTTACAGGTTCCTTTCCTGATTGTGGATGAGCTCCCACTTTTTTTCATCCTATGTCACTCAATATTCAAATTATTGAAAAAGAGAGTCCTATGGATATAGATTTAGATTAATTATTATTGCTCTGTAACAAATTACTTCCTCAAGAAATTAAAAATAGAGCTTCCCTATGACCCTGCAATTGCACTACTGAGTATTTACCCCAAAGATACAGATGTAGTGAAGAGAAGGGCCATCTGTACCCCAATGTTTATAGCAGCAATGGCTTACTAATGGTTGCCAAACTGTGGAAAGAACCAAGATGCCCTTCAACGGACGAATGGATAAGGAAGATGTGGTCCATATACTCTATGGAGTATTATGCCTCCATCAGAAAAATTACTTCCAAACTCTGTAACTTAGAACCAATGTTTAGGGGCACCTGGGTGGCTCAGTTGGCCAAGTGTCTGCCTTTGGCTCAGGTGATGATTCCAGGGTCCTGGGATCAAGTCCTGCGTCAGGCTCCCTGCTCAGCAGGGAGACTGCTTCTCCCTCTCTCTCCCCTGCTCATGCTCTCTCTTTCTCTCTATCTCAAATAGATAAATAAAATCCTAAATACAAAACAAAACAAAATCAATGTCTCTATTCTCACTGTTTCTATGGGTCAGAAAACTGGGTTGCAAGCAAGACATTGCAAGGCAAGTGAAGATCTGCCTCCAACCTTACTCACACGGCTTGTTCATTTGTCGGTTTATTTTTTGCCGATTTTTAAATACAGTTTTATTTAAGACATTGTATTTTTCATGTATGTTACAGTACTTATAATTTGCAATATTTCCTTCCCCTGTGTACATATTCCATATTCAGGGATCAAGAATGTCCAGTTATTTATAGCAGTTCAACTTTAAAATTACCATGGAGTTTGCTACACATTTGGGTCCTTCAATATTTTGCGTGGAGCAATGGTAAACCTATGCTTACGTTGGCTGAATCAACCTCGTCCCTGAAGGGCCCAGGGAGACCCTATCATTTGGAGGAGCTCCACCACCAGGGAAACCCCAAGCCTTCCTCCAGACATGCCTCCTGCACTCTGGGGTAGGTTGATGGGGACGGGGCTGCAGTCTTTCTGCTGATGTTCCTATACTTTCCTCTCTGCAGTCTGATTTTTACCAAGCCATTTGATGATTTCATTACACTTGTCAAGAATTTGTTTGTTCTCAAAGTAGATCTTTAATAGTTGCTTTCATCTCGAATGCACAGGATGCAAGCCAATTCTTGGAAGGCAGAGACATCGAGAATGTCACTGTTGTCAATACGGAAAGTGACTGACATTTGAGGTGTGTGTGTTCAGACTAGTCAGACAGGTTATTGTCCTTGGTCATGGCATGCTCACTTCCATAAACCCGAGTGAGCACCCAGGCTGGTTGTCAGGATAGGTAGTGAAGGTCTGTGTCTTCTTGGTAGGAAAGGTGGGATTGAGTTTGATGAGGACAGTCATGACCGCCAGCAGTTTTAATGCCAAGGGGAAGGGTGACATCCATGGGCAGCAAATGTTGACTATTTTTAGATTTGTCTCCATTGAGGACGGTTGTCTGGACCTCCCAGTTCCACAGATGAGTATCTTTATGACATGACCACTGAGTTCCCCTAGATCTAGTGTTGCAAGAAGAGTGAGCATCAGGTCACAGCACATTTTATGACCTACTACCCAAATCCACACTAGCACTCTTGCTCCATTCTATACACTGAAAGTGAGTCTCTAGGTGCAGTCCACACTCAAGGGGAGAAGATTTAGGCTGTACTTCTTGAAAGAAAAATCACTAGAGAACTTATTTTAAGCTGTCAGAAACAGAGCAGAAGTACTGGGTAGCTGGTTAGAAAATGATAATGGCAATTTGGTAAAAAAGTTGCATCAACATTTCATGGAATGAAAGAAAATACAAAATAAAATGTTGTTGCCAAGAAAAGGAAGAGAAGCTTTTGGATGGCAAAATGCACCATGCCTGCTTCTCAAAGACAAACTCCTGCCTTATTTTGATATGTGGACATGTGCTTTTATCTTTATTATTTTCTCTCACGATTGCCGTTTGCTTTTATACTCTTTTTTTCTAAATTGTTAAATTTAATAAATATTTCACGTAATTTGTATGATAAACATGGTTAGATTGTAACATTGCCTACAAGAATAGCACAGGTCTTACCTCAGTTATTATTATTCTTTAAATATACTTAAAATACAGTAATCTTAAGCATACGACTCAGTGAATTGTTGCATATGTACACTTCCTAACCTATCCCTTAGATTAGGATAAGGAAGATTTTTGGCTGCCTCTTCTCTCTTTCCAGTCAGTATACCCCTCTCCCACCAAAATTTCTGACTTCAGCAAGCATAGATTAATTTTACAACATCTTGAACTTTGTATAAATGAAGCATCTTTTACATTTTTTTATTTCTGGCATTTGCATCCTTATAGTTTTCTAGAAAGAAATAATAAATAGATTGCTTCTTTCAGTTTTCAAGCTTTTTGGGGGCAAATTGTTCAAGCTTGTTTTTAATATTTTTTATTACCTTTTTCCATTGGAGAATGTGATTTTTAAATATAATGATACAGGGGTCTCTGGGGGGCTCAGTTGGTTAAGCCTTTGCCTTCGATTCAGGTCATGATCTCAGGGTCCTGGATTGGATCCCCATGTCGAACTCAGCACAGAATCTACTTTTCCCTCTCTCTCTCTTTCTCTTTCTTTCCTCCCCTCTGCTCATGCTGTCTCTCTAAAATCTTTATAAAAAATAATAAATATAATGATACAATATTAAAACTCTTGAAATACACTGTACCCCTCCAGAGAAAGGAAATTCTAACCTCCATTTTATCCTCAAAGTCATAGCATTATTAGCTTTGCTGAATTGAAGGCAGTGCATCACATCTCTTACAATGAGCTAATATCTCTAGCACGTGTCCATTTTTATAAATAAATGTATACCATTCAGCATCATTGACCCACCAGAAAGCAAATCATCATTTTCCTAGGATAACATTCAATTTAAGTAAGAATGTGATTTCAAATTTAGATTTATCAGTCATGAACGTTGCTCTAAAACTAATCATTTCTTCAATCCAATTCTCTGGTTCACTGCACATTCCTTATATCCCTATTAAAATTTGAAAATGCATTTTGATCAACTAAATCTTGGGCTTTTGAAATTATATCTGGTCTAATTTCTGTTTTGAAATTTATTATAATTTCTAGACATTTGTATGGGCATTACGTTGTCTAAATTTAAAGTAAAACAGATGTGTGTCACCATGTGATTTATTCAAGATTTACTCTCATTCTAATTCCCAGTTAGGACACTGAAATTGGTCTGGAAAATTATTCTCAAAAATAGCAAGGCATAATTTTGGAAAACTGTGAGGTGGAAATAGGGCTTATTTCTCTTCCATTGCTTCCTCCACCCTAATGAGCCCATTGACAAAATAATATTAAGTTCAAACAATATTCTATTAGGATTCTCTGAACTAGAGATGTGTACTATTGAAAGTAATGCTTCATTGTACAATAATTGAAACTTCCAGTAGACACGTGCATCATTGCACGGTCTGGGCCCTGACTTTTGCTCTGGCTGTTACTGCAGCATCTAGCTCAGGGGGTGTGGGCTTCACCCGAAATCTGGGCAACACCTAGATTTACCCAAGGCCTTCTTTATGTCTCGTTCCCTACTCTAGGGTATTGTTGATGATGTCATTCTTTTATTTATTTTTTTTAAAGATTTCTTTATTTATTTGAGAGAGAGACACAACACACACACACACACACACACACACACACACACACACGGATGGGCAGAGGGAGAGAGAGTTTTAAGCAGATTCTGTGCTCAGGGCAGAGCCCCAGGCAGATCTCCAACACACACCCCAGAGATCACAATCCTAGCCTTAACTAGAGCCAGATACTTAACCTACTGGACCACACTGATGCCTCTGACATTGCCACTCTTAAAAGGGTTACCTGGAACTTTGGAGGGTCACTGTTTAAAAAAGTAGTGTTATCCCTGACCAATGGGGTACAGAAATAGGGGATACATGCTGTTATTCCTTTCTCCAAAAAGACCACTCTGAGACACATTTAATTAAATTTCTTTCCATCTGGCCTTGAGCACAAGTCACCTATAACATTGGCCAACTTAATAAAATATCCTTGTTCTGTTTTTGGTTTTGTTTTTTGTCCCCCCCCCCTAACCCCCCCCCCCCCGGCCCCTTTCCCTTTTCCCCTTTCTGGGTCTCCCCCTTGGATTAGTTAAGAACAAAAACGATAATAAAAACCAAACAACCTACACCTGAGCCTTTGTATCAGGTTTTTTTCTTCGAGGCAGGAAGGGAAGACAACTAAAATAAAGTAAATGTGCACATCTCAGTCTTCTGCCTGCAGTGAAGCTGAAACGAACAAGTGAATAAGAATGACCACAAACCGGGCGCCTGGGTGGCTCAGTGGGTTAAGCCGCTGCCTTCGGCTCAGGTCATGATCTCAGGGTCCTGGGATCGAGGCCCGCATCGGACTCTCTGCTCAGCAGGGAGCCTGCTTCCTCCTCTCTCTCTGCCTCACTCTCTGCCTGCTTGTGATCTCTCTCTGTCAAATAAATAAATAAAATCTTAAAAAAAAAAAAAAAAAGAATGACCACAAACCATTTGCCAAAACCAAACTTTCCTCACCAGACAGCGCCCGCTGTGCCGTCCTCTCCTACTGTTTCCAACCTTCTTCGCACTTCTAACTGGGCTGTGTCCACAGGTTCTTCACTTGCTGAGCTAGGGAGGCATTTTCTCTGGGACACAATGGACTGTCAGCTATACTTTCCAGATCTTTGATCCTTCCCCTGTGCTCGTGCACAGTCCAGCGTAAATGGTAATGACAGGCTGTACCACGTTCTGTGTTTCAAAACAGATTATCAGCAGGCTATTTGCTCAAGAAATCAGAGCGCCCAGAGTACCCAACTTGTTGTTTGCAACTAGACCTCCAGAAATGTGGGGGATATCAGTGGTGTCTGATCCCTTTTTTGTTCCCTCCCGGTTTGCATGTGATCTGACTGAGTGTAGGCTATAAACTGCATGTGTTCAGGGTCAGATTTTTATTTTTGAAATCCATGCCAGAAAATGCACAACCACTTTTGCCTTTTCGCTTTCTCATCTTTTCTTTGCAAGCAACTAAATACTTCAATTTGGGGGATATCTAGAATGTAAGTTTTGTTTCCTATGCATTTCTATTCTAATAAATACACTTGTGACATTTAAAAAATTATATATTTCTCTTAAAACATTTTGTTTCAAGCTCACATTCTAACAAAGCTCATTTTTTTGACTTCAGCTCAGATACCTCTGTTTGATGGTGACCTTTTCTTGGTTGTACCCATGAAGGGCCTCTACCTCTTCACCCATGTTAAGATTCCCTTTGTTATCTTAAACGCCGGTTCAATAATATCAGTAGCCTTTAATTGCCAATCTATGCTTTTCTTCCTAAGAATATATAGCCCTCCTGATTATATAGACTGCCATAATTGAAAAAAAAAAAAAAAGAAAGAAAATGGAGTCTCAGTAAGTGCTTGAAATACTGTATTCATGTACATTATTTCCATAACTTCATAAAAAATAGAACAAAAGCTCATATATACTTGAATTTACTAAATAGCTGATGCAAATATGCACTCTATGTATATTCTATGTATGCACAGGTTCATCCTGAGGCCTTTCATATTTACCTTGACTTTGATTTGGGTCTTTCACTGTCTTACCTAGAATGATTTATTAAGTTGGATAAGAGACAAGTCTCTATGTATTTTTTTTTTTTAAGATTTTATTTTTTATTTATTTGACAGAGAGAAATCACAAGTAGATGGAGAGGCAGGCAGAGAGAGAGAGAGAGGAGGAAGCAGGCTCCCCGCTGAGCAGAGAGCCCGATGCGGGACTCGATCCCAGGACCCTGAGCCGAAGGCAGCGGCTTAACCCACTGAGCCACCCAGGCGCCCCATCTATGTATTTTTTTTTTTGGTATACTTACCTTTGTTTAAAAATTTTTATTTCTTTTCAGCGTAACAGTATTCATTGTTTTTGCACCACATCCAGTGCTCCATGCAATCCATGCCCTCTCTAATACTCATCACCTGGCTCCCCCAACTTCCCACCCCCGCCCCTTCAAAACCCTCAGGTTGTTTTTCAGAGTCCATAGTCTCTCATGGTTCATCTCCCTTTCCAATTTCCCCCAACTCCCTTCTCCTCTCCATCTCCCCTTGTCCTCCATGCTATTTGTTATGCTCCACAAATAAGTGAAACCATATGATAATTGACTCTCTCTGCTTGACTTCTATGTACTTAAAAAAAAAAAAATTGTCTATTTGAGAGAGAGAGAGAGAGCATGAGCAAGGGGGTGAGGCAGAGGGAGAAGCAGACTCTCCACTGAGCAGGGATTTCCTATTGGGCTCAATCCCAGTACTCTGAGATCATGACCTGAGCTGAAGGCAGACACTTAACCTACTGAACCACCCAGAGGCTCCTCTACTTTATGTACTTTTGAAACAGCTAAGTTGTCTACAGTTACTGTTTTGTTTATCATTAGAGATTTTTCAAAAAGTTCTCAAAGCTTGGCTTGAAGAGAACAAAGAAATATAAAATGGATCAAATGCTTTTAAAAGAATGAATAGAATCCAAAGTTAAGAATTTAATTTTATGTATTTTTACTGTAGATGTATTTATTGGCCCTCTTACTGAGGCTTATAGATTATATATTCATGGCATAATTAAAATTAACCCTAAATTTCTGTTAAATAAGGTTTTTATGAGTAATTTGAGTCTTTAATCAAAAACTAGCTGCAGCATTTAGTGATAAGATTATTTGGATCTGTATATAAATTGTGTATAAAAGGTACATGTATTTTTTTGTATAATGAATTTAGCAAATATTAGGGGAAAATAAATTTCCATAATCCTGACTTCTAATATATTAGTTGTGCTTGTTTTTGAATATTTTATAAATGTAATCATGCATTTTTCCTTTATGCTTAGATTTTTTCATAAATTATTATGTTTGTGAATTATTGAGGCAGAATACTGTAGTTCATTTGTTCTAATTGATATATAGTATAGTATTCTATCATATGACTAAAAATTTATTTGTCCATTTTACTATAAATTGAGTTTTAGGTTGTTTTTCATACTAAGTTAATATAAATAATGTTGCCAGGAACATTATCGTATATGTGTTTTGGTTTGTTCCCACTCAATAAAACTATACTTTATTGTTAATATTTTTTAGATGAATATGAAAGAATGGAATTTATAGATAATAGAGAATACAAATATTCAGGTCTAGTAAGTAATGATAAGCAATCTTTCAAAGCATTTTTACCAATTTATACTGTCAGGACATTAGTTTTCAGGTGCTTCTCATTCTTATTAATTTGATATTTTCTGCCTTTACAGTTCTAGCCATTCTAGAAATGTTAAATGTGTGACTTTAATTTGCCATTCTCTGATGACTAATGAATTTGAATGACATTTTATATGGGTACTGTCTTTTGGATATCCTCATCTGTGAAATGCTATTTGAGTTTTTTGTCTATTTTTTTTTTTACTAGTTGATATTTTATCTTTTTGATTTAGAGGAGATTTTTCTATAGTTTTATGAGTCTCTGCCAAATATATATAGCAAATATCTTCTTTCAGGATAGCAGTTGACTTTTCTTTTTCTTGGCTCTCTTTAGCTTTATCCCCTTTGAAGAATATTTGCCTACATCAAGGTCTTGAGGGTATTCTCTTATGTTTTCCTCTAAAGCTTTATTATTTCACTTAAACATTAGATCTACAAGACAGCTTGAACTGATTTTTATGTTTTATGTAATAGAGATTCAGTTTGGTCTTTTCCACACAGATATTTAATTAACTTAACATCACTTATTAAAAAGACATTCCCTTCCCAACAGCACTTCAATGTAACCTATGTCCCAAATCCAATGACCTTCTATGTATGGTCTGCTTCTGCACTTTTGTTCTGTTTTATTAGTCTTTTTGTTCTATTCTAATTGTCTTGCTAATCATACAGTTTCCACTGTATTATTAGCTAATATCTCAAGCATGGAATCCATTCACAGTGCAATTTATTTATTTTTCACAGTAATAAATAGAATTCTCTATTTCAGAATGTTCAATAATTTAGATTTTTTTAATAACTTCTCATATTCAATTAGGTCTTCAAAGTTTTTGCCTCATAATGTAGTTGATGAAGAATCTATTCTTAGAGTAGACATGACAACTAAACAATTTTCTTACGACTCTCTGGTTTTTAAATTATCTTCAAAATATGTTTGTCTTGGTGAATTTTTTAGAACACTTGATTATGCACTAAGTTAAAACTACATAATAGAACTCAAGATATGCTTAATTAGAAATGCTATGTTGGGACGCCTGTGTGGCTCAGTTGGTTAAGCAGCTGCCTTCGGCTCAGGTCATGATCCCAGCGTCCTGGGATCGGGTCCCATATCGGGCTCCTTGCTCCGCAGGGAGCCTGCTTCTCCGTCTGACTCTGCCTTCCACTCTGTCTGCCTGTGCTCGCTCTCGCTCACTCTCTCTGACAAATAAATAAAATCTTTAAAAAAAAAAAAAAAAAAAAAAAAGAAATGCTATGTTGATTTCAATACTCTGAAAAGGAAATATTCCACTACCAACCTCCCTGCATTAAGAAACCCAAGCTTTTATCTCAAGTTAACTCCTGAAACAACATTTAATATAAGAACCAGATGAAACTGCTGGCTTCAATATGAACATAAAATAAAATGTAAATTTCCTCTTTGTTTGGTTTATTTTTTTAAGATGAAAAGTAAGCAGGACTTCTGCTTCCACTTGTGATGAAGTAACAGGGACTAGATTTTTCTTTTTGTCCCAAACAACCATAAAACTAGATAAAATACATGAAAACAATTTTCAGGAGTGCTTGGGTGGCTCAGTCGGTTAAGTGTCTGATGTTTTATTTTGGCTCAGGTCATGGTCTTAGGGTTGTGGGATCAAGCCCAGTGTTATGCTCCACACTGGGTTTGGGCTTGCTTAAGACTCTCTCTCTTCCTCTCTCTCTGCCCCTCCCTATCTCTACTTGTGTACGTTCCCTCTCTTTAAAAAATAAATAAGAACAAAAAAAGAAGAATGAAAACAATTTTCAGACATTAGACACAAAGAAGCACAAGATAATGATTCCTGAGAGAGGGGACTCTATAAGATGAACCCTACAATTGCCTCTTGCTGAACTGTTGGTGGAAGCATGGATGGTTTAACCCAAAGCAGAGCCTATTGTGGAACCCATAAATAATTCAGCAGACAATGAAAGAAACTAAGGTACAGTAGGGAGGATAGGCAGTTGTTAATATTTTTTATTCTCTTCTTTGTATTTAAATATAGTTGAAACCTGCTCTTTAGTGCCAATTCCTTAATCCATTAATAATTCCCTGTTGAAAATTTCCTTATTGCACAATCCTACCTTTGTAATAACATCAACAAATAGTATTCACATTATAGGGGTTGCACAAGAAGATAAAGGGCCAGAAAACAGTTGAAAAACAACGGCAGAAAATTTTCCTGATCTGAGGAAGGAAACAGATCTAGGTCCAGGAAGCCCAAAGAGTTCCAAATAACATGAACCTACAG
The DNA here is from genome assembly GCF_030435805.1 of Mustela lutreola. Taxonomy (NCBI): domain Eukaryota; kingdom Metazoa; phylum Chordata; class Mammalia; order Carnivora; family Mustelidae; genus Mustela; species Mustela lutreola. The sequence goes on along the minus strand of NC_081307.1, from coordinate 20,407,679 downwards.
AGATCCATACGAAGATACATTATAAGTAAAATGGTAAAAGTCAAAGATAAAGAGAGAATCTTAAAAACAGTAAGAGAAAAAATAATTTGTTACATATAAGGGAAACCTCATGAAGCTATCAGCAGATTTTTCACAGAAACTTTGGAGGCAAGAAGAGAATCATTATGACACTGATGAAAGAAATTTAAGACACAAACAAATGAAAAGATATTCCATGCTCATGGATTGGAAAATCTGATACTGCTAAAATGCCCATACTATCATCTATGAATTTAATGCAATACCTACACAAATCCCAATAGCTTTTTACACAGGAATAGAACAAAGAATCCTAAAATTTGTATGTAATCAGATAAGATCCCAAAGAGAAGCAATCCTGAGAAAGACCAAACCTGGAGATCTCACACTCCTTGATTTCAAACTATACTACATAGCTATTGTAATAAAATCAGTATAGTATTAGCATAGTAACACACACAGAGGTCAACTGAATAGAATTAGAGCCCAGAAATAAATCCACACATATGTGGACAATTAATTCATGACAAAGGAGCCAAGAATATATAATGGAGAAAGGACAATCTCTTCAATAAATGGTGCTGGGAAAATTGGACCACCACATGCAAAAGAATAAAGCTAGATACTATCTTACACTGTACACAAAAATGAACTCAAAATGGATTAAAGGCTTGTATATAAGACCTGAAATCATAATATTCCTAAAAGAAAACAAGGGGGTGAGCAACTTGACTTCAGTCAGTGTTATGTTTGTGAATCTGGTTCTCAAGGCCACGGAAAGAAAATTAAAAAATAAATAAATATGACTATATAAAACTTATCACACTAAAAATCTGATGCACAGTGAAGGAGACCATTAACAAAGTGAACAAGCCACCTATTGAATGGGAGAAAGCATTTTCAAATCATATATTGGATAAGATGCTAATATCCAAAATATATAAAGAACTCATGCAACTCAATAATAAAGAAAACAAACAACCTATTTAATCAATGGGAAGAGGATCTTAATATACATTTTTCTAAAGAAAACATACTGATAGCCAACAGACAAATGAAAAGATGTTTAGCAACACTATTATGGAAATGCAAACCAAAAGCCCAATGAGATACCACAGTATCCCTGTTAAAATGGCTACTATGAAAGAGCAAGTAATAACATGTGTTGGAGAGGATTAAGAAAAAAGGGAGCATTCATTCTGCTGCTGGAAAGGTGAATTGGTGTAGCCACTATGGAAAACTGACTGGAGGTTCCTCAAAAATTAAAAATAGAACTACCATATAATTTAGTTGTGTTTATTCAAAGAGTACAAGAGAACACTAATCTGCAAATATATGTTGCAATAAAGAAGATGTGGTATGTATATACAATGACATACTACTCAGCCATAAAGAAGAATGAGAGCTTATCACTTTTTACACTAAGTGAAATAAGTCAGATGGAAAAAGACAAATGCCATATGATTTCACTCATATGGAATCTAAAGAACAAACAAAGCAATATAAAAACAAATTCATAGACACATAAAACAGATTTATATTTACCAAAGGAAAGGAGTTTAGGGATGAGCATAAAGGGCAAGAGGGTCAACTGTATGGTGTTGGATGGTAACTAGACTTCTTTGGTACCACTTTGTAGTGTATACAGATGTTGAATTATAATGTACACCTGAAACACCTGAAACTTACATAATATCATACACTAATTTTACTTCAATGATAATAATAATAAAAATAAAACGAAAAAATCTAAGCAAATGAATATTTTTTATAGTAAACTACACCAGATAACTGGTCTATATTTCCAGTCTACAGAATGCTGAATTTCAACTGACATTACATCAAAATTAAGAAATATTTTAGATTATATGAATGAAGAAGAGAATGAAAAGTAACTTGTTGAATTTGACAGAAGATATAGCAGCATTTGAAATGGGGCTCCTTTTCAAGGTGAATTGACAACAACTAATTATCTCAGTAATTCTGAATGAAAAATTTGGCCTCACTGACCCTTCAGGGTAGGAATAATGCTCAGGTCTCTTCCAGGATATGGTAGTCTGTGTTATGGTGCATGCCAGCCTATGGAATGGGCATACAGACTTGAACAAATGAGCAAGACTGAGTTTCGCAATCACTAGATTTGTCATTATGGTACCCATCAGTAAGTAGGGTAGAATCATAACCTTTTTACCTCACTGAAAGGCATTTTCTGCTGAGTACCATGCACTATACCTAAAAGAGATGATGATATTTGTGAACTGAATCTCCCTAAGTTTTGGCAAAAGGTTCTCCTAATGTATGGGCATGAACTGGGAGCAAGAAATAAGATTTTTAGAATTAACAGTGATTAGATTTCAGAGTCATGCAACAAATCTGGACATCATACCTCTTTCTTTGCCTAAATTTTTACCTTTATTGAAGGAAAAGATTGCTCTCATCTCTTCTCTGGAAAGTTTACTAATGAAGTAAATTTTATAAATTTGCCTTCCAAAATGTTCACTGGATATATTTGCTAGGGCAAGAGTTAAGAAAGGGAAAACACAAAGTGAAATTTATCTCGTGATCCTGAATCCTTTTATAATGACAACGATATGTGTATATTTGAAATTGTTCACATCCAATGTAGTACTTTGAAGTGACCTAATGGGAACAAAATTCTATTGTACAGTCTACTTCTAAACTCTTAATAATGATAATTTTAAACTCTAAATAAGAATATGAAAAAATGGAGTCATTATCTCTATAAGCATCAGTTTCCTAATCTTTAAAACAAAGGTGTTAAACAACATGTGTAACAGAGTTTTTGGAGGAGTTCTTTAGAATCTTGCCTTTAGAGAGCTTAGCATATAGTTCCTGGATCTGGTAAGTCTTTTTAAATGCCTGCTGTTTGGGAAAAGAAAAAAAAAATCAGGAGACAAAGCAAGCATTAATAAACTCATATACAATCCTATTACATGGGAAATGATGGATCCAAGACTCTATCTAGACTGGAGAGCAGGTATTCTAGAACTCTCTCCTCAGAATTGTGACAAGGACTTCAGGAAACAAGATTTCATCGGAGTGAAACTTCCTAGATCCTACAGTTACTCCCTGAGGTCCTAGATCTCCTTCATAAAGAACCCCATAGATAACAGCATGGTTTGGGGAAAAGGACACTGCTGGCTCCGGAAGCTACTTCCAAATCATTAACTTCCAAGTCGCTATGAGGATTTTAGTGAAGCTTCCTTCATATTACATCCTTCACCATAAATTCAATGAAAGATTAAAGCTTTCTTCCTTTGTGTTATGACAGAGGCTGGCAAAGTCACAGAGAAATGCATTTGAGCAATTAAAATCAAGTCTTGGATGGTCTGAAACTCTACCCTTTCTTAGGTCATGGCGATTGTTCTATATCCTCATTTTTAGATATGCTTTGAGGGGCATTTAAGAATGATGGCCAGACCAGAGAACAAGCCTTCTTCCCCCGGTGTATGTGGAAGTAAATGAGTCTAAGGAGTCTTCCAAACTACTCCAGAACAGCATTTATTACTACTCTATGAGGTCAGAGGAGCACAGAAAGAAGAGAAATAATGGGAACTAGTTTATAAGAAGAATTTTGCTATGCTGCCCCTGAGGACCCAGATGTGTGATCACACTCTTTTGATAAGGTGGCTGGGAACAACTTGGGTGGATGAGTTGCAGAGGGACACTGAGTAAAGACTTGGGCCTGTGGCAAGGAGAGAAAGTGCTCTCAAAGAGATGCACACTGGCAGAGGGGTAGAAGTGAACTTAAAGGTGAAGCCAGCAGAGTCCCAAGCATTAAAATATTTCAGAAGAAGAGATTAAGAACAAAAGCACTTAGGGTCATAGGCGAAAAGAAGCAGAGCTCTAAAACCGAATTTCTACAAGTGAAAGTTAAGCTGGGTCATGGAATCCTTTATTTCCTGAGGGCAGCAGCTTCAGTGCTGCTAGATCTCATAAGCAGGGATATTTACTGGTGTGACAGTCAACATCCCACAAGAGACAGCAGGTATCCTGACACAGCATAGAAAAATCCATATGTGTATGTCCAGAGAAACCTCATTGCTTTAGGGATCAACATTGAGTCATAGGAAGAGAGAGTACGAAGGATTTTTAATAAGCAAGAAATATTAAAAAATAAAGTTACCAAATTGCTAAGGATGGCCCCTAGAGTATGCTTAATAAGGAACAATCAAGATTAAAACATAAAGAAAGAAAAGAGAAAAAGGGTCTATTGACGTAAGTTTAAGGAAGAAAAGGTGGCAATATTTTCCCATCTGGAACAGAGTAGGAAACTCTAAGTTTTTTTCATCTTGGCCCAAATGAGAAAGATGATAAGTGCAATGCTAATGGCTCGTCTTGGACATGACTTGGCTGTGCTCTCAGCCAGTTTGTGGCTTTCATTAGAGTCAAAGTGAGCAGAGTAGCATTGAGTTCTATCCAAAGACAATGCATGTAGTAAGATAAGATCGGCATCCAACCCCAAACTGGGACCGCTCCATGTTAAATGGCCCATCTACCCAGGATGTTAAATAAGATAGCAAGGTCTACAGTCTCACTGGTTTACTGAATCTTAAACCAGATCAGAATCGCTTTAGCTTCCTGACTGATTAAACCTATCCAAAGTTTTCTTTAACATTTTAATCTAAGACCTAGCATTCTAAATCAAGCATACTTAATAAATGAACCATAGTCACTAAGGGTCTCATTTTACCTTTTTTAAAGAATAGGTAATTGATAATATTCTTCAAGAAATTAAAAGTGCCTATTCTTGGGGACGCCTGGGTGGCTCAGTTGGTTAAGCGGCTGCCTTTGGCTCAGGTCATGATCCCAGCATCCTGGGATCGAGTCCTGCATTGGGCTCCTTGCTCGGCGAGGAGCCTGCTTCTCCCTCTGCCTCTGCTGCCACTTGGCCTGCCTGTGCTCACTCGCGTGCTCTCTTTCTCTCTCACAAATAAATAAATAAAATCTTAAAAAACAAACAAACAAACAAACAAAAAAAACCCCAACAACAACAACAACAAAAAAAGTGCCTATTCTTGGAATGAGCTAAAAGAGATATATCTAAGAGATCTAAGAGATCACAACAGACATTCTTTCCAAAGCGGGACCTGTGAAATCTACTTCCTGCCCCCCTTTAAAAATATTCAAATCTTAACATATACTAATCATTTTATGTCCTGCTATATTTTGCTTAAAATGTTAGAAAAATTCTTTTTTCTAATGTGCATACCATGTTTGTAACAATAAAAACAGTAACATGAATGTTCATGATTCAGTGGTTGGCATCCTCCTAAAGAAAAACTGAAGCAAACCACTGGTTTTATTTGATTGAGTAGAAGCTGGAGAAAGTAAATGACCAAATAATAAAGGTAAACAGCAAAAACTTATCAATATGGAATTATGGAATTCTTGCAACAAAAACAGAAACCCTGGCATACTTATTTAGTTAACCCATACTTATTGCACAACTAATATATCTCAAATTTTGTTGGGCCCTACACAAAAGGTAACATTTGGGGGTTAAAAATGCACAATAGGGAAAAATATATAAACATTACCAAAAAAAAGAAAATTAAAATCTAGCAGTAAGAGTCCTGGAGCACAGGAATACAGAGTTTGTCATGGGAACAAGGGGCCTTATCTCAAAATAATGCCATTCTCCTCCCTGGTAAAATTCTTATCAATTTTAATAGTTTTCCAATTCCAACTAACAGCAGAATTGAGTAGAACTTGGTAGTTTGAGAGTATGCAAATTACATGCAAATTACACGCAAATCACACTGTCCAATTATGAATTTCCATAGGCTAAAGGGACCATAAGTCTCTCATAAAATCATTCCTTGTGCTTCTGCTGCCATGATCCCAAGCCATTACCCTTGGGAAGATGAAGCAACAGTAGAACTATTCCAAGTGTAGTGTTAGTGTCATTGACACATAAGATATAGATGACTCCAGATTAAATGCTTCTTAATTAATTAGTTAATTTATTAAAGATTTTATTTTTATTTATTTGACAGAGAGAGACACGGCAAGAGAGGGAACACAAGCTGGGGAGTGGGAAAGTGAGAAGCAGGCTCCCCGCTGAGCAAGGAGCCTGATGTGAGGCTCAATGTGGGGCTTGATCCCAGGACCCTGAGATCATGACCAAAGCTGAAGGCAGATACTTAAAGACTGAGCCAACCAGGCACCCCTAGATTAAATGGTTCTTAAATCAGCCGAGGCATATACTAGATCTTCAGCTCAAAACAAATGAAGTGATTTCAATAAGCAGTTAGATAGACCCTTAAGGGCATTAGTAAATAAAGCTAAGAGATAACATCATTATATTTTTCTTTTAAATAGAACTTTGGCTGTTATTCTCACTGTTTAATCCCCCAAATGTTATTAATATCTTGGTTTCTAATAACTTATATATTAGCGATTTTATTATATATGTTTCATTACTGGTTCTATCAACAGTTTATAAGACTAATAAGAGATAAAATCATTTTCTTGTTCTCAGCCTCTCATAAGGCACTCAGTTAATATAGGCTTCCCCTTTTTGTTTTGCATTGAGAGAGAGAAAGAGAAAGTGTGTGGGGTGGGGAGGGGCAGACAGAGAGGGAGAGAGAGAATCTTAAGTAGGCTCCATTTCCAGCATGGAGCCCCCCTGTGGAGGCTTGCTCTCACAACCCTGAGATCTTGACCTGAGTTGAAATCAAAAGACATGCTTAATGGACTGAATCATTCAGGCACCCCTAGGCTTTTCCTTTTTTGAACAATCATTTACTGGTTTCCTTTCCAACATCAGTCATTTCTGCTTCTTCCATTTATCTTTATTTCCACCTGAAGCCTCTGAGGAAGGCCATCAGGTTCCATCAAAGGATTGACCCACATTGCTGGAGGCCATGTGACTCTGGCTAATCTGACTCTCTCCTACTCTCTCCCTGAGTAGGAGAGAAGCAGAAACCATTGATCCTAGCATAATCAGGTGAGGGAAACACACAACCCATCCTGTCATCCCCTTAAGAACTGGAACAGTAAAATTTTGAGGAAGTGCCAAGAGTAATATTTAGGAACCGATCCTTCATCTGGAACCCATAAGCACAATCCAGATCTTGGTACTATAGGATCAGGCAGATAGAAAAAATAAATCAATAAAGAGTAGGAAAGAAGCTTATGTAAGTTCCTGTGCCATCTGCTATCCCTTCTACCTTACCTTCCCCCCAATATTTCAACAATCCAATATTCCAACAATCCAATAATGATCTCTCTTTATTTCTTTGCATATCAAGTTTTAACTCGCATTCATCTGACTGTGCAAGCCATTTCTTCGGTCTTTCCTTGTTGGGATGAATGTAGAACTTTCTAGAATGTAACACGGAGGCCACCGGGGCCAGTGAAGCCTTCAGAGGGGGCATGGGCCTTCGGAATGCCAAGGCCTGCCTGACTATTCTGCGGTAGTAATGCCACAAGGAATTGACTTTCCCAAGCTTTCTCAGTCCAAACAGCTGTCCTGTGATTTAAGAGGGGTATGCACTGTTCTTTAGGCTATGTTTAGCAGAACTTGAAAAACACACAGATTAGCATGTCATATCTTTCCTGTAAACAGATCCTCACAGTTCCAGTAAGATCCCTTACCATACAGCGCATGCATAAGAAACAGTGAAAAATATTCACGATTATCCTGAAGTACCAATGAAGGTGAGAGCAAAGAGGAGCGAAGGGTCATCTCTGAGTGTGGACGCCCTTGCCTTTTCACAGCAAAGTCTGGAGTAATCTTTTATCCATTGGTGCAAGGGTTGCTGGCCATTCCTGGCATTTCCTTACAATGATGTTTTTGTAAGTAGGTGTTTTAACTACCCATTCTAGTTTGTTATCAATCCACTTCTTTATGGATGAAGAGATATTATGATAAACCCTTTGTATATGGCACCCTTTGGGCCATTGTAATATTGCACCTATGGTGAAACGGTTTATCACATGATATGATCACATGATATATAAGCAGAGGATCCAAACTGAACAATATTTTCTGTGATACTTCTTTTTCTTTATAAGATTTTATTTATTTATTTATTTTATAGAGAGCAAGCAGTGGGGAGGAGCAGAGAGAGAGGGACAAGCAGACTCCATGCAGAGCCTCATTCAGGGCTCAATCCCTTGACCCTGAGGTCATGAGCTGAGCGGAAATCAAGAGTCTGATGCTTAACTGTGCCACCCAGGCACCCCTCTTTTTGGATTTTATATGCAAAAAACTCACTATTTGTGGATAATGACAAATTTTTTATTGTGATCATTCTTTTAGAAAGTTAGAACTTAATTACTAGACAGGCAAACCCAAAATAAGAATGAGAATTGGTTCCAGTCAAGACCCCTTGATAGAGACACAGCTAGAGGCAACAGTGAATGTCTTCGACTGCTAGCTATGGTTCACTTCCACTTAGGCCCCATTAAGCAGGTAGATGGCTTTAGAGCTTTTAGTTTCTGAGGGTCTTGTTGACAAGCAGAGACGCTAATAGTCACTTTTTAAGTTTCTGAGGAGGACAGTAGGCTGCATCTTTATCGTGCCTTTTTAAAATTTTGCATTATTTGCACCCTTCCACAACCACTCATCTTGTGCAGAAAATAACCAAAGACAACCCAAGGAAAAAATTACAAAAAATGATGATTTGTTATTCTAACAATGTTAATGGGGCATCACCAACGTATAAAGAATTAGAAATATATAAACTATAAAATGTGATGTTTGACCTGTACACAGCCTTGAAACAATCACCACAATTAGGATAAAGAACATCCATCATCTTTCAGAATGTCCTCATTCACCTTGGCAATCCTTTCTTTCTGCCTTTTCTACACCCCCCTCTGTGGTTACCAGGCAACAGTGATCTGCTTTGTGTCACTAAATTTGACTAACATTTTTCTTGAATTTTATATCAACAGAATTATATACTATATGCTCTTTTACTCAGCATAATTATTTTGATTTTCATTCATGTTTAAGATTATTGTAGCTTTTCTTGGCTCTTGACTCACTGATATAAATTTTAGAAATACATGCTACCAAAAATGTCTATTAGTACTTGAATTAGAATCTCATTAAATCTATGGATCTACTCATGAATTGGAAATTCTATGCCTTTCTACTCATAAGTATTATATATTTCTTCATTCATTTATTTAGAACCTACTTAGTGTCTTTAAATCTAGGTTTCATTTTCTCCACAGCTGCTTATATACATTTCATTAGATTCATTCCTAAGTAGCATGTCAGAATTTTTGCTATCATAAATAAAATCTTCAGTTCACCATTTGTCATAATGTTCTTTGTATATAAAAATAAAATTAATTTTTATATACTGAATTTATATTCAATAATTTACTAAATTCTCTTATTGGTTCTATCTCTTTGGGTTTTGTTTTTTTCTTTTCTTTTTTAACATTTTTTTAAACTTATTTTATATAGAGAAAGCACGAGCAGGAGGGGTAGAGGGGGAGAGTCCTAAAGAGATTCCACACTGAGTGCAGAGCCCAAAGGGGGACTTGATTTCACAACCCTGAGATCATGACCTGAGCCAACACCAAGAGTCAGATGCTCAACTGTGCCACCCAGGAACCCCTCTTTTTGGGTTTTATATGCAAAAAACTTACTAATTGTGGGTAATGACAATTTTGTTACCTTTATTTTAAAATTTATTTATTTATTTATTTATTTGACTCAGAGAGACACAGTGAGAGAGGGACCACAAACAGTGGGAGTGGGAGAGGGAGAAGCAGGCTTTCCACCAAGCAGGGAGCCCGACATGGGGCTCAATCCCGGGACCCTGAGATCATGACCTGAGTCAAAGGCAGACTCTTAATGACTGAATGACCCAGGCACCCCTACAATTTTGTTACCTTTAAAGTAATTTAGAATATATACACTTATCCTGTTTTGGGGGACATCAATGTCTACAAGTACAATATTGAATATAAGTATTTGTAGGGAGCATCCTTATTTGTTCTTGATATTAAGGGGAATGATTTTAACATTTCACAATTATATTTTCTCTGAGTCTTTGGTAGATATTTTTGATAAAATGAAGGAGATTTAGCTCTGCATCTAGTTTGCCAACAGTCTTTATCATAAATGCTTTGAGTGGTATCATATGCTCTTATTCTGGGTCTACTGAGAAAATAATATGATTTATCAGTTTAATTTTTAATTTGATGAGCTAGGTTAATAATTTTTTTCTTGAAAAACAATCTTGCAATCCTAGTGTAAGCCAAACTTTTTTCCCTAATAACTTATTTTATTTGTCATTAGGTTGCTGAATTAGTTTGCTAGTATTTTGGGGGTGGTAGTTTTTTTAGATGTGACAACAAAAGTATGATTCATAAAATAATAAGTTTTTAAAGTGAACTTCATCAAAACTATAAATGTTTGCTCTCTGAAAGGTGCTGTTGGGAAATAGGCAAGTTACCAACTAGGAAAAGCACGCATAAGATGATTTATAGTAGCATCCTTCATTAGGGCAAAAGCAAACAACAATAACAAATCCAAATATCTAGCTATAGTAGAATAAATAATTGAACTGGGTCTATTGATTAAATGGCTTACTATAAGACGAGAAGATGAAGACTTGAGAGTTTATCTGCATAAATAATTTCAGGAATATGTTGAGCAATAAAATGCTATTTCTGGATGAATGCAATTACATGGATATAATTAGATTCCATTTATGAAAATTTCAAAAACTGGAAAAACTGTTAATTTTATTTTGGAGGATACTAGGAAGAGCTTGAAGTAAAACAGGTAAATTAGAAACTCAAAATTTAGGATCATGAATGCGTAAATTTTAGCCTATGATCTGGGGTAATACAAAAGAATTTATTTTTTTAATTGGAGTATAATTAATATGCAATATTATATTAGTTTCAGGTGTACATTAGAGTGATTCAATATTTTTATACACTATGAAACAATCTCCATGATAATGGTAGTTACCATCCGTCACCATACAAAGTTATTACAATATTATTGACAATATTCCTTATGCTGTACATTACATTCTTATGACTTCCTTATTTTGTTACTGGAAATTTGTACTTCTTCATCCTTTTACCTATTTCACTTGCTCCCTGACCCCTCCCTGCTTTGGTAACTAACAGCTTTTTCCCTAAATCTATGTTTCTGTTTTAGTTTTATTTTCTTTTAGATTCTACATATAAGATTCTACATATTTGTTATTTTCTGTTTGACTTATGTCTCTTAGCATAACACCCTCTAGGTCCATCCATGTTGTTGCAAGTGTCAAAATCTCATTCTTATATATGAATGAATAACATTCCATTCCCCACACCCACACATGCAATATATACAATCTCATCTTTACCTATTCATTTATTGATGGACACTTAGATGCTTCCATATAAATAATGATGCAATAAATATAGAGGCACATATATTTCTTCAAATTAGTGTTTTGTTTTCTTCAGATAAGTGTGCAGAATTGCTAGATCACACGGTATTACTATTTTTAATTTTTTGGAGAATGCTCATATTGTTTTCCACATAGTTGCACTAATTTATATTCCTACAAACAGTACACAAGGGTTCTCTTTTCTCCATATTTCCACCAGCACTTGCTATTTTTCATCTTTTGATACTAGCCATTCTGACAGCAGTGAGGTGACAGTTCATTACAGTTTTAATTTGCGTTTCTCTGATGATGACTGATGTTGAGCAACATTTTTGTGTCTGTTGGACAACTGTATGTCTTCTTTGGAAAAATGTTTATTCATAAAGTACCTTCTCATTTCTTTTTTTTATTATTATTATTTATTTCTTTATTTGACAGAGAGAGAGAGAGAGAGATCTCAAGTAGGCAGAGAGGCAGGCAGAGAAAGGGGAGAGGCAAGCATGTTCCCCGCTGAGCAGAGAGCCCGATTCGAGGCTTGATCCCAGGATCCTGAGACCATGACTCAAGCCGAAGGCAGAGGCTTAACCCACTGAGCCACCCAGGCCCTCCCTCTCCTTCTCAGTTCTTAATGAGGTTGTTCTTTGTGGTTTGGTTTTTCAAAAGGTTTTATTTATTAGACAGAGAGAGAAAATGAGCAGAAAGGAGGGGCAGAAGGAGAGAGAGAGAAAAGCAGGCTCCTGGCTGACCAGGAAGCCGGATGCGGGGCTTGATCCAAGGACCTAGAGATCATGACCTGAGCTGAAGGTAGCTGCTTAACCGACTGAGCCACCCCGGTGCCCTTTTGTGGTTTTTTTTTTTTTTTTTTTTAATATATACATAAATTTATTTAAGTTCTTTATATATTTTGGATATTAGCCTCTTATCAGATGTATCCTTTGTAGATATTTCTTCTATTCAGTAGATTGTCTTTTCATTTTGTTGATGGTTTTTGTTTTTGCTGTGCAAAATTCTTTTAGTTGGATATAATCCCATTGTTTGTTTTAGCTTTTGTTGACCTCACCTGAGGAGACTGGTCCAAACAAATATTTTTAAAACTGATGCAAAGGGCTCACTGCCCATGTTTTCTTCTAGAAATTTTATGGTTCAGGTATTGTATCTAAGGCTTTAACCCATGTTACGTTTATTTTTGCTTGTGATATTCCTTTTCTTATTACTAGATTGTCTTATTTTAAAACAGCTTTTAGGTTTACAGAATATTGAGCAGAAAGTACAGAGAGTTCCCATAAAGCCCCTCAGCATGGCCTGTCTCCCAATTTGCCCTATTACTTATATCTTGTACAAAGGTGGTACATTTGTTACAGTTGGTTAGCCAATACTGATACATTAACTGAAGTCTTCCTAGTTTACATTAGGATTCATTCTTTGTTTCATCATTCTTTGAGTGTTGACAATGTACAGTGACATATACCCATCACTACAGTGTCATATGGAATAGCTTTATTGCCCTAATAATCCTGTCTCTTTCATCTGTTCATCTCTCCTTTCCCCTTATCCTCCTGGTAACCAATGATCTTTTTATTCTAATAGTTTGCCTTTTCCAGGATGTTCTATAGTTAGAATCATACTAGATTTAGCCTTTTCAGATTGACTTCTTTTACTTAGCAATATGTCTTTGTAGTTCCTGCACGTGTTTTTGCATCGTCATAGCTCACTTGTTTTTTAATTGAATAATATTACACTGTATAATGGACCATAATTGTTTATACATTCATCTATTAAAGGACACCTTGGTTGCTTCCAAGTTTTGGCAATTATAAATAATCGATATTTTTAAAGATTTTATTTATTTGAGAGAGAGAGAGAGAGAGAGGGAGCAGTAGTGGGAGGAGGGGCAGAGGGAGAGAGAGATGCAGGGGATCATGACCCGAGCCAAAGGCAAACACTTAACAGACTGAGACAGCCAGGTGCCCCAGTCTATTTTTTTAAGTGCGTTTAGGACATATAAATAATTTATTATTATAAAACTCTATTCATTATATAAATTATATTTATTAATAATTCCATAGTTAACATAATAAAAAGTTATTCAGAATAATTACTAACATTATAATATATGTCTCTGCGTATGTAGACATGCCTATACGTGTGTGTGTATTAGGCAATTGTTAAAACAAAATATGTATCTATATGTATCCTTATATATGTATGTATCTATATGTCTGCAGTTATGTGTACCCTTATTGACATGTAACCTTTTTCATGGCACATTGTTAGTGGAAAAAATGTTCTTCAACAAATGTTCTTGCCATATAGGAGCATTTAGAAAGTCTGTGATCTGAAGAGAAACCAGAGTATTAGCAGGAATCTTGTTTCTATTTTCATATTGAAACTGTGGGGGGAATAAAATATGAATTAATTTGAAATGTATTTAAAATAGTATAATCTTATTAATCATCTAAGAAAAGCCACTTGCTTTTAAAAACAAGGACTTTGTGATAGACTACTGTTATGGGTTAAACTGTACAATAGGAGTTCACATATTAAATCCTAACCCTGGTAACTCAAAACGTGACATCATTTGGAGGTAGGGTCTTCACAGTAGTAATGAAGTTAAAGTGTCATTAGAGTGGGCTGGTGTGCTTAGTAAAAGGGAAATTTGGACACAGAAATGCATAAAGAGAAGTTTTAAGACGGAGAATAGTCATCTAAAAACCAAAGAGAGAAGCCTCATGCAGATCTTTCCCTTGCTGGAGGACCCAATCCCACCGATCCCTTGGTTTTGGACTTTAAGCCTCCAGGGCTTTGAGACTAAATCTTGGTTGTTGGAGTGCCCAGTTTGTTCTTCATTGTGGCTGCAGCCCTACCCCCTGAACAGAGCCAATACAGAAACTGACTTGGAGGTTTTAAATGATACATTGTTTAAAAATACCCTTTCATCAGCTTTCATATCTAAATTTTTTTCAAAAATGAAGCTTCTAACTATTTTGGTAGTTTTGAGATACGTTATTTTACCTTTTTATGTACTTATCTAAGATGTTGTACAACAGTATATTCCTCAAAAAGAAACCCAGAAAAAAATGAAACAAGATGGGATCAGGAGGGAGACAAACCATAAGAGACTCTTAATCTTACAAAACAGACTGAGGGTTGCTGGGGGGAAGGTAGAGAGGGTGGCTGGGTTATGGACACAGGGGAGGGTATGTGCTATGGTGAGTGCTGTGAAGTGTGTAAGCTTGACGATTCACAGACCTTTACCCTTGGGCAAATAATACATTATATGTTAATAAAACAATAAAAAAAGAAACCCAGAAATATAATTAGATAGGAAGATACAGACATCCATGACTAATTACTTAAAAGAATTTATGAGAAGTATTTTGAGGAGGAAAAAAACACAATATTCCATAAGTTAAAGATTACAAACATAAAGAAGAAAGTATATAACCAAGGGCAACTAAATTCAAAATGCAACATCCTCCTGAGAAAATCAGTTAAAACTATTTTCACTTTTACAATCTTAGCACATTATGTGCCTTTGAGTATTTCTGCTGCCTTCCCTCAGGATATATCTTCTTAATAAACCATAACAGATAACATTAAATGTATACTAGAAATCTTCAGCAGTCTGCTTTACATTTTGAAAGTTACATAGTAATATTTCAAAAGTACATTCAGTTACATTCTATATAATTAAAAAATATATATACGTGTGTGTGTGTGTGTGTGTGTGTGTGTGTGTGTGTATCTCCATATCTATCCTCAAGTAATAACTAAACAAGGATTTAATACCTCAAGACAATGACATCAAAATAAAGGAACTAAAGGAAAAAAAAGCACCCCATATTCAAGATAACTTAAATTAGAAAAGTGGAGCTGAAATCAATTAACTATATAACATGCCATTTCCCAAAGTTCTGGCAGTGAATCATAGCATATTTTTGTAAAACGCACCCTAAATCTCATCTCGATGTGAAGATTTCAACGCAACTTTTATTGATTAAGCGAGTACAAGGACAAGTTTCATTGCCTCCATGGCCACACCTTCCCTTGTCTGGAATTGGAAACAAGGCAGGTGTAGAAGAAACTACAAGCCATTCACATAAAATTATTTGTAAGTAAGTGAGGTACTGTCATAGATGCATCATTGCTATGTGGAATGCAGGATTTGTTACCAAGTGACCGAGATGTCATGGAGAGGGACTTTTAATGTGTGGATCCAGTAGTAAGTCTCTGAGGAGATGACGTTATGGTGAGGACCTAGGGTTCTGTGACAGTTTGGGAGAAGAGGTTGAAGGCTGAAGAACCGTACATACAAAGGCCCTGAGGTAGGAACAGCCTGGGCGTATTAAAGGCTCAAAAGACTAGAGTGTCCTGGAGAGTGGTGAAAAAATGGTAACAAACCAAGCACTGACCAAAAAGGAGCAGAGATGGGGAGGATCTAGTAAGCGCTGGCCAAGAGCGTAGATTAGCACATGAGAAGCCATTGGGGGCTTAAATACAGGGATGACGTTTCCTGAGTTATGTTTTTAAAATCCCTTCTCGGCTGCTCTGAGAATGGACTGTAAGGCGGGAGGAAGTGTAACGATAGAAATCAGTATAGACTCTGAAAAACAATCTGAGGGTTTTGAAGGGGCGGGGGGTGGGAGGTTGGGGTACCAGGTGGTGGGTATTATAGAGGGCACGGATTGCTTGGAGTGCTGGGTGTGGTGCAAAAATAATGAATACTGTTATGCTGAAAATAAAAAAAAAAAAAAAAAAGAAAGAAATCAGTTGGCGAGCTGAATATTCACCTCTGTACACTCAGGGGCTAACACAGAACAGGTGCTCAGCATTTGTTAAATGAAACAAGGAAGGAATTCCCAGGTTGCATGGGTAAGGGTAAGAAGTTCGTGGCACTGTATGTTTAAAAATGACAGTTTTCAAAGGTACATCAGTCTTCTATATCTCTTTGGGTCATGTGAGTAATGAACATATCTGGAGATGTGGAACTGTGATTTGAACACTGTCAGCTAACGTGCATACTGGTAAAATTTACAAAAGAAAATAGAAAAAAAGAGGAAGGAATTGACCCCAATACACCATTAATTTACAAGGCCTATGAATCAGAGATAGCAGCATGTGAATTTTTAATTGACTGTTACACTTCTCCAAAATTATACATCTGCTATGTATGTGTCCCTGAGGATAATACAACTTTTCCGTTAATGATGATTAAAACAGAAAACATATTTTACCTCATTAAAATTCATTTAACAAATAATCATTTAGGTCCCAATTTTTCCAGGGCCTGTAAAAAGATGAATAAAGCCCAGTCTTTGCAAATCAGCGTCTAGCTGAGGACAGAGCCACCGCCAGGCACACACAAGGGTCTCCCACCTTTGATTTAGAGGTTCATTTTAAAAAAAAGATTTTATTTATTTATTTGTCAGAGGGAGAGAGAAAGAGAATGAACAGAAACAGAGAGAGAAGCAGGCAGAAGGAGAAGCAAGCTCCCTGATGAGCAAGGAGCCCAACGTGGGACTTGATCCTAGGACTTTGGGATCATGACCTGAGCAGAAGGCAGATGCTTAGCTGATTAAGCCACCCAAGTGTCTCCAGAGATCCACATCTTTCACAGACATTGAAACACAAAGATTTTATTTCTTCTCCTCACTTCATATGGTCTGATGTGAAAGGTCAGCAACCTAGTATGCCGAGAGAACATGCAGAGAGCAGAAGGGCACCCCCAGGCAAGAGGAGGGGGCATGGAGTGCAGGCCAATGAGGATGCCCCTGGGTGAATGCGGACCTTGGCTTTGAGAAAGAGCCACTGCTGTTTTTATAGTGGGCCACACCCAATCACCTGACACCAGCTGGGTTCCATGAGTTATCATGCTCCTTCCCTCCTCTCTGCCCAGGTACAGGGTTTAGAATTGCCTGGAACAATTGCTGAAAAAGGGAGGTCTGGGGAGGGCTAACTAGCCATCCCCTACCCTCCTATTGCAGGCCAGGCAGATCTGGTCCAGGTCCATGTTAGGCCAGCTCTGCCCCAGCAGATACTGGGTGCCTCTGAGGTTCACAGGGCCACCAGGAGAGACGAGGGGATGGTGGACTCAGCCCTTTTAGCTTTAGCCTGGGAGTGCCAAGAGAGAAGCTGGCTGTAGGGCCCTGGACTAAAACCTATGCTGGACTTTGGAGATAATTGAGTACTTTGAATATTTCAGATATTGCTATGTGGGACTTTCTTTGTAGCCACAAATATTAAGTGAACCTACTGAGATGATGATAAAAAGAATGATAATAAAGTATGATAGGTAGAACCACGTAATGGAAACCATGAAGGGCATGGTATTAGTGGAAACTGATAATGGTGAATCATGGCTCCCTCTCCTGATAGTTTAAACTTTTGGGATGCTCATTGTCTGAGTCTCAAGGGCTCTAACAGTGGGGTGGCAGGAACAGTGTCTACTCCGCACAGTGTGGCCCTGGGGATTCATGCTGTCACAAAGCTGATGTCACCAATCCAGGCATCGTGCTCAAGGAAGGCTAGTGCTGCCTCCCTGAATTTTGGTGCTGTGGACAACGGCAGGGAGAGACTCATTCTTCCTGGGGTTCACAGTCATAGAGGGCTTCAAAGGAAGAAGGGCATTTACTTTGGTCTCAAAATTAAAGCTTCAGAAAAGAAACAAAAGAGCAAAAGTATGGTGTATGCAAGGTGCATAAGACCTTAGCTTGAACTTGGCATTGATTGGTGGGTAGTAGTAGGAGTTAAAGGTAGAGTGACTGGTCTGTGATGATATTTTATTATATAAACAAAGTAAGAGGTTTTAGTTTTACCTTGTGGGTAACTGGATATTATTGATGTTTGATTTTCTTTTAGATGAGGGCAATGGCCTGATCCGAAAAAATGATTTAGAAAGACAATGCCCACTGTAGGTTGACTTCTCCAGAAATAATCATTTACAGTCAGTTAATTTCCAAATAGTAAAGCCATCCTGAGCCTAAATGAGAGTTCTGAAGAAGTGACTTATCCTGAGGAAAATGGCGGTGCTAATGGATTGAAATGGGTATACAACAATTATTTTCATGCAAAATCCAAGGGTTATTTGTAGGGTGAGCAAGCTGAGTATGATATTTATAATATCCTCTTGTGCTTACAACTATATTCACAGTTTATTTCCACATAACTTGTGCTTTAGACCCTACATCTATAAGTTTTATTATTTTAGACTATAACCATAAAAATACAATATTAAAAACTCAGAAGAAAAGTTATGTTACTCCGACTATGTTACTCTCGCAAAAGCAGTGGATATGTAAATAGCAGAACATCTAAAATTGCCAAGAGCAAGTGTGTGGCTTGGTTCCTAGAAAATTTCAATTGGATTGGATTTCTGAGATTTTTAAATACTCTAGATTTTTATGCCTACAGTTTTGTTGCCTTTCCTTGCTCGGGTAGAAGTAGGCTAATTCATGCTGTATTTGATTTTCCTTTTCAGATTCCATTTTAGATAGTTAAAACCCTAGCTCCACAGCTGTGAAGGAAAGTAAGGAAGAGAAGAAACAAAAAAGAAAGAATACTTAGTACTCAGAGGTTTAACTTTTACAACCCAATGGTTTTGCATCATTTATCTTCTGTAAAATAAGGCCCCCTTGTCTGTTTCTGAGCACTGGATGCCAAATAGCAAATATGAATAATAAAATCCTAGTCATTTTTATCACAACTTTATTGCTCTTCTGTGGTCCTTTTCTGGGCATTTTATTGCTTTTCCACTTTTGTCCAAGCTAATAAAAGAGTCTGATACTTCTTTCCTATCTAAACAATTCACCAGCAACTGTGAGGATAATAAAGATGATTTATAGCCCATTTGGATAGTTTCTGGAAGCAGGTTATGAACTGTCTTGTACGTCTCAACTTAATGTGAAATAATATAATTCAGAAAATCCTAACACTGGAGCTGCATTGAGAAAGAGCCGAGTACAAAGTATCATTTATATATCCGGGCTGAGTGATGCCTAAGTCATTCTAATCAAAATTATTCTCTAGTTTTGCAAAAGAGAATGAAAGGAAAATAGTTTGTATTGTTTTAACGAGTATTTTACAGTTTTACAAATATTTTAGAAAGTTTAGCCAATCTGTGAACTAATAACAGGAAAAAAATGTGGAAAATGTATTATCCAGCATGAGAAGTAACAATAATTCTTCTGGGAAAATGTGGAAATAATGAAATTGTTCATTGAAAGGAGAATGGTTATGAGCAGATGAAGGTCATATTGATTAAAGCAAACAATTTAATTTTTAAGCCCTAAAATACTACTTGGAGTCATCAGTTAGGAGGAATTTTAAGATGAGTGTATCACACAAGTTAGTATTTTCAATGATACCTTCATTTATTTACAGTCTACTAAATGCTATACCTATGATAAAAAGAGGGTCCAAGAGCACAGCTTTGGATTTTGTGGCGTGTATTATCTAATGGGTGGATAGTAACAAAAAGACTGATGAAGATTAATGTAAACTTATAACTATTATAATGTAACAAAGAAGAACTACATGAAACTGTGAGATTATATATCACAGGGAATTGATTTCTATGTAAACTATCTCTATTTTATGAGTAATGACAGTTATATACATTATTACTTATTCTTATTTAAAAAATATTGAGTAGATACAAATTGATGTTTGTAACATGTCTGAAGGATGGAAAATATAATGGTCATAAATATCTATGTACTCACTATGCAGGTTCAGAAATAGAATATTTACCATTATCTTTCAAATTTTCTATGTGTGCTTTTCCAGTTCCAATACCTTCTCTTTTCCCTTGGTGAAAACCCTATCATGAATTTTATATTTATAATTTCATTGTTTTTTTTTTAAATTTTACAACCTTAATGTTTATACTTTTTACCTTATTAAATTTGTTAAATATATCTCAATATGAGCTATTCTATGAGATTGGCCTTTTTTCCCCCTAATATTATCATCCTAAGACTCATCTGTGTTGTTTCTTATAAATAATCCATTTACTCTCTAATGATCACTCTTTCTTTGTGTAAATTTACCCCCAGTTTATTTAACCATTCTCCTTTCAATGAACATTTGCATGATTGTACATAATCAGAGGGGACATGCAGGGGGATCCTGTATGATCCTCTCCACATTTACAAAATAATGAAAAACTGTCTTCCTAAAAGTTCATCATGTTTTATTCCTATTAGCAATGTTCAATCTTATCCACTGTTTTAAAAACTTGTGAATCATGATGACAGGTTTTTTCATAGCCATTTTTTTCTGTTTATAACATTATAGAGTTTAATTTTCATTTTTCCGACCTCTGCTCTTCTCAAGGATGAAGGTAACACCCAACCCACTGAAGCCACTGTCATTTTTTAGTCTCCATCTCATTCAATGCAGCAGCAATTGATATAAGTAATTAATCCTTCCTGTCCCTTAAAAATTGTTTTTTAAAATATTTTTAAATAATCTCTACACCCAGTGTGGGGCTCAAACTCACAACCTTGAGATCAAGAGTTGCATGTTCCACCGACTGAGCTGACCAGGTGCCCCCTATTTGCCCCTTTTGATACACTCCCTCACAGGATATCATATCACCCAACTCCTCTTGCCTTCCTGGTCTTCCCTGTTCACATTCATTTGCTGCTTCCTTCTCATGTGTTAACCTCTCAGCTCTGTACAGTCCTGGTCAGTTACTGACATTTTCCATCTGTGTTTACTCCCTAGGTGATTCCATTTAATTTCATTGCTTCAAATGTCACACACAACTTGTGACAATTCTTACACTTAAGCCCCAGTCCTCATCTCTCCTGAACTTCAGGCCCACCTGTGCAATAATGGTCAAATCGATGTCTTCCCATGAATGTCCAATAGCCATCTCCCACTGAGCAAACCCTGAGCTATAGATATTGCCTATTACCTTCCCAAACCTGCTCCCCTCTCAACCATCCACATCGTATGTAATGATGACTCAATTCTTTCCACTTCTCCTGCTCAACACCTCATGTCCACCTTTGATTCCTTTTCCCTCAAAGCCTCATCCGTTCTTTCAGCAAATCCGATTAGCTCCATCTTAAAAATAGATCCAGAATTCTATCACTTCTCACCAACCCAGCAAGCACTGTCTGGTCTCAGCACCATGTTCTCTCTTTCCAGCTTCCCACCTGATCTGACTTCTGTCCCTGTCTCGGGAGCACGTTCATTACACCATAGTCCGGGGGATTCTGTTTAAATGTATGTGTTGGGGCGCCTGGGTGGCTCAGTGGGTTAAGCCTCTGCCTTCGGCTCCGGTCGTGATCTCAGGGTACTGGGATCAAGTCCCACATCAGGGAGCCTGCTCCACAGGGAGCCTGCTTCGTCCTCTCTCTCTCTGCCTACTTGTGATCTCTGTCAAATAAATAAATAAATAAATAAATAAACAAACAAATAAATAAATAAATAAAATGTATGTGTTGATGTGTCACTTCCCCAGTGTCTCCCTATCTCAGAGTCAAAGGTCAATCATCCGCAGTGACTCACTGGGCTGCTGGCTTTGTGCAGGTTCTCTGCCTCAAAATCTGTCCGATCTTGCTTTTTTACTCTCCCCTCCATTCAGGCACATTAGCTGCTTTCCTACTGGAAAGCTCTTCAGAGACTGTGTGTGTGAACTTTCTCTTGCCTGAGATGCTCCTCTCCAACGTCCACAGGCTAGCTCTCTCATTTCCTTCAGGTCTTTGTTCAAAAGCCTCTTTCTCAGTGAGATATTTCCCCAGTCTCAACTATCATTTCATATCACTCTTCTCTGATTCTCTGCTTTGTTTTTCTCATTAACACTTATCGACAGTTAAAATATTACGTGTTTTAGTCACTCACCTCGTTATTGTCTGTCTCCCGTCACTAGAATGCTAGCTCCACGTGAAGACAGGCTTTCTCCATTTTGTTCAGGGGTGTATTCCCATTACCTGCATGATGGCCTCTAACCCAAGATGCCTAACTGATATTTGTGGACTGTTTCAATGAAATTAGCTCTTAATGCTGATAATTTGCTTTAAATGAGACTCAAATTTCTCAAGAGTTGCTTATACAGGCACACATTCTACCTTCCCATCTCTGTTTCCTGCTGCAGCTAGCTCCGACCTGGCTTCCATCCTTCCAGCCATTCACACGCATGCCTGTTGTCAATGTTTCCCAAGGCCTACAAACAGCCAGACCCTCATCAAACATTATAGTCATCATTATTTATAATTTTGCAATAATTTTGCAATATTTCACACAGTTTAACACTTCTGCCACTTTTGTGGACTTCTGTGACAATACATTCTCCAGGGTTTCATCAACAATTCTGGCCATCTTTTCTTGTCTCCTTTGCAAGTTCATCCTTTATCTGATATCTCTATTTCAGGTTTCTCAAGCCCCTGTCTTTCATGACCTTCTCTTTTTGTAATCCCCCTATG
This sequence comes from Mustela lutreola, assembly GCF_030435805.1. NCBI lineage: Eukaryota > Metazoa > Chordata > Mammalia > Carnivora > Mustelidae > Mustela > Mustela lutreola. The sequence continues at coordinate 20,384,842 of NC_081307.1, read as the reverse complement.
TGTGATTTAGCATCCATTTCAATAGTACTAAAGTCCATTCATATGATTAAATCCACTTACCTCTGCAGGACATCAACTCCTTGCAAATGAAAGAATGAAATGTATTTTGGCTTCTCTGGCTTTAACAGCATCATACTACTTTCCGTCTCCCACTGTAGTTACCATTATTTTGTAAGACCACCAGTCATTGGAGGAAACATGACCTTGGTAGAAGGTACCAGACATTCTAGGGAAAGAAATGAAGCTACGTTATTTCCTTAGTTGTACATTTTGGCCCCACAGAGAACAATATAAAATGCTATATATTTAGTCACACTATTAAAAATGTCCAATGGAAATATGAATATGTCTGAAAAGATGTCTCTGTACAGTTTAGGTAGTGAAATGCTATTTACAATAAGAAGCTGGATGTACTCTCTCTGTATCATGGATATTGTTTTAAAAGAGCATGTATTTTTCAAAGATGGTTCTCAACTTTTTTGCTTAATTTTATGTTATGAATTGCTACAAAAATATTTATTTTTTTATTTCCTTCATATTCTAAGAGGTATTTCATTATTTATGTTATTCCCAGATAGATTTAACTTATATCCCATTTGTTACCATTCATCAGAGAAATATATCATGTCTCTTTTTATTAAACTCTTTATTTTACAAAGATGTGATGTGGTTTACAAAACCAATGTCTCTAGAATTTTAGAAAATTGAGAAGAGGAAGGAGGATTCTGAAAATCTCTACAGAGACTCATAAATAATTCCTTTTCTCTTAGGTAATTTCAATAAGGTTGTCTTTTCACTTTACTGGTTGCTTCCTCCCCCCACCCCCTTAGGAGTCCACAAAAAATGAAAAAAAAAAAAAGAAAAAGAAAAAACTGAGTATGTATAATATTAAACATGAAATCTATATGACATCCTTATTAAGTTTAAATTCAATTTTCCTAAATAGGTATGGGAGAATTCTAGAAATTTCCCTTCATCCTTGCCATATATATGCTGTTTTTTCTATCCTGATGGAAGTAGAACATAATTTAAGCAAATTTCTCTATTCCAAAAATTTTCTCTATTCCTCTATTCCAAAAATAAATACATGGCTTGTACTTTTTAGGTAGGTAATATGTTTTCTGTAATGTACCAAGTGATAGTGTGATATGTTAATGTCAGCACATCTAGCTTAGACCACAACACTAATGGAAACTTAATTCTAAGGAAAGGTGGGCCAGTGGAATGAGTTGAAACGAAAATATTTTATCGTGATTATTGAAGAACTAGGTTTCACTAGTCCATAGTGTGTTGCCATGACTCACAGTCTCAGCCACGAGAGATATGGGTGAATGGGGCAAAGAGAAAGAGAGATCCAGGCACCTGGGTGGCTCAGTCATTAAGTGTCTGCTTTCGGCTTGGGTCATGATCCCACCTGGGATCAGGTCCCTCATTGGACTCCTTGCTCAGCGGGAAGCCTGCTTCTCCTTCTCCCACTCCCCTTGCTTGTGTTCCCTCTCTCACTGTGTCTCATTCTGTCAAATAAATAAAATCTTAAAAAAGAGAGAGAGAGAGAGATATCTAGGCAAGAAAAGGCATGAAGAAATTGGTCCTGCAGAAGGACTTGACTTTTGGTACAGTCATTCTCTAGGGTATAGGGTCCAATGGCTCACAGGGACCAATGGATCTAAAGCAATAGATGTGATTTTATGGAAGGACTCTGTCTAACAAATGGAGTCCAGGAAATCTATCATTTGCCCTCATTCTTAGAGACATATAACTAATGGAAAAATCTCTAAGGACCTCCTCCAAAGACAAATAAAATAGGAAACCAGCTATGAGTCCAGACTGGATTTGGTAGTGCTCAGCAATAAGAAAGTTAGGGAGCTGAGACTGCCTGATCACAGATGCCGCTGACAGGGCTCTAACACAAACACTGAGCCTTGGGCAAGAGCCATGTGGGAACTAACCTGAGAGTCCACATTATGGGAAGGCACTTGAAAAATAAAGTGCTGCCATTATCCGCCTTCAAATAATTTGACTTAAAGTACCCTGATTTCTAGCACAAGTGAACATACAACTTTTCTCAGAGGCATTTCCAATATGGTTTTTCACTACTCATACAGATTGGGAACAAGAAACAGGAGTTTGTAAGTATTGCCAAGAATACAGGGAGGCGAGCCACCAAGACTGTCAGTACCAACTTCAGCAACAGACCAGGCCCACAAAGAAATTCTGAGAAGGAAAGCGTCAGAGAATAAACAAGTGCTATGTAGAATAATTATGTATTAAAAATGTGAGGTAGCACATGAGGTAACAGATTATCAATAAAGGACAGACATCTGTAAAAAGAATAAAAAATTCCAGAAATGAATACTGCAATTGTTGAAATTAAAAAAGAAATCTCCATAGGTAGGTTAAACAGAATATGAGACAACAGCTGAAGAGAGAATAATTAAACAGAAAGATTTATCTGAAGAAATTAAGCAGAAGTCAGTAGGAGTAGGAGTGGGAGCAGAATGGAAGTGGAAACTGTCAATAGACTTTGGAAATAAAATGTTCAAAATCCATCTTATTGGATTTTCAAAAGAAAGAAACAATACTGAAGGGAAAGTGGTTGAGAATTTTCCAAAACTACTCAATTTCTCTTACTCTTATTATTTGAGCTAACTTTATTTCAAGTCTGAAATATAAATATACATAGTGAAACACACACAAAAAAGGAAACTTAAAGGATTATTCATCAATCTCAGCATGACAATATTCTTTTTATCTCAAATGATTACTTACTCAAAGTATAACGATTAATACATGTATGGTTTAATAAAAAATAAGTGATGGTTGATAAGGAAGATTAGGGTTTTTAAAATTTTTTTTATTTCTTATTTATTTGAGAGAGAAAGGAAAGGGCAGTGGGAGAGGGAGAGGCAGAGAATCTCATGCAGAGGGCTTCATCCCATGACCCAGAGACCATGGCTGGAGCCGAAACCAAGAGTTGGAAGCTCAGCCAACTGAGCCATCCAGGCGCCCCCGGTGAATATTTTAAATAATAGTTTCATATTAATCTTAATAAGAATGATTCTGTATGAATTAGGATTTAGCATTCCACTTTTATTACTATAAAGAAAAGGTATATGTCAGAGTAAAATTGTGGGAATGGATTGTTTTGTCCATGAGACAGCAGTCATCCTACTCATTAAAAACTCTCCCTATATATTATAACTTCTCTGTGTTATTGTACCTTTTTCTTCCACATAAATATCCACATTAGATTCAACATGCGTTACCAAAATGTTTGATGCTGTCAGCAACACTAAGATTTGTAAGCAAAATTGGAAGCTCTGTTATATTCTGATACATCTTAAAGCTACTCTCCATTCAAATTCATTCACATCTGGTTCATTCTTTGTCTCCAACAAAATAAATCAGCATAATGTAAGCTCAGAATATTTTAGCCATGTGCTTTCTCAAAACAAAGATACTTTAAAGATTTTATTTATTTGTCAGAGAGAGAGCACAAGCAGAGGAAGAAGCAGGCAGAAGGAGAAGCAAGTAGGCTCCCCGCTGAGCAGGGAGCCCAATGTGGGATTCAATCCCAGAACCCTGGGATCATGGCCTGAGCTGAAGACAGATGCTTAATGGACTGAGTCACCCCAGGCATCCGGAAAACAAAGATACTCTAGATGCTAAGTAATTTGATTTAAATCCTGCTGAAGTGTTAGATGATCACAAAAAGTTTTTAATAATACTTTAACCTCTATAAGATGACAATTATTGCTGATGTGGCCAGTAGAAGATTCATTTAAGAAGGTGTTATAATTATGCACCATTCTGTAGGTACAGTTGAGCTAATGATGGTGAAAATAAGCCTGACCATAAAGATGTATAGAGAGCAAATACAGTCATAAGAAAATATCTCTGCCCAAGCTTGAATTCATCAAAGACACTTAAAATTGTGTACTAAATGAATAAGTGAATGAAAAGGAATTAATAACACTTAAAATATGTTACTTAGAAAAGATTTTGGTGACTAGTGTTCTCCTTTAGATACCTAAAAGATAAATACCTCATTACAGCTCTATGTTCCAAATGAAACCAGCAAAACAGCTAGGTTTACTAAGTGCCAGGAAATACTATAAGCATATTAAATGTATTAACGCCTTTTCAAAGGGGGAAACTTGGGTACAGGAAAAAAGATAACAGTTGCTTCCATTAGTAATTTCATTTCTATTTCTAACAACTCAAAAGATGACTTAGTGCTCAGCATAGTTTTGTCCTCCATGCTTACCAGTTTTTTTTTTTTTTTTTTTTTTTTTTTTTTTTATGACTCCTGGAAAGATTCTTACGTGCACTAATCACAAGCTTTCTCATCATCCCCCTCTCACCTTTTATATTTATTTGTTTGTTTATTTATTTATTTTATGAGGGGTATAATTGTGTGAGATAATTCTGGTAATGTCCTTAGCTCAGTGTCCCCCCCCGCCAAAAAAAATGTCAAATGCTCCATTCTATGTCTATGATGGTGATGAATTTCACATAAAAAAAGGATAACATAGAAGTGCCTTGTAAGTTCTGAGCCATGTTCTAAAAATCTTTTAAGTTCTAGGTATATTCTCTACAAATGAATTCCTAGAATACAGCCTTTCTTTTAGCAGTAAAGTCACTTTTTTATTCCTTTGAAATATAGAACTTGTGCTAATGTGCGGAGGATAGATGACAAAAGGAGGCATAACCAGCTGCTGTACTGCAGGTAAAATGAAATTACTTTAGACAAAGTGGGCAACAGAAGCCCCAGAAGGCTCTAAGGCAAGACACAGTGTCAGCTTCCATAAGAACCCATGTTTAATGGCCACAGAGAAGCTGAGGCAGAGCAGTGGCAGACAGAACAACACAGCCCAGAGTCATCCGAGGACCCGCTGGTTGGTTCGCTGTGGGTAAATCTTGCAAGGAAAGAAAAAGAAAGGAGACTCTAAGCGCTAGTTTGATGAGAGAGCAAAATCAGTCTTCATTTGCATGCAACTGAGAACAACTGCCTGTCGTCCTTTGCGGGCCTTTTAGGCAGACCTGCCCTTACTGAGAGCCATGTTACCTATAGTACGCTATCTGAAAACAAAGGACATCGGTACATATATTAATCTGTCTACTTTTAGTCCATTGCTTTGGACTTTTTCCAAAAAAATTCTTAAATTCAACAATAGACTTCAAGTGCCCAGGAGACAAATGAACCCTCTTCAGCTTGTACAACACTGGAAAGATATGCTTCTTGATTATATGAGAACAGAGTTTAATGGCAGACAAGACATTAGCTGCTTTAGGCAGAATAGGAATCATATTTGGAATTATAATAAGACTGTGGCCACCTTCATCCCCTAGTAGAAGCTGACATCTCACCTTGCCCAAAGTTTTTGTTGTGCTTGTGAACAACTGTTAAAATCGACTTATTTCTATGCAAATGCAAAATCACATTCTGACGGAGACGGTTTCTCCTTGAACTCAGAAATAACATCTCTGCTAAATTTAAGCCCAGTAAGTGAGGAGACTAAAATGCAATGACTACAACTGAGGAGGGGCTGATAGAATCTGCTTGAATTTTCAAAGCATCAGAGGAATAGATGCTCCCTGCTCTAGAAGAATCCTTAAATCACGGTGATAGTTAAGTTCCCAGCAGCAACACATACACATCCAATGTCATCTACTTGTTCTGTGACAAATTTCGTAAGACAGGAGAAAACAAAATTAAATGATCTGGGTAATGTGACAATAATGCCTATTCATTTTCTGACTTCTTTTCTTCCATGGGAAATGTCTTCATTTATATGATAAAGAAGGTGCCCCCTTCTCTCTGACTGGAGGGTTTGGCCGATTCTCTGCTCAAGTGCTTTAACTCCTGATTAATTGGCAATTGGACAAAATTATATCTTCAATTGCTCTCTGAGATCTCTATATTCAATTTAGGATGAATTGCCTTCAAAACAAATAAAACATTAGTCGGAAGTAACAAAAAAGTGCTTCATGTTCCATAAAAGGTCTTTTTCTCTATAAGTGGAACAACTGCATTAAAAATAAAAAGGAAACACAAAGGCACACACAATTTGTCTTGCAGGGGTCTATTCAGAATTCCATGGAAAGCCAGATGAAAAATAAATCTGCAGCTTAAGTCTTTTGGAGGAAGGGACAGGTTCCATTATGACACTGGCTGGCAGATCATCGGTTCTTCTGAGCAATACATCCTCCCAGGAAGCCAAAGGAATTCCTGGCCTTTTGGGGCCTTTTGGTTCCCCTCCTCTGGCCACACATCTCTCTTTTCCTAAAATTGATATAGTAATAATTCTTCACATTTTTATAAGAGCTTCAGACTAACAAAACTGAAAATAAGTACCTTAAGATCTTCTCAATACCAAGGATGGCTTAAAAAATTACTGAATACACTTGATTGCAAATATTTATAATTAGAACATGGTTTGGTTTTTCTTTTTCAATTAGGAATTAGTTTTATATTAATAATTATATTGAGTTTATGAAAAGTCGTGAGGCCAGATGTTTATTCTCCTGACATTAGGCAGTAAACTACATAATGGTGGGCAAATAACTTTTTTAGATTTAAAGTCTTCATTTTTAAAATGAGTGTATTTACTTAAATTATCACAATGTCTTCCTTCAGTTATATAAAAAAGAACCCTGCACTATTGGTTGTTTCATTTTTTTCAAGATAAAACCAAATGTGTTACCCATTAGGATGAGTTAGGAATGTTAAAATAAATGATTGCATTCACAAAAGCAGTATGAATTAAACATTTTTTTAAATGGATGACAAGATTTTAAGAAATATTCTAGAAAAAATATGAAAGTCACAAAACTTATTCAAAGAGGAACTGAATTATTAAAGGGACAGTCCATATACCTGGACGATAAGAGTAAATATTGCAAAATACCAATATTTATAATGCCTTTCTAATGAGATTGGATTTCTAATGAGATTAATGAAATGCTTCACTCATATATTTTGTACTCCTTAAAACTTTGTGAAGTAGCCATAAAGCTATCTGGAAGAGTAAGAACCAGAAACCATTCAGAAATATTTTAAAAATAAAAAATAATGAAGGAAGACTTTCCTTACCTGATATTATCTGCTCATAAATAAACAAGAAATATAAGGATTTAAAATAGAAATTCTAGGGCGCCTGGGTGGCTCAGTGGGTTAAGCCTCTGCCTTTGGCTCAGGTCATGATCTCAGGATCCTGGGATCGAGTCCCGCATCAGGCTCCCTGCTCAGCAGGGAGCCTGCTTCCCCCTCTCCCTCTGCTGCTCCCCCCACTTGTGCTTTCTCTCCTCTCACTCTCTATCAAATAAATAAATTCTTAAAAAAACCCAGAAATTCTAAAAACTACTTATGGATAAGAATCGGGTTCATGTTAGAATATGTAATATCAATGAAGAAAAGGAAGAATGATTTATATTTCAGAAAGACTCAAGTCAAATACAGCTACATAGAAGAAAACAATAATTATGATTCTACCACCAAGAAATAATCACTCTAACATGAGAATACTATGCAGATTAGCAAAAAATAGTCACAATACATTTATTCTATTTATTTATTTTAAAAATTTTTAAAGATTCTATTTATTTATTTGACAGAGAGAGTGAGAGAGAGCACAAGTAGGCAGAACAGCAGAGGGAGAGGGAGAAGCAGGCTCCCCACTGAGCAGGAAGCCCCATGCGGGGCTGGATTCCAAGACCCTGGGATCATGCATGACCTGAGCTGAAGGCAGACACTAAATCGACTGAGCCACCCAGGTGCCACTATTTATTCTTTTTAAAACCACATTGTAGTCAAGTATTTGTATAGCAAAATAAATTTCTACAATATCATTTGTAATATTTGCATGGCATTTCATGGGACGGAAATAACTTATCTGACTGATCAACAATTATTTGAAATTTCAAGTAATTAAAAATAGAATTTTTAAAAAACCACCTTTGGGGAGTACTTTTTTTTTTACGGTTGTATTTATTTATTTGAGGGAGAAAGCGATAGGAAGAGAGAGCAAGACCAGAGGTGTGGGGGTGGAGAGGGAAGCAGACTCCCCACAATCAGGGATCCCAAAAAGGGGCTCGATCCGAGGACCCTGGGATCATGACCTGAGCCAAAGGCAGACAGTTAATGGACTGAGAGACCCAGGTGCTCCTAGGGAGTACTACTTTGTATTTAAATATTTTGATAATACTTTAACTATGTCCTTAGTATACATTTCTAGATATATAGTTGCTTCATAAAATATTATTGACTTTCGGCACTCATTTCTAAATTGCCAAATGAAAGGGTTGTGCTAAGAATTTCCCAGAAGCCCAATACTTTAAATGGATATTGCCATTTTCCTTGCATTTGCCAATTTGATACTCCTAATGGTACCTTATTTCTATTCTGTCTATCTAACAACTAGTTCAGTTCAAAATTTTTAAGATATTCTTTGTCATTTGTATGAAATAGACTTTCCAAGACTTTTGTTCATATTTTTAAATTAGTATTTGCCTTTTTCTTTATGGACATGAAAATGATATGTAGTAAACCTCTATTGTGAATGTTACAAGAATTTCCCCAAATTATTTTTTTGTGCTTAGGACTAATACAACTGATTATGAAGAGTATTTTCTCTTCAAAATGTACCAGTCACATAGAGGCCCCATATTTTCTAAATGTGTTTATTTAATGCTATGTTTTGCTTTCTTACATAAAATTTTAATATTCTATAGGTCTTGTTTAGAATATGTTTTTTAAAAAATATCATGGAATTAATTCCCTAATATTTTGATGTTTTCAGAAAAGAGCTAATAGGGGACCAGAATTGAGTCAGAGAGTCCAGCAGAAGGAATGTGTCTTTGGCCAACACACACTTGCTCACAGAGAGCTACAGGGGCAATTACACATGCTTTGAGCTGGAGCTGCTAATTGATCTATAAAACAGGCACGAGATTTATCTCCACTTTTGGGACAGGGCATGTATGGAGCCAGAAGGGACTACATACATTCATTGTAACCAACGTGTGGCTGATTTAGAGATGCAGAGGTCACATATTTGTGACTTGGACTTTTTACCTAAAATAAACAGTCAATTTTGTTTTATTATATACTGGATTTACTCTACTTTCAGCATATCTTACTAGGAACAAAGTTACTCCTTATATATAGTATCTATCATGAATCTTGTGGATATACACATGCTAGTTATTTCTTTACCTACTTAGTATTTATTTACTATATTTAGCATTTTGTAACAACCTTGGCTTGTTTTCACATTTTCTCTATAAAAATTGCATTGTCTTGACTAGTGTAGAAAACTCAAATTAGTCACATGAGGCAAAAAGGCAGAGGACTGACACTCATTATAATTCAGTATTAATCATGACCAAAGTACTGCATTAGGCATATTGCGTCTGCTAGCTCAGTTCTTTCCTACCAGGAACATGGAAGAAAGATAGGATATTCTCAATGTATAGATGAATCATAATACTCAGAGAATGTAGGGGTAATTTTTTCATTGTCATATAGCTGTCACATTCTGGATCCTGGATACCATCCAAATCTCTCTGGCATCAAAGTATATAAAAGCCACTGCCTGAAATTGTCATTGGAAAGGAAATTGTTCTCTTATTCTCCTAGACCACCTAGAATAAAACACGATGTTGCTCCAGGTCCTTCTGGATGGGTAAAATAACTCTTTCTTTCTCTCCCTTTCTTTCTCTTTTTCTCCTTCTTCATAAGGATATTACCTAATTGCATATATCTGGTTAAATCTTTTCCTAGGTATTTAGGGGTTTTGTGATTATGCTTATAAGTGATACTCTTTTAAAAATGTATTTATATTTTCAGTTCTTGGTTTCTGGCCAATCCATAAGAATGATTAACCAGAAATTAGAAACATAGGTCTGTAATACTCTTTGCCATATTTTGAGAAGTCATTGTGTGAAATATATTTTGCATTTAAACTCTCCTTAATTAATTTCAAACTGTGTTCATTAAAGATATAAAGACTATTTACTTCTGAGTATTATATTCTATTAAATATTATAATTGCATTTAAATTAGGGGAGATTTAATTTAAATCTTTAAAGTTAAGGCAGTATTTGGTAAAATGTTTCTATCATTACTGTAACTGCCACCATCAAAATGTAATGGAAGTTGACAGCAGTATCCTTACAACTCCAGCCGTAATTTACACTGAAATGTGCAACCTTTACAATGAAATGTGCTCCTTTACAATGAAATGTGCAACCAGTATGGAAACCTTTTACTCAATTTTTTCTATTGTATGAGGCATCATATAAATTCTCAACAAAATAGATATTCATATACACTTCACTTACAAAGATAAATAAAATATAAGAATAATAATATTTGATTTTATTACATTGGAAATGGAAAATGGGTCAATAAACATTTTTATTTCTTTATAAAAAAGCAATTTCTGATTTATTGGTAGTTTTTCCTCATAGTTTCCTTTCAATAGAGTCTAGCAAGGAGAAGGCAAGGAACTTAACTATCCATCATTGGCTCAGGCCATGCATAACTCAGTCATTGGGATGCATGATAACCCAGATTTCTTCTAAGGCATAGGCTATAATGTGGTAGTAAATTAGTTAGTTTTAGAAGCTGTTTTAACTCTTTCAGAAGGCCAGAGCAACAAGAGTGTGCTGGTGCAGAGTTATTAAGTGACAAATACATGCTTGAAAAAATCAAACTCAATGATTAATTTGGAATAACATTTTGAAGCAAGTTGAGCCTAATTTTCTAAGCATGTACTTATCACTTAGCAAAAAGTATTTTGACAGTGTTCAAATATTTTACATATTTTCTGTAATATAGATGATAACTTATTTATAGGTAGCCTTTGTGATGAAACCCTGTATTATATAAAAACGGATTCTAACACTTCATTTTCATGCAGCTGTTTTTGAGCTAGTGCAAATTAGAACATCCTAAATGTACTTTGTATGTGTGATTATCCCTGCATGTTTGAAAAACTGTTGGTAAAGTTAAATGTATTTTCCAGCATAATGGTTCTAAGGAAAATGAGAACACTTGATTAATTGAATGTTCAACCTAATGGTGAAGGGCATTTATAATTGCATAACATTGAGAATACTTCAAACGGTTCACAGAGACAAGAGATCTTATCCCGCGAACAAATTTAAGTGTCTGGTCAAAAGTAGGTTGCCTCCTCTTTATAACTGATCAGAGAAGAAGAAGGAGTCTGGTGGGATATGTGACCTCTAATACTTGTGGTCCTAGTTTCACAGAAAATTCTTAGCTCCTAGGGAATCACAAAGCAGAAATGACTAAAAATTATTTTGTACAATTTCATATTTGGTCATTCTCCTAATTCTTATTTATAATACATTTAAACAATCTTGTAGTTAAATCATTTCCAAATAGTTCCCACAAAAATAATAACAGAAAATAGATTCCACCACACAGAATTAAAAATACGCTATTGTTTAAAAAATTTTAGACTATGAAAATACATGCTATACTACTAACAGAAAAGTATCCAGAAAAGTCTAAAACAAAATATTAAAATTGATTTTGTAGGGTGAGAGCATTATAAATAGTGAGTTTTTTTCTAGTAATTCTGCAATGAAAATACATTGGTACAAATCTATCATATTCTTTAATATGTAATTAATTAAACATGTACACATACTGGCATCTGTAAACTTGAATACAAGAATGAATATAAGAGCAATTTGTTACATAGATCTTGATTTTAAGAATTTGATGGACAGAGGAACAAACAGAGTTGCTTTTTGGGCATTTCCCTAAATGGCTAGGTACAGAAAATAATCTGAAATCTTTTTGGCTAAGGTTTTGTTCATAATGATGAAACGTGATTAAATTAACAATTAAGAACATTGCAGCTTCTCTTTCTCAGGTTTTAAGTCCAAATGTAGACTTAAGGTTATTAATATGCACCAAAATATTCATCCATGACATTGCTTATGTCCTTTGCAAGAAAAAATGAAAGTCATCAAGAGCTCTTTTTGTAGTAAGCCTTGGTTAAAAATAAAAGCTCTTGTCATAAGGAGCAAAAAGAAACCAAATGAGAATATGTGTACTTTTTAAAAAACATTTTCTTTTCATACAAATATACTTATTGTTAATAATTTGGGAAATTTAGAAAACCAAAAAACATTACCATTTCATCCCATTAAACAAAAATGATACAGAATAAAAAAAAGATACAGAATGATAAAATATTTTGTACTTTTTCTCTGTAAACACATTTTTAAAAACTTGCATATAAAAAATAGAATCATGCTGAACAGATTGTCATTGAGTTTGATTCATTTAATACATATTTTCAACTCAAATATTTTAAAGTTATTTTCATTATTTCATTTTATAAATTAATGAATTAGCCCATCATAATTTATTTAGCTCTTCCCTATTTGTTGAACATTTGGTTTCTGAGGATTCCTATATTCCTATTTAATAACATGCTATAAACCTCATTTGAACAAAATTTTTTCTCATGTTCTCATAAAGGAAACTCCAGAAAGCAAAATTACTGGCTCCAGAAGACTGTGAATATTGAGGCTTTTCATATTAGCATTTTTTAAAGCCAAAGTGAGTGTGGATTGAAATAGACTACTTACATTTAGATCAGAAACAAGATCGTATTACCTGTGTCTACTCAGAAAACTACAAGATTGAGAGTTTGAATAATGACCTGTGTTTTAAAGGACAGGAAGGCTGTCATTTGATGAATACAGACAAAAAAGCAATTCTGATCATGGAAATAAATAATAGAGCTAGATATAAAAAAAAATAATAGGAAAACACAGAAAAGTCTCTAATAGATGATGAAACAGGAATAGCCGTGGTCAGTTATTTGTACCTGACATGAATGGTAGAAAGTGTCCAGAGGGATTAAAAATGATCAAGGTGGAAGGAGTTCAACTGAAAGGAAAATAATCTGAATGTAAAAATATAATAATTTTAAAAATTCTGGATCTATAATCACTGTTATCATATCAAATCTTTAATTTTTATTACTATTATTTTTTTTGCCTTGCAGAGCTGTTTTAGAAGTGGATCACATATCCACATTTATACTGCATTCATGGGAATATGAGTAGGACAGAAAAAATAGATCTTTGATAATCATAAAATTTTTCATTTACAAAATATATTTTTCTTGAAAAATGCGAAGCCATTGTAAGTGTTAACTATTAAACAAAACTTTTTCCTTGAGAACTTTTAATTGGTTTGAGAGCAAAATGCTTGCTCCTTGGTTAAGAAAAAAAAAGGCTTGCATTATCTTTTTTTTAAGTCACAAATCCTTTATGTAATATGTTGCTGTTGTCCAGGACTCATTAATTCTACTCTTCTCCTTGTTGTTCGTGCTCATTACTTCACTCATTTGAAATCAGAACAGGTTAGAAAGGTTGAAAACTTTTTTTTTTTTTAATGTGTGTCCTGAAAATAAACGGCCTATGAGATAAAACTGAACACCTGAGCATTTGATGTATTACATCTCAGTAGCATCTGACAACCCTTACTCCCTGGCGATGTAATTTTTTTCTAATAATTTAGTCTCAGTCTATTAAAAGACAATTACAGATAATGCACACAGGCAACTGGTGAAGGATGCCCAGAGCAGCTTTTTGTAGAGAGGTTACCAAAACACAACACACCAAAAAGATGGTTGCATTGATTTTTTAGAAATTATTTCAAAAACAGTTACATAGATTTTGAATGGACTAAATAAAACAAAAAAGATAGGAAGGGTTTCCTCTTTGCCACTTCATATGACACATTTTTAAAACCGAAAGGTAAATAGCTATTGGTGGCTTTATTAGAAGTAAATGCTTACTTCTTATTGCAGTGTACTGTTTTGAAAAACTAGCGTGTTTGAGGACACTGATGTGGTTTTACAGCTGTCCTTCACTGTGGGTCGCTAGACCCTGCTCTACTGAGGGGCAGGGTCACAACAGCGGCTGCTGCCAAATGTTGAGACTGTTGTGTCACCTTCTACAACAAAGCAAAGAAGCCTCTTGGGACATTCTGGGTATATTCAGTTGAAATCATCACTGTGTTCACTCAGTAACTTCAACTTAGCCCTCTAGATGTTTCAAATACACTAACAATCACCCCAAATGGTAGTGATTGTGTGTAACAAATGAGAAATGCACTCACTCAAGAAGTTCTTTTTTTTTTTTTTTTTAAGATTTACTTATTTATTTACTTGAGAGAGAGAAAGAGAGAGAACACTCGAACCTGCTCACACACATGTGTGCAATTGGGGGGCGGGGCAGAGAGTGAGAGGGAGAGAAGCCGACTCCCCACTGAGCAAGGAGCCCAAGGCAGGGGCTGATCCCAAGACCCTGAGATCACAACCTGAGCCAAAATCAAGAGTTGGCTACTTAACCACCTGAGCCACACAGGTGCCCGGAGAAACCTTTTTTGGTATCTTATTTCGTGCATGAGTTATTCATGCTCTGCTTGCTCTGTTGACTAGAAAGCTACAGTGTGGAATCACCACATGTAACATGATCTGATCTATGTGAAAATGAAATATACGCCTTGTTACCTCATTCCCTATACCCCCAGAAAGGGGCTGCCTGAACTGGGAAGTTTTTCTGAGATTAATGGTTTCTAGAATGAGTTTAGAGAAATAACCTGCCTCTCTTCTGGACTTACTGTAGGCTGGATTTGGAAGCACATTAGAAGGAAACTTTTTAGAAAAATTGGTGTATATGATTTTTAAAGAACATTCTCTATGTGATAAACAGAGCCGGTGATACCAGTGCAGGAGAATGGGATGGGCACCACATGACCTGGCCTCTTGCCCATCCCACCCCCCAACAGTCACACAGTCTCTCTAACACCCAGTTGTTCTCTTAAAATGAAGAGGGTAGAGAGAGGGTCTCTAAGGAATGCATTCTGTACCTACGACCGGAGAGACCTCAAAAAAACCTTCTGTTTGTAAGGGCAGCAATCACAAGACTATAAGCAGAAAGGCAACAGTGTAGGGGAAATACATTTGACTATTACATCAACTCGCTCTGTCTCCCATGGTTATTTGCACAAGTTCTCTGTCTCTCAGTCTGCTTCTCTGTGAAATAAAGGGATGGAAGTAGAACAGTGATTTTCAAGCATCTTTCAGCTTAACCTGTTTTTGCCTATAGGAAAATCACAAGTAGAAACCTGATATATACAATAAAACAGGGAAACTGCTTAGGAGGATGATGGATTGGGATTGACAGGGTGGAGCTGTGTCCATGTAGCTTCCATTCTGCTCCCTACTCAAATCCATGAATGGATGCAGAAGAGTGTGAGATTACATGCTCTTAAGAAGAACGGTGTTGAGGTAAATCTGCTACACTCATGGTTCTTTCCTCTGCTCCGCCCGCCCCTGCCTCCTCCCCGCCAACACAAATACTCTTATACCAAGATCTTTGAAATCAGATTTCTCCCAAGGTTTTGACTAGTAACATCCACTCATAGGGATGGAACTGTCCAACTGTAGCAGCAAGCACCAAGAATATCTCATGATAAGAACTACAGAGATTTGAAAATATCCAAATTTCATGTAACTTTGGGGAGGGAGAGTTAAATATTGGAGATGTGCAATGGTATTGGACTGTACTCTGTTTGAGGGGAGACCATCACAAGGAGAGAGTGGGATAAAGCCAGTGTGGTATCTCGCAGAGAACAACACTCTTCTGGGAGCTATTAGTAACTGCATTTTAGGAAAGAATATATGCCCTTTCTATTAGTATCAGAAATGTAGGATTCGACAAAATTATCTCCTTATTCTTTTTACATGTTTTAATACACTAAGATTCCAAATAAAATGTCAAGAGTGGTCATATAGTTTACAGCATTTTCAAACATACGTTGGGGGGAATGCAAAGATTTAAAGAAGGAGAACTTACTTTGCATAAGATGAGGACAGTGTTGGAATCATAGATCAGAGGTTGACAGCCCTGGAAGAACTCTCTTAGGCTTCTGTAAGTAACACATAAATATGTAAACCCTGGAATAACATAAAAGGGCCCTCCACTCCCCTTTCCATGCTTCTGTGGCAATCTGGCCTAGTCCTGTCATGCAAAATCCTTTCCTGGTATCACAAATCATGGAGTTCACAAACTAATAGTCTGGTTATCCTTCCAAATGAGAGAAAACTGCACTGTAGACCATATAATAAAAAGGGATTTGTAGTTTTGTAGAGAAATTTTGCCCATAACACAGATTATAATTAGATGGCCATTTGCATATAGCAGTGTCAGTAATAATTTAAAAATGGTATCAGAGAAATTCAGAATTATGTGGTTGGGGGTAAGAGAAGGATTTTAAAGAGCTCATCTGGATGTTTCTTCCTTCTATAATCACCTTAAATAAGATGGCCATAATATACCATCACCACCAAGCTAAGTGTAGCTCCCTTGAGCAACTTAAGAGAATTGAGAAATTAGTTCTTTTAACGCTCTTTAGACGGAAGTGTCCCAAAATGTTCCTTATCTTTTATGCCAACAAAATGTTATTTGTATTGGATTTATGTGTCATAGTGTTTATTTTGACAAGCCTCAAATCCAATAATCTAGGGATATATTTCAGAAATCCATTCCATCTGAAAAGGGAACTCAGCTATCATCAGCAATCAGAGGGCATGTGTCAAGCTTTTCTTTTTATATTTACATACATATTTGTATTTTATATACACAGTTCACTTCCTTTGTCTTTTTCCTTTGCAGAAATGACAGCATACCATGAATGCTCTTATGTAACCTTAAAAAAAAACCCTTAAGTTTGATAGATCTTCCTACATCTGAACTTAGTATCTACAAAATGATTTTTATGGCTGCGTTGTACAAGAGTGATCCTTTCGTACAGAATGCTAATACAACCTCAGTGGCTTCTGTCGTAGGTTTATGGGTCAGTTGTGAATTAGCACAGCTCAGATTCATGCCCCAGAATGCTACCCACTAGGTTCATGTCTACTTCAAGTATCCCATGTCCCAGGACCCAGGCTAAAAGAGCAAGAGCTGCCTGGGGTATGTTCTTTGCAAGGTAGAAGGTGAAAATCTCAAGAAGGGTGATCAGTCCAAAACTTTTTCTCAGCCCAGACAATGGTGCTTCCACTAGCATTGCTCTGGATAAAACATTTTACATTGTGAAACCCAGAGTCAATAAGATTGGAGATAAAATCTCCACAAGGGCATGTTGAAGGCAAAAAGAGAAATAGAATAGTGGACTAACCATAATCTATCACCATAGATGGGGGCTAGTGCTGTGATAACTTTGTATTTCCTATTATATCTTTCAAGTCTTTAAAAGATAAGGGAACCAGAGACTTAACATTGAACTAATCAACTTTTGCATCTACTCTACAGAGTGACGGTCCAACTAAGCTATGGCAACAACACAACACATAAACACAACTCAAAACCTGAACTAAATCTATCCAGGAATTAGGAACTCCACTACCTTGCAATAAGCCAAATCATAAACTAGGGAGATTAAAATTTTAAACATTCGTTTCTTGGAAGTTTACCTCGTAAGGGCTAATATTAGAATAAAATTTGATGGTATTTTATTTGAACTTTGATTCCTTTGGATTTTAAATTGGGAAGAGCACAAAGCTTTGAAATTATTTTGCCTAGAAATTACTGATGCATATGTTATTTTATCTCATGTTGTTTCTATGAACTATACCATAAACTTCAATGTTTTGAGCCAAATCTGAGCATTTATAATGAAATAATTTTATTTTAGAAGATGATTCTAGATGATTATATGAGAGTTGATGTAATAGTAAATTAGATTCAGATAGGATTGCAGTTCACTTTCCAACCCTAAAGACCTTGAATTTATAAACTCTTTCCATTGCTTGCTTTTAAAGCATCCAGTTTTTGCCTACGCTCATCTCTATTTTTATAGTACCTTGCTATAGTCCTCAAGGAACCACTGATACATATTGACATCTGTCTCTTTACAAATGCTTCCTGCAGAACAGCAGACTTAGTGGGCATACAGTCTGCTTTCCAGGTTGTCAAAGGGGACAATTTCAGAAAATACTTTCTCTGACACAAGAGAGGTATACAGCTATCTAACCTGCAATATTTGTATATTTGATACAACCTGCCTGACTGCTAAGACATTGCAACATATTTTAAGTTATATATTACCTTGTTTTCTACAATAATTTTGTGTCATTTAGAATAAACTAAACATCTATAATACATAAACTACATATTGATTTAAGTCAGAAAAACAGAAACTGGATTTACACTGTCATGTGAAACAAGAAATTAAAAAAACCAAACAAACATGCAACATTGGCCTTGGGAACACTGGTCATCACACAACAGAAAAACAAGGATTCATGAGGAACAGAAATTAAATGAAGTGACACACGAATGTGACTTATGAATGCCCATCTTATTTGCTGGAGAGGGTATCTAGCTCAAAGCTCCAGAAGGAGTAGAGCCAAAACTCTGAAGAAACTAAGCCACTGCTGTTCACACGCTAGAACACTAGAGATGAAGGGCCTACACACAGTCCTTAGGGAGGAATCTTAAGATGTGCAGAGTTTCTTTCACGTATTCATTTGAATACTGATAGATCATCATGTATGTGAGGAGACTGTTTGAGGCTGAGGGGTAAACTATGCAAAAGATTATTGGAAATAGTACTCATGCATCACACAAGGTCAGGGATCATGCTCAATGGAAAACTTCATGACTCAGTATTTAATATTAATATTAGAGTATTAAGAAGCATCTTGCCTTAACAGGGGGTAAAATTTAGCTCTAAAATAGGTACTCTTCTGATATGACCCAGCAAAACTTCAAAGTAGGACTTGAAAGAATCAAATTGAATTCAAGTAACTTAATTGCATCTCATAGCAAAGCTGTAAAATATGTTTAGGAAAACAAAACTATCCAGTGCCATCTGCTAGCTAATAAAAAATTATTAGGTAAAAAAGCAGAAAATACAACTCATAATGAAGAGAGAAATAAATCATTAGAAGCTGACTCAGAAATGACGGATGTGATAGAATTAATAGTTAATAGCATTAAAATAGTCATCAGTACAATCTGTCATCGGATCAAGAAGCTAGAGGAATATTATGTATAGATGTGGAAAATATAAGAAATATCCTAACTTTTAGAGATGAAAACTACAATGTCTAGATATTTCAAAAGATATTGAATATATTTAATAGCAGATTGGACAATGCAGAAGAAACAATTACTGGACTTCAACACATAGGAATAGAAACTATCCAAAAAGAAAAATAGTGGGAAAAGTGTATCAAAACATAAATGAACAAACAACAAAAACAAATCATCAGTGAGCTCTGGGACAATTTAAGGTGGTTAATTATATGTGTAATTTGAATCCCCAAAGAGACAAGGGGTATACTTGAAGATCAGTGGTTTAAAATTCTCAAATTTGATTAAAATTATAAATCCTTTCTTCTAAGAGCCTCAATGAACCCCAAACAAAAGAAATATGGAGAAAAATACACCAAAAACCAGCATAAGCAGAAGTTTAAAGTCAATGGTAAAGAAAATCTTTGAAGCAATGAAAGAAAGTCAACTTTTGTACAGCAGAAAACATATAAGGATGTTTGCAGGTTTCTCATCAGAAACAATGAATGCTAGGAGACAATGGAATAACATCTTTTCAGTACTGAAAAGGGGGGGAAACTGTCAACCTACAATTTTTTATTCTGCAAAAAATATCCTTCAAAAGGACAGTAAAATAAAGGCTTTCACAGATATACAAAAATTGGTATGTAAAAATTCAACTGTTACAAGATAATATTCAATAGTTTAGTAGATTTATTCTTCCAAAACCTTGCTATTATTAGATTTTTTAAATTTTACTGATTTAGTGGGTCAAATTATGATCCTAATATACATTTAAGGCATACAAACATCTTTGAATTGATTTATTTATCTATTTCTCATTCATATTATTTGCACATTTTTATTGGTTTGACTTTTGCTTAATGATTTGTATTGTATAAAACTAGCTTTTTTCCCTCCTGTAATACATATGGCTATCATCTCTGTGTTATGATGTCTTTTGAGGAATAATATTTTTAATTTTAATGTAGACAAATATGCCGATATTTTATTTTATGATATGTTGGAGTCTTGACAAAATAATTTTCAACAGCATAAAAATAGCCTTTATAATTTCTTCCTAAATATTTTAAAATATTGCTTTGCACAGTTCTGATAGGCACGGATTTCAGTCATCAGAGTTCAATTAAATAACAATCATTCCACAACAATATAGTTCAAATTTTAATTACCAGAGTATATTAACTGTGAATGATTGTGAAGTACAAACTTCACTGTAGCTCTTCGGACCACAAATTAATACATAAATAATAGATGTATACCATGATCAGTGACAAATCATGTCATTTCTTTCAAAGTCTTTTGATGACTGGTCATGCACATTTATTACTCAGTTCAGATGTAGATAGCAAAGCATGCAGGTGTGTTGTTTTGTCTCCTGGTGATAAAACCAGATGGCATTTTAGAAGAATGAATAATCAAAAGAGGGAATTGACCAAAAATGCTACAAATGCAATAAAGGAAAGAAAGGTGATGACACTAGACGTGAAATTCAAATTGAACAAAAATGGAGTATACATCAAACAGCTGACATGGGAATACTGACATGCTGCCATATGAGAGACTTTAGATAGGCAGTCAGAGGAAGTTGATGACAATGAACTTATTAACATAAATGGGGAAAGTGGAAGGGGATGACCAAAGATGATGTTCCAGAGGAAATGACACTAGTAAAAAAGAAAAAAAAAATCACACTAAAGGAGCCTCTTGCAGATATTTCACAACCTTCAAAGCTCAAAGGATAAAATGTTGGTAGCTACTCCAAATTTTTGGCAATTTGCCAAGGCACAGCAAAGATGCCTGCTCCACAGCACTGGATACGTGCCATGCATAAAAAGCAAAGCTTGTTCAAGCTATTCTTGGAGTGTCTTCTACAAAGAAACCCTGTAATTCTAATCTTCCTAATGTGTAAAACCTCATATTAAATAAATTTTAATTTTATTGTATTTTTTATATATACATTTATAAGCAATAGTAAGAGTTGCAATGTTTTGGAAGAAAAAAGGCTTAAAAGTCATAGAACAAGCATGTTTCCCACTGATTAAGAAGATCATTTTTCACTTTTAGTTTGCTCAATCCTCTTTATGCTCCTGCATTTCCATGCAAGCAAGGCCTGCTTTTTATCTTTAATTTCTTAACCATCTAGTATTGTTTTCTGGGAGTGTATGAGGTAGGAAATTATTACATAAGGTGATTCATTTTGTTTTTCTAAAAATGTAGATATCCTAATGTCTTAGCACCTTATAGTGAGAGTCCCTCTCTTTCCTTACTAATTGATTAGCAGTATCATTGGTGTTGTTTATCTTCTTTGCAGATATAAGCAAGCCCTCTGATAAGCTTTAACGGTCACTATCTATCCCTGCCCACTAGCATATTTTGATTAAACTCTGTACACTAAATACTGATAATGCAAAGCAAAAATAACTTTTTTTAAAAATCATGTTTCAAGAACATCTTAGCTTTTATTGGTTCTTTGATATGCCTTAAAAATTTAGGAATAGGCTGATAAATTCCTTCAGATTTGCCTCTAAAGATAATGAAACTATTTTCTAACATCTACACACATTTAGATCTTATCTTCCAGGTGAATTGAACCTTTTATCATAACATGGTAACTTCTTTATCCACGACAATGATTTTTTTCCTAAAGTCCATTTTGTGTGATATTAATTTACCCTTCCCAGGTTTACTAGGGTTGGTATATTCCTGATACGTCTTATTTCAAAGTTTTCATATATTTATGCTTTAAGCATGTTTTTAAAACATCATTTAATGGTTTTATCTTACTTTTTTAATTGCAATGTGATAATCTCTATTCTTTTAACTACCAAACTTAAATAGTTTCATTTATGTAACTACTGACCTATTAGGACTTGCTTTATTATCTCCCTTTTTGTATTTTCTTTGTATTGCATGTTCTGTACTTTGTTTTCTTTCTGTGTTCCTTTTCTGGGATTGATTTAAGCTTTTGTTTTCCGTATTTCATTTTCTTTTTTTTTTTTACTGTTTTAAAAGTTAAAGCCTTTATAGCTCTTCTTTAATCACTTCCCTTGAAATATTATCATGCATATTTAATCAACTTTACCATGCATATCTTACCTCATCTTACTTTAATTCTAATTATGCCCTCCTGATAATCAAGTAAATGTTCTCATCATATTTTATTTCATGTATATATGTATGTATGTGTGTATATATATACACACTATATATTTCACATATATATGAAACATAAAATTTTCCATTTTAAGAATTTTTTTTTTTATTTTTATTTTTTTTTATTTTTTTTTTTTCATTTTAAGAATTTTTAACCATTTGTACATTTACATTGTTGTTCATCCATTACTACTACCCAGCTACAGAACTTTTTTTCTCTTGCCAAACAGAAACTAGTCATTTAGTAGTAACTCCCCATTCCTCTCTCTTGCTGGCACCAGGAAACTGCCATTCTCCTTTTTGTCTCTGTCATTTGATACTCTAGACTTCCTCTTAGTGGAATTATATAGTATTTATCCTTTAGTGAATGGCTTATATTAATTACCATAATGTCTACAGGGTTTATCCTTATTTTAAAATGTGTCAGAGTTTCCATTTTAGTGTTCACTAACATTTCATTATATGTATATACTATATTTTATTTATCTATTCATCCTGTATTGGATACTTGGGTTGTTTCCATCTTTTGGCTATTGTGAGTAATGCTACTATGAACATGGGTATACAACTATCTGTTTGAGTCTCTGCATTCAGAACTTTTGGACATGCACCAAAAATTGGAATTTCTGGATCATGTGGTGCTTCTATTTTTAATTTTATGAAGAACAATCATGCTGTTTTCCACATTAGCTGCACTATTTTACATTCCCAGCAGCAATTTCCTAGAAAAAAATTATGAGTATGGATGAACAGCAGAGTAGAATATGATAGATATTTCAAAAGAAGTACAGATAAAGTATAGAGAATATTAAAAAAAAAATGTTTTCCAAGTGTGGAAACTCTGTCATCTGGAGTCACTTGTTTAAATGCATTTTTCTTCCATACCAAAGACAGAAAATGAATTTCTGAGACACAATCTGGTAATGTTCATTTTAGGTATGCCTACATTTTCAGAATCACTTGACAAAGGAAGATGTGTTCAATCTTGGGTTTAAAAGCAGAGAGAGAATAATTGAGTATATGAATTTCCCAGACAGGAAGAAATGGAAGGTGTCTTAACTATAAGTGGTAGTTATTCTTGAAGGGAAAGATGTCTACTTAAACTACCTTTCCTTTAACTTACTTTAATACACTTCTTAGAAAAAGACATGAGTGAAAGGAGTTATTAAAAGAAATAAGGCAATTTGTTGGATGATGAGCTACTTAAACTATATCTGGAATAATGTGGGAAGAATGCTGCACATATTAGTTATTAACAAAAAGAAAATTTTCTTGACTGTAACAAAGAAAATAAATTTGAGAGAAATGGCACAGTGGTTACTAATTACTGTTAATAAATTAATAAGATTGCTTTAAGAAAAAGGGAATTGTCATAAACATAGTGACCAAATTCTGAATTTGTCACTGTTACTTAATGCCATTTCCAAATATAGTTAACCCTTGAACAGAATGGGTTTGAACTACCTGGGTCCACTTACCTACAGACTTTTCTTGATAAACATAGTATAGTATTGCAAATGTATCTTAACTTCCTTGTTATCTTAATAACATTTTCTTTTCTCTAGCTTACTTTACTATCAGGTAATGTACATAATACAAATCACATACGAAATATGCATTAATTAACCATTTATGTTACCAGTAAGGCTTCTGTCAAAAGTAGGAATTAGTAATTCAGTTTTAGGGGAGTCAAAGTTATACATAGATTTTTTATGGCATATGTGGGAGGATGAATACCCCAACCCCATGTTGTTCAAGGGTCAACTGTAAAAGGAATATGAACACTAGTGATGTGTATTTATTATATTTATTTTCTTCTCATGTCCAGCACATGACTGGTCTTACACTCATCTTTTGTGTTTTCTAAATGCCATGTACTTTATAAGATGTACTTTATAAGATGTTTATTTCACAAACCTCTAAAGAATGAACCTAAGTCTTAAGCAAAACCGATCTACTTCATTAAAGAGCATACATTAACTGGAGGAAAAAGAAAAATACCTACCATATTGGTAAAAGCATGCCAATTAATTTTGGAACCACTTAAATAACACAGATGTGAATTTAGTTTACTTAGGTTTTGAATATACAGCATATGCTGATTTTTAAATCTAAACACTGTAAGAGCAGCTGCAAAGTGATGAAAGTGATCACATCATGTTAGGCTTAATCAGAGTAGCTCTTGAGACAGTAATGGAGTTGATATGCTGAAAGAAACAGCTGGCTTTGTTTTGCGTTATAATTCCCAGCAATATGGATGAAACCCAGCTGCTGATAATTCTGATTAATTATGTATCAAACCAGTTTTATTTTTTTATGTAATAGTTGAACACAAAGTTTCCAAGGTTTTTCTTGTTTTCTTTTAAAAAATATTAGGGACAGATACTTTCCACAGAATTTGATATTATATGTGAAATTATACAGACACTGATTTAGGATGTGATGAGACCACTCTAGCCACACCATCTGAGTTGCATAGTGGTAAATTTTGACCTTGTCAGGGAAAGACAGCTGAATTATGATTCAGCTCCTGTGAAAAATGGTATGTCTCCAATATTAGATTAATTTCCTGTAAACTTTACTACTTCACATTACCAAACCTTGTAAATGTCATCTTTATCCATCATCTTGAGGTATTTTGATGTTGCTTGTATAGTAATTTTGATTTCAGTTTCAGTTTTTCTTAAAAGACAGTTATTTCCCTATTAAATCACACTCTACATTTTTATTACAAATCTTTTACAAAGACATAGAACATCCCTTTGAAAAATTAATGTTTGTTTAGTTTGCATGTAAATTATGTAATAGATGGGTAACATGGAGAATTAGAGAATAAATACTGAACTTAATATATTTTTCTATAGTATAGAAATAAACTATCAGTAACTTATGGGTTAATTCTTCCATTAATGTGTTGAAACTACTAAACATCCAGGTTCATAATGACTTCATTAGGGTGTAAAGACCACCACACAAGTTTTAAGAGACGAGGTGTTCCCATCCTGGGTCAACTAAGTCACTTTTATGATGTGAGACAGAGTTGACCCTTAATGTGGGTTTAAACTGTGCAGGTCCACTTACATTGGTTATTTTTTTTTTTTTTTTATAAATACGGTACAGTATTCCCCAATACTAGGGGCTATGTCTAGGTGGCTCAGTCGATTAAGTGTCTGCCTTTGGCTCAGGTCATGATCTCAGGGTCCTGGGATGGAGCATCTCATTGGACTCTCTGCTCAGTGGTGAGTGTGCCTCTCTCTCTCCCTCTCCCTCTGTGTGCACATGCACTTTCTCTCCCTCTCAAATAAATAAATGAAATCTTTTAAAGAATACACACAGTACTGTAAATATATTTTCTCTTTCTTAGGATTTTCTTACTAACATTTTCTTTAGCTCACTTTAACAATACATACCAAATATGACATATAAAATATGGGTTAAACTATTGTTTATGTTATCAGTAAAGCTTCTGAAGGTCAACAGTAGGCTATTGTTAGTCTAATTTTGGGGGGAGTCAAAAATTAAGTGTAGATTTTCATCACTGCATGAGGGACTGGTCCCCTGGCCCCTGCATGGTTCAAAGGTCAACCCTATTCAATTTCAATAGATCTTTCTTTAGAG
The DNA here is from genome assembly GCF_030435805.1 of Mustela lutreola. Classification (NCBI taxonomy): domain Eukaryota; kingdom Metazoa; phylum Chordata; class Mammalia; order Carnivora; family Mustelidae; genus Mustela; species Mustela lutreola. Next base: position 20,358,928 of record NC_081307.1, on the reverse strand, counting down.
GTTTACCAAAACACGTAATCGAAGTATGTTTCAAAAGTCACTTCCAGTTCAAGTGTTCCATAATGCTATAAGTTTATTATGTTTAACAAACAATGTTGATGTTTTCATATCTAAATTTTATGCGTAAGCATATGGAAATTTGGAGTAAATATATCAATTCATTATTTATTTACTGGGTACCTAGTAAATGAAAACAACAACAACAACAACTGTACCTTACAGAGACTATTAATTATAGATGTGGAAAAACTGCAAAAATTAGCAAGACTTTGCAACTCTACAGCAATTGATAGAATTGATTTCTCTACTGCTGGAATCTGGGCCTTCTTTGTGATATGCTTTGACCTATTATTGCAACAGTGACACTGTGCCAGTTCTGACATGAGGCCTCCAGAATCCTTGTAGCTTTCACTCTTGCTCTCTTGGAACCCTGAACTGCCAAGCCAAAGTTACAAGCCAAGTCACCAGTCATCAAGCTAGTTAGTTTGCTAGATTTTGAGAGACAGCCAGCCAAGTGCGAAAGTAACCTGTAGATGCATGAATGAGCCCAGTGGAGAAGCAGATAAACTATCCAGGTAAGCCCAGGCCCCATTTGTCAACTCATGGAATTGTGAGCTCAATAAATGTTGCTTGTTTGAAGCAACAGAGGTCTGGGGAAGTTCATTCTGCATCAATAAATAACCAGTATAGGGTTAATATTCACTGGGATTTTACTATGTGTTAGACATTGTTAGTTAAGCAAACAAATAGGTTATCTTTTTATTATCCTCACTCTAATCTCTGAAATAAAATTATGTTTACCCTCAGTTTACAGAAAAGGACCACAAGCATGGAGTTCACTTAACTTGCCCAGGGTCACAGAGCTAGTGTGCTATAGAGCCATGATTTTCCCCTTGTCATTTTGACATCAATAGCTGAAATCATGGGCAATACTTTTCTGCTCTTAAATAAAACACAGCTGGGGATTTCTTGTGTGTTATATTTACAATGATGTAGTTGTCTGCAAACATAAATACATACATACATATGTATATATATATATATATGTTTTATATATATGGGTAGAAAGGAGGAAGGTAATAATATACATGAAATATATATGTTATATATATATGTAATATGGTCAACTTCTAGACAAGAGTGCTGCATTAAATTTGCCAGTATTTTAGATTGGGGAACATGTGGGTAGAAAGGGGTAAGGTAAAAATATACATGAATTTTATATATATATATATATATGTTATATATATAAATGTTATATATATAACATATATAATATATACTATAATATATATAACATACATGAATTTATGAATATACATGTATTAATATACATGAATATATACTATAATATATAACATAGATGAATTTAATATACATATAATATACATTATATATAATATATAATAATATACATGAAATATATATTATATATAATAAGGTAATAATATAAAAAGATATATATATTTCATGTATATTATTACCTTCCTCCTTTCTACCCACATGGTCATATATATATATATATATATATAAATATATATATATAAAATTCATGTATATTATTACCTTCCCCCTTTCTACCCACATGTTCCCCAATCTAAAATACTGGCAAATTTAATGCAGCACTCTTGCCTAGAAGTTGACCATATTGCTACCAGAGTTCCTGTTCTTGAATTCCTTGCTTCATGAATGCTTGAAACAGTATATTTGCTACTACTGCCAGAGCTCTGAAGTCAACATGCTTGTCACTCTTTCCTCCAGTTGAGGAAGGGAGATCTATTCCTCATTTTTTAAATTGTATCAAGGTGTAGTTGAACAGTAACAGTGATGGCTGACTGAACATTTAGTGCTTTTAAATGATATCATTTGAACTATATATTAGTTAAGGATGAATTCTTCTTCTGAGGTCTGGCTTCAGATAATAATTTTTCTATGTGAATATATATATTTTAAATAATAGCAATGGATTTATCAATCATCTCTAGAAATTTTTTTGTATGTTAGGGACTTACTATGCACATGTATCTATGCATACATATATTTATATATTTTACACACATATGTCTTTACTTTAATCCTCTGCTACCAAAGAAATAACACTAGAAAAACAAGTACTATAAATGTGATAGGTTTATAAAATAAAGAAGATTTTTCAATAATTAAACTGGAAGTATTTTTCTTAAAAGAGTTTCAGAGAAACATGATTTTTTTTCAAAAAAAAATGGAGAGAAAGCACACTGATGACCATCAAAAGGAATGCTGCATTTTTTTGTTGCTAAACAGTAGGCAGATATTATAATTTATTTAATTTTCTTATTAAACTATTATGCAGCATTGTATACTTTAAAACCACTTAAATAGTCAAAGTTATATAAATGCAGAAAATAGGTTAAAATATAATTTTTAAAAATTATAATCAGAGACAATGAATGTGAGAGACAAAAAAGACTTTGGATGGTATAAGGATAATCTAACTGACCACATGGTTTTACCAAAGGGAGATTTAGTTATTGCTTTATTCAGAACTATCTACACTGACTAATTAAGTGTATGACATTGCACAGAATTAGTTGTGCAATTTGTGAAACTTTTCTTTATGCTTCATTTTCATTATACTGAAATCCATAAAACATAGTTGCATATATAACCAATAATTATCTTTTGACTATAGCAAGTACTTGTTGCAAAAACAAACCAATGCAAGAGAAAAACAATGGATGATATAAATTTAAGGTTTTGGAACTGCTTAAAATAAAATTCAGAAATTATTATTTTGCCAAAGCCTTTTGGTGAAATAATTGAATTTGTCTTTATTGGCACTGACTGGATAGTCTTCTAGACAAAGTGAAATTTGCCAGATAATTTATAACATAGTATGCCATCACCAGCTCTTGTGTTAGAGATTTGCTTTTGGGAAGCCATCCAGTGGCAAAATACCTCAGATCTAAATGAATTAAGACAGTCTCCAAATTTTCTTAGAAGAACTGATAGGGGGTCTCTAAATGTTCACACTGAAATGAGCCTATGGAAGTCCTTTTAAGAATAACATTCTGATTACCTTTCTATTCCCTCTCCCACACATGTACACATACAAAAAAGAATTTTAGCCAAAGGAATGAGGCCAAGGCATCTTTCTATTGAGAGTGGAAAACATATTTGGATTCAGGAAATAACAAAATTCAAAAATAGCAAAAGTGGAAGTCTTTGTTTCCAATTTTGACCTGGTGCACCATGACTATATACTGATTAAAGATGGGGGATTGTAGCAGGTGACTTATAATGAAAGTCTCTTGTCCCCTAGGGTCTCTCTCCAAATGAACTTTCATCACTTATTCATCTACACTGAACTTTACAGCACGCTATTGACTGACAAACTATAGAACTGACTCCAAAAAAGTACCACCCAGAAAAGCCCTTCCCAATTTCCTGCACAGAAAGCCAAGATAGCATGTCTTAATTTTCAGATAATTTTCATGCTGCAATAGTAACTGGAACAGAAAATGTTTTGCTTTCTTTAAAAAATATTTTAGTCTGTCTCCATTCCAATGAAAATCATAGATATTGTGAGCTCTTCCATATATAATATACCACCCACATGTTACTGGATAATGACTCTGATTACAAACACTTCATTTTAAATAACTCTGTGTTCTTATCTCTTTATAACTTAATATTTGAATGCAGTAGTATTTATTCAGCTTTTTGTAAATTTAAAGTTCTGTGTTTTACTACACATTGAGATTCTCTAATATAATTTGTTATATTATACCCATGCTTTCCGGTTATATTCCTTTAATGTTCTAAAAAAAGCAATTAATAATTACCAAAGAAGGGACGATCAAACAGAAGTTAGCAACAGAGTAGGAGGACCCTCGGCTAGCCTCATCCCATGAATTCAACTAGGTTACTATCACACCCACTTAAATGACCCAGACATCAACCTGAAGACTGGAATAACACACTCTACAACTAATTGTAGAGAAAAGGCCACAGGAAGGAGGTAGGAAGTACAGAGAGAAACAGATCTTGCCTACTTAGGTGGGGAAGGAGACATGGTCATGGTAAAGGGCAAGAGACAGACTAGCACACAGGAGAGAACGCGGGAAAAATAACCTCCATAGCAACTGGCTTGGAAAGCAAGAAGGCTGAATTTTGTGAGTTTTCATAACCGTGGGGCTTAAAGCTTGGAGTTTTAAGGGCCAACATGCTTGGCTTGGATAGAACATGGAGGGCATTAGGGCTGCTCTTGGAGAGAACGCAGGGCAAACATTCCTTGCACATAGGGCACAGAAATAGCAATCTGAAGAATGCCTGGGGCATGAAGCAGGAAGGTTATTTGCTCATCTCACTGTGCATCCCACAGAGGCAGCATTCACAGAGAGATCTCTCTGGAAGGAGGAACTTGTAGGTACCATTTCCTTCCCCTGCCCCTTAGCCTAAACACAGAGACACCTGCAGGAACCAGTGCAGTGCTGACACTCACTTGCTTACACCAAGCCCCACTACCTATACACTTTAATGAAGCAGCAGGAAGAGAAATTAAGAAAATAGTCCCATTTATAACTGTATCAAAAGGAAGATACATAGGAATAAACCTCACCAAAGAGAAGAAAGACCTCTCCTCTGAAAACAAGCGAACACTGATGAAAGTAACTGAAGATGAAACAAAGAAATAGAAAGATACTCTATTCTCATGGATTGCAAGAACAAATCTTGTTAATGTGTCTATACTTCCCAAAGCAATCTACATATTTAATGCAATCCCTATTAAAATACCAACAGAACTTTTCACAGAACTAAAACAAACAATCCTAAATTTGTAGGGAACCACAAAAGACCCAGAATAGCCAAAGCAACCTTGAAAAAGAAAAGCAAAGCCAGAGGCATCACAATTCTGGACTTCGAGTTTTATTAAAAAGCTGTAGTAATTAAAACAGTATGGTACTGTTATAAAAAATATAATGTGGACAAATGGAACAGAATAGAAAATTCAGAAAAATACCTGTAATCATCTAGTCGGTTAATCTTCAAAAAAGCAGGAAAGAACATCCTATGGGAAAAGGACCGTCCCTTTAACAGAGTACTGGGAAAACTGGAGAGAAAAATGCAAAAGAATAAAACAGGATCACTTTTCTATACTATACACAAAAATAAGTTTAAAATGGGTTAAAGACCTAAATGTGAGACCTGAAACCATAAGAATCGTGGAAGAGAAGCTACAGGCAGTAGCTTCTCTGACATTGGCTGACACAACTTTTTTTCTAAATAGGTCTCCGGAGGCAAGGGAAACAAGACTACAAATAAACTATTGCAACTTCATCAAAATAAAAAACTTCTGCATAGTGAAGGAAATAATTACAAAACTAAAAGGCAACCTACACAATGGGAGAAGATATTTGCAAATGATATATCCAATAAAGAGGCATTATCCAAAGTATAAAAAGAACTGATACAACTCAATACCCAAAAAGCAAATAATCCAATAAAAATGACAGAAGACATGAACAGATATTTTTTCCAAGGAAGGCATACAGATTTCCAACTGACACATGAAAAAATATGTTCAACATCACTTATCAACAGGGAAATGCAAATTTAAACTACAATGAGCTACCCAAACCTGTCAGAATGGCTAAAAGCAACAACACAAGAAACAACAGGTGTTGGTGAGGATGCTGTAAAAAAAGAACCCTCAGTGATGAACCACTAAATCCTATACTGGAAACTAATATTGTACTGTATATTAACTAACTGGAATTTAAATAAAAATTTGGAAGAAAAAAGGATACAAGGCATTGTAAATGTATGTGTAGAAACATGAAAAAAAAATAAGGTGTAAGTCTAAGAAAAAAAAAAAAAAAGAGCCCTTGTGCACTCTTGGTGGGAATGCAAACTGGTGCAGCCCATGTGAAAAACTGTATGGAGTTTCCTCAAAAGGTTAAAAATAGAATGACACAACGACTCAGCAATCACACTACTGAGTATTTACCCAAAGAACACGAGAACAATAATTCAATGGGATACAAGCCCTATGTTTATAGTAGCATCATTTACAGTAGCCAATTTATGGAAATAGCCATGTCCCGATATCAATTAATGAATGGATAAAGAAGATGCGGTATTTACATACAACGAAATATTATTCAACCATTAAAAAGAATTAAATCTTGTCATTTGCAGTGACATAGATGAAGCTGGAGAGTATTATTCTAGATGAAATAAGCCAATCAGGGAAAGACAAATACCATATGATTGTACTCATATGTGGAGTTTAAGAAACAAAACAAAGGAGAAAAGGGAAGAAAAGAGAGACAAATGAAAAAACAGAATCAACTATAGAGAACAAGCTGATGGTTACTAGAGGGAAGGGATGTGAGAGATGTGACAGGTGATGGGGATTAAGGAGGGCACTTGCTAGGAGGAGACCCAGGTCATGTATGGAAGTACAGAATCACTCTATTGTACACCTAAAACTAATATAACACTGTATGTCAACTAACTGGAAATTAAAATAAAAACTTAAAAAAATTACCAAAAAGTGGGGGTGAATACATAGGCAAGTTGCAGATTAAAGGGTGAAGTCAATTTCAGATGAGAATTTATGATTCTGTGGTATTTATTAAGTGGCTCTGAATGGCTCTCCTTGTGTGGCAGTAATCTATCCCACCGGCAATATTGGGCAATAATCTGAGATCATCATGTATTGTCCAAAATTTGGAAAAGAGTCTTTTGTATTCAGACTGACATGATCACTGATACCTGTATTGTTACAGATCACATGACATTTAAAGTCAAATTAAAAATGAATTTTTGGGGCGCCTGGGTGGCTCAGTGGGTTAAAGCCTCTGCCTTCGGCTCAGGTCATGATCCCAGGGTCCTGGGATAGAGCCCCGCATCGGGCTGTCTGCTCCGCGGAGAGCCTGCTTCCTCCTCTCTCTCTCTCTGCCTGCCTCTCTGCCTACTTGTGATCTCTGTCTGTCAAATAAATAAATAAAATCTTTACCAAAAAAATGAATTTTTAAAGATTCATTGATTGATTTTAGAGAGACAGAGAGAGGGGGCACATCTGCACAGAAGAAGGGGTAGAGGGAGAGAATCTTGAAGCAGACCCCCACTGAGTGCAAAGCAGTGGCTTTGATCTCGTGATTCATGAGATCATTCCTTGAGCCAAAACCAAGAGTCTGAGGCTTAACAAACTGGGCCACCTAAGAGCCCCTAAAGTCAAATTTAAGCCAGAGAATGAACAGTTTGGGAATTCAGAAATTCAGTAATTAACTGTCTCTTTAAGTCCACCCCTGCTCAACTCCCCAGAGTTCATTTCACTTTGGAGGGTTTATTGCCAGCTGTGGGGCTTGGATACTCTTTACCGGGCTATCAACCATGGGGCTCACAGGTACCCATCCAGTCTCTTAGTCATAGGGAATCTCCCCATCTCTGGGTACTTCATGGGTGTGTGACCACTGTTGTATGATAGGAGCCTTCACTCACAGGCCTGGGATTTAATGCCCTTTGGTCGAGGTCTTAACATCCTCAATAACTTTATTTTTGAATTTGTATTTGGTAATTGATACCTGATAGGAGAATGTATGATGCACCAGGAGCCTGGAACATGGACTCACACATGGTCTTGTCTTGGGGCCACCTTGCCTCTCCCCAGTCTCATCCCAGAGGCTGCAATCTCCTTCCACCCCTTCCTCCTTGAAGGTCTGGGCATGGCTATGGGGAGGGTCAGCTGCGTCAGCCCCGAAGCCGGGTCACAGAGTGGGCCTCACGCACCTGCGAAGGTCTGCATTCCCCATGAGTATTCCTGCACTGAGGGAACATGCGTGGCATTAACAGTAAATTGAAAAACACCACGACTGGTTAAGAAAGAGCTTGTAGAAGAAAGGAAGAAGCATTTTATTCCTTTTGAACCAGACGCCCTGTATTTTTATTTTGCAGCAGGCCTCCCAAATTATGTAACGGTCCTTGCTCCCATCCACTGCATGATTTCTTTCTTGTTCTTTCTACCCCTATCCCACTAGCCTAGCTTCAGAAACCAATCTGGAAACGGTGATTACTTTTGGGTGTTGTAATCTCACAAAAACCCAAGGGAGCACAAAACATCTAGGCAACATTCTTGAGTCATAGGATAGGGAGGAAAAAAAAGAAAAAACAGGAAAAAAAAAGACAATTTGATAAATTATCTAACCATAATAATTGAGTTTAATGCATTTTGACGTTATTAGGAGTTTTACTTCACTTGATCCCCGTAGTTAAGTTATGAAGTGGATGCTATTTTACAGATATTTATACATTAAAATGCTCAAATATAAAATGGGGCTGTTTTTATACCTGCACACTAGCTGGGTTAGCAAATCCTGGTGGAACAGTACTCAGAACTACCACTTACAGCTACGTATAAATGCTCAGGACCAATTCAATGGCGAATACCAGGGGACACTGTGGCAATCCTTGTCCTCCTTATAAGATTAAATCTTCTCTATAGGATTTCATGAACACAAATCCTTCAGACAATGAGAAAATGGGAAGAAGATTTTTTTTTTCATTTAAATTAAGACATATGGTAAAATAACCTTTATTGAAAAAATTATAGGTTTGGAGGGACCAAATCTTCCTGGTTTTCCTTCCCATGCCTCTACCACCCCCACCCCCTCACCCCCATTTTAACACTTAGAGTCCTGTGTCTTAGGAAACTGCTTGGTGTTAGGCAAACCAAGACCACTGATCACCACACGTGTGCCAGTCATTCAGCAAGGCCCATATATAGTTATCTTAGAATAATACTTACTAATAACATAGGAAGAACCAGAGGCAAAGAAGGAAGCCTCATGGGGCATGTGAATCTACTTGTAACAGAGAAAATGAATGGGAAAGGGGTAAAGAAAGCGGATTCTGATGAAAAGTGAAATTCAGGAGTAAACAAGAAGTTATTAATTAGCTGTTCATTGTATGACGGAATATGGAAGGATAGCCGCATTCCCCAAAACTACACAGAAGCACAGCAAAATCTTTGAATAACTGTGATTTTAAGAACGTCACAATACCAAAGCATTTAGAACTTTCGAGATGATGTAATACTTGCATAAAATAAGAGCGCAGTGCCAAAGAGGTTTGATTTTCTTTAACTGCAGGACTACTTTTTGTGCACATGATTTAGAAAGCAATGTCAGTTTTACATTCACTATCTTTAGTTATAGCGGAAGGTATGGATAACAAGATTTTTAGCAGCAGCAGCATCTTTGAATACAACAACAAATAATGTGTTTTATGGTTCATTAACCATGCTAATACATACATATTTTACCAGTTAATATGAATAACAGATTAGAGTTCGCTGTGCATTTTCAGCAGAGTTTACTGATTTATTTTTAAGTAATCTGATCAGGAAATAAAAACAAGTTTTGATTATGCTATCCAGCCCTATTACAAAATGCATTCCTTGAGCCTCTGCACCTTTATGAAACGAGATGTTGTTTAGAATTTTTCTCAGGTAGTTGTTTTGTTTGTTTACGCTATTTTTAATTTCTAAAGTTACATACTGATCAACATGATTTATGTCAACATTATGACAATTACTTACCAATAAATTATTAAAAAATCTGCAAAGTGATTTCTCATTATTATTACCCTAATTATTACTTCAAACAGTTTCAATTTGTCCTCAAATATTATTAATTGCATACTTGATTTTTGCTTTAATTTGGTCTATTTTTGTTCAGCTCTAGCTGCTAATAAAAGAAGGATAAATAAATCAAGCAATCAAGAATTCAGAAAGTCAAATAAATCAAAGCATGAGCCCAAGGAAAATGTCCAAGCACCACTTAAAGTAACTTTTAGCAAAAGGCTAATGATCATCTACAGGCAGCATTTGGACTTCCACTGTGGTCTTGTAGCAGGCAGGAAGTGGATGACAACCATACTCTGGAAAGAGGGCAGTTTATCCAGAGGAATGTAGACTGATAGCAGAATTACCTTGATGAGAAGCAAACAGTGGAATTCCAACTTTCTCCCAACCACCTGCACAGAGAGCTTACATCATTATTTCTTTGAACTCCTCCAGCCATTTCCAAGTCCTCCCTCAACTGTCATTGAATTTCATTCGCACATGGTTTGGCAGCAGTGCCAGCAGGGACAGAGATGGTAGTGGCCACAGTGTGGCCAGTGGTCCTCCTTCCTGTCATCCATTTCTCTAAGGTGCTTCTCTATGTTTAACTCAGTTACAGTTGAAGGAACATAGTGTTGTCCAGTGGACTGGTGAACAACAAAATGAACCAGAGGACTAACCATGTGATTCCACAAACACTGAGATGTGCATGTGTTAGTAGTCGACTAAAAGTCATTTTCTTTACAGTTCTATTATTTTGACCTATAATATAATTATTAGGTATAAACTTAAATATGTTTCAGATATAGTATATGTTATGATTTGAGTAATATCCTCTCTATAGTTCTACATATTTAAAATATTTCTATAGCTTTTCAAAATATATTTCTATACATTGTTTTCTGTTTTTGGATTTGTTAGGAAATAATATACCTATCTCCTCTTCCTAAACTTAGTACTGAGCTTTGTAGTGAGTTTCAATTTAAGTATTTTACACTCTGAGAATTATTTCCTAATTCCTTTCCTTCATCCTAATATTTATTCGTTTCCCAGAACATTCATTTATGCTTGTTTACAGCTATCCTCAGGAAAGTATCATAGTATGTAAGGTGTCCCAGCTTCATGGCTCTCACAATTAAACTGAGAAAGTGAAGGTTGACTATGTAGACAAAAAATCATATTTAATAAGTTTTTGGTAACAGTAAGCAAAGTCATCAAACAAAGGAACACATGAACCTGCAGAAAATGAACTTTTAGATGCTATCAAAAAGTCAACAGGTACCTATTTGTAACTTGCAATATTAAAGGAAAGAGAAATAATGGAGGATTACTTTAGGTCACTGAATTATGTGCTGATATGGTGGTGATAAAAACAAGAAAAATCAAATAAGTAATGTTTCTCCTGAGATTTAATATTAAATATATATATAAGATATTGAAATTGAAAATTTTTAAGAGATATGTTTCCACGAAACATTTATCTTACAGCTTGTGTTAGGTTTTAAAGATGTCTTCCAGCATGTATATTCTATAACTCATCATGTCATGGAGACCTAAAGTTCTTGTTTTAGTTAAAAATTAAATAGCAAATGATATGCTGTAGGCGATACCATTCTTCAAGAAGTCATCCTTTTATTTAATACCCTTCTAAGCCCTAATAAGATTTAGTTTGCCATGATTTCTTCAAACCTTTTCATCAGTGAAAATTCATGAGGATTAATATTTAAATAAAACATTTACCTACATATGGAAACTTCTATACTTTTCCAACCATATTAATTCCATGAATAGAATCACCAAAATACCATTGTCATTATACCATACATTTTTCTACATTAGAAAACTAAAAAGAAATAATAGAACATTTTTAATATATATGAAAATGACTGTTATGTAGAGAAAGAATGTGATCACTAGTACCTTGTCTTCATTGTTAATTTCTTCTTTTATTATGAAAATATTGAAAATCAACAAATAGAGCAAGTAATCACTAGTGCTATTCACGAAATAGTTTCCCTGCCTTCCTGACACAGGGATGGATTGTATTTTTCCATAGTCACTGAAGTTAGTCATGTGACAAGTTCTGGCTAATGATTTGAAAGTACATAACTTAATTTGCTGGTGAGAGATATTCCAGTTGTACTGTGCATTGCATTTCTCACTGTTTACATGTTATAGGTTGAACTGTGTCTCCTCCCAAATTTATAATTTGAATTCCCAAACCTTGGTATTCAGAATATGGTCTTATTTGGAGATAGGGTACTAGCAGAAGTAATCAAGCTAAACTGAGCTCTTTAGGGTAAACCCTAATATGATATGACTCGTGTCCTTATAAAAAGGGGGGAAATTTGAGCACAGAGACACAAACAAAGCAAAGTGCAAAAGACACAGAGCACAGATGATGTTAAGAGACCTGGGGGGACATAGATATCTACAAGCCAAGGAGACAGGCCTGCAACATCCTCCATATACCTTATTAATGGATTTGAAGACTCAGCATTTTTGAGACATTAGTTCTCTCCAAATTGATCTATAGACTCAATACAATCCAATTACAGTCACCGCAAGCTCTTTGAAGAAACTGATCATCTGATTCTAAAATTTATATAGACATGCAAAGAATCTAGAATAGCCAAAAGAACTTTTAAAAAGAACTAAACTGGATTAATATTACTACCAGAATACATAAGTAAGTTTCTAAAGTCAGTGAAAAATTAAAAACCCCGTGAAAAATGGCAAAAAAATGAACTCCACCATAAAAGATTTATGGATTATAAATAAAAGAGTTGCACATCAAAAGATACTCAATACCACAGACCATCATGGCAATGAAAATTAAAACCTAATGAGACATCATATTGTTAGAATAGATAAAAGTCAAGACTGAACATACCATGTGCTGGCAACAATTGGAGCAACTGGAACTCTAAGACCTGTTAATAGGAATAGAAAGTGATAAAACCACTTAGAAAACGATTTGTTAGTGTTTTAAAAAGTTAAATGTACACCCACAGTACATCCTACCAAAAGGAATGAAAGCATATAGCCACACAAAGACTTATACATAAATATCCATTTCAGCTTCATTTCTCATATCCCCACAATGAAAACAGCCCGATTGTCCATCAACAGGCGAATGGATAAAAATCTTGTGGTGCATCAATACAATGGGATATATCTCAGCCATAAAAAGAGATGAACTATTGCCACATGTAGCACTTGTGAATTTCAAAACAATTACACTGGATGCAAGAAGCGTTCTAGAGAAAGATGATGGTACACTGAATGATTCCGTGTGTATGAAAGTAAGTTAATGATCAGGAAATATGAAGTAATTTATAGGGACAGAAAGAAGTTCAGTGGTTGCTTGGGAAGAGAGAGAGGGGCAGAAGAGGCAGGAGGAACAGATTGCAACTGGCATGCAGAAAATTTTGGGTGATGGAGATGTTTATTACCTTGAGTGTGGGGATGGATTCATTGTTATATACATATTTCAAAGTATGTCACATTGCGTAGTTTAGTTACGTCCAGTTCATTATATAGCAATTACATCTACATAAAGGTACTAAAATCATGTTAAGTGGCAAGCCTGAGATAATTTAAGAGATTACTAATAAGGAGCTTTCTTCAGACAGTGAAGGAGATTTTGGGGATAGTGGCAACTATGTTTTACAGTAAAAATAATAAAATGATAAAATATAATAAAGTATTGAGAATTTTCATGACACTCTAGAGAATAAAAATTATTAATGTGAGGTGGCATACTCATTTTTAAATGGGCTCTTTCCCCATTAGTACTAAAGTGTTCCATTTCAGGCATGAAAGGACAGATTTTAGAATGCATGCAAGTGTAGGAATTTTGGGGATTTGGGTAGCAGCATGCACAACAGCTGTTAAAGAATAGTTCATCTGACTGGAAGGAAAAGTCAGGGAGGGTAGGAGGACACTGATAAACCAAGGGGAAAAAATATGAAGGGTGAGAGGTACTGAGAGGACTGACAAAAACAAAGTGTGAGGGACAGTGAGATGCTGGGAAAATTGGAAGGACTGAAGCTTGTAACGAGGCTGTCAAATACTAGAATTTTAGTTTCCGGATATTGAGCAGTTCTGCATAAAAACCTTTGCTCTCTGCCTTTGTTTCATGCTGTGTTTTGGAGGGGAGAGGAACAGAATCCCATACATTTTAAATAACGTCTGGAGTTGTGAGAAATATTAAGAAACACATTATTTCATGCCAAACACTCAAGTGAAAAATGTGTTTACTGCTAGAGTGTACTAATGATTTCACTGTCATATAATGAAATTGAACAAGAAGATATTTGTAATTTGCCTTTAATGTGTCAGAAATAGAGGATTTCAGGGGCGCCTCAATGGCTCAGTCAGTTAAGGACCTGACTCTTGATTTCGGCTCACGTCACAATCTCAGGGTCGTGAGATGGGGCGCTGGTGCAGGGCTCCACACTCCGCAGGGAGTCTGCTTCAGGTTCTCTCCCTTTCCCTCTGCCCCTCTCCTTCCCCTATCTCTCTCTCAATCAAAATAAATAAATAGAATCTTTTTTTTTTTTTTTAAGAAACAGAGGATATCAAAAAAGAAAGGCATAGTGGAGCTTGTTTATCAGCACTCATAATTTAATAGGGGAGGCAGAGATATACAGGCAAATTTAAAATACTGAAGACTTATGAAGATAGAATAATGTATAAATATAGAGAAATGGTAGAGAGAATAAGAAAATTGCTTTAGGAATATTATAGAGGAGACTACATCTGACCTGAGCTTTGAATGATAAATAAGAATTTGCCATTTAGACAAATCAATGGGAAGATTATTGGGGGCCAAAGAAATACTATGGGCAAGAATGTAGAGTTAATCAAATAATTTGGAATCTAAAATCATGTCTCCTAAAACACGTATAGGGGCTAGAAAATACTTTATAATTTTAAGAAGATTAGTGTATAACAACAAAAGTTCATAATGTGTACATTTGAAAAAAAATATTTGATATTTCAAAAGCAAGTTTTTCAGGAAACACGTTACTTTCAAATGTCAATTTAAACCAAAAAATCTCCAAAGAACAAATAAAATACAAATAGCAACTAAAGTTAGTATGACAGTTCACTGATATCTTTTGACCAATAATGTAGGCTTATGTAGGTGATGTAACTGCAACTCAACGGAACACTCTACTAGCTTTTACTCACTGGGTCGGAGGCCATGTAAGGTGATGATCGGATCCTATAAGAGAGAAGCAGATTAAAGAAGGAAGAAATTTATCTTCCTCCTATGTAATAGACTGAAACGGAGTTCCAGCTGTCAAGTGACTGTTCTCTACACAGCCATTAAGGACAAGGTCTTTTTGTCTTGCTGCTCCACAGTCCCCTAGGGCACTGCTGTCATCATATAGTCAAAATGAAGTTGCTCTGGTTTCCCGCTGACTGTAACGGGAGAGAGTGCCGAAGAGCCCTGCTGTTTTCTTTAGCCTATGCTTGCAAGATCCCACATTATTTCTGCTCACACGCCATGAGAAAGACCTCAAACGTGTGCCACAACTAACTGCAAAAGAAAAGAAATAAGGTTGGCTAAATGCTCAAGACTGAGGAGAAAAACAGATTTCCTGGACAACGAGTTGTATCCTCTGCAGAGAACCAGCACCTCAAATTCTCTTTGGAGAATTCCTACTTTATTCATCTTAGTAGAGGGGAAATCTGAGTTACTAGATCTTGATTCCATCCTCTTTAGGACAAAGGTATGGGACCCAGACTTTGCTAATCAGTCTCATGAGTGTCAGACTTGGCTAGTGGCTATTTGACACAGAGAGCTGGACCAAGGAGCACACTGTGGAGGCAAGAGCAATAATGTGGTTGCAAAGTGGAGATCTGGGCCCCCCTAGCTGAGCCGTGGCCATCAGAGACTTCAGTGATAGCAGATGTCGTGAAGCAGGAAAGAACATGCATAAGCACACAACACACCTCAAAGTGTGTGCTAAGGTGTAGAGCACAGGGGTGACAACAAATGTCCTCATATTCTCATCAGATGAGATTTAGGGAGTGGTTGGTCCCTTGTTCTGAAAGGCTGTTGTCTTAACCCATTCAGGCTACTGTAACAAGATACCATAGCTTGGGAGGCTTATAAACAATAGAAACTTATTTCCCACAGTCTGGAGCCTGGAGAGTCTAAGATCAAGGTGCCAGCAGATTCAGTCCCAGTGAGGGCCTGCTTCCTGATTCATAGCTGGTTGTCTCTGTGCTGTGTTCTCATATGGCAAAGGGAGCTCTTTGGGGTCTCTTTTATAAGAGCAGAATCCCTTTCATGTGGGTCCTATCTTCATGGCCTAATAACCTCTCCAAGTTCCCACCTCCAAACACCATCACATTGAGGATTAAGTCGCAAGATATGGTTTTTGGGGGGACACATTCATAGCAAATCTCGATGATCCTTTCAACTATTGATCTTTTCTTTATTACTATTGAGATGCATTTTTCATAGATTAAAATGTGCAGAACTTATGTGTATATTTGATGAATTTTGAAAAAAGTGTACACCAATTTAATGATCCCCAATTAATAAAATATTTTCATAATTGCTTAAAGATTCTCATGTCCCTTTGTCCTCAGTACTCCCTCTTTGAGATACCTTGAGATACTGTTCTACTTTTATCCCTATAGGTTAGCCTTAGTAATTTAAACTTCATATGGGTAGAACCATACGGTATATATACTTTTATGTCTGGCTTCTTTTGTCTAATCTAATATTTTTTTGAGATTCATTGTGTTATGACTTGGAGGAGTAATTTATATCTATTTTATTAGTGAGAAGTACTTTTTGTATGACTATGTTACAATTCATTTTTTCATTTTCCTACTGATGTACATTTTATGTATTTCCAGTGTGGCAATGTTATGAATTAATCCAAGATGAATATTCATATATATGTCTTTTTGTGGACCTATGCTTTCTTTTTTTTTCTTATAATTTTTCAAAGTTTTTTTTATTTCTTTGACACAGAGATACAGAGTACAAGTAGGCAGAGCAGCAGGCAGAAGGAGAGGGAGAAGCAGACTCTCCACTGAGCAGGGAACCAGATGGGAGGCTCAATCCCAGGACCCTGACATCATGACCTGAGCTGAAGGCAGCTGCTTAACTGACAGGTGCCCCTGTGCTTTCAGTTCTTTTGAGTAAATTCCTAGGAGCAGAATTGTTGGGCCAATATACCTTAATTAAATTTTTTTGACATGCTCATCTAGAATTGGATTCTCTTGCTTAGAGCTGGGAATTCTTATTGATTCAGAGTATTTAATGGGTTATTGTGATATTTAAGCAAGAGATCTCATAATTATTGTGGATAAAAATTTTTTAATTAGTGCAACATTTTGAATGTTGAATACCAATATGATTATCTAATGGTATCAGAGTTTAAATTTCAAAAGATTTCGTTTTGTCACTATCAGTTACTTGAATTACAGAAAACATGTGAATAATAACTTTTACTTTACTGTAATGTCCTCATATTCTCATCAGATGAGATTTAGGGATAATAGCATAATGGCAGCCTCACATAATATAGCCTCATATAGCATAACATTTCTACAAGTCAGTAATTAAACTAGGATAAACATTAAAATTTAAGCTTAAACAAAAACAGTTGAACTTATTGGAAAGATATAGGGCTGACTCATTAAGTCAAAGAGGAAATGTGCACAGGCCCTTGTAATAGACTTGAATATGAAACTAGGACACCATCAAGAACCAAGGCACTAGTCACTCTCTCTTTCTCTCTCTGAGGTTGTGTCCTCTTTGCATGTCTTCCTAATTCTCTTCTCCAAATAGTCTTCTTCAGACCATCCATCTGCTTATGCACAGGTCATCATAGCTACTTTAAAATGTTTGTGTCTGCATTCAAATTTACATGACCTTACATATCCAATCATTGAGGGAAAAAATATTTTTGGTGCACCAATTTCAAGTTCCTGAGAGAGAGAGAGAGAGAATCTGATTCTTTCCTCCTGAGTCTGATACGCACTGCCAGTTCAATCAGCTGTGACATGGGATTCAGACTTAAGTGGTACTTAGGTTTGGCCCTTATGGAAATTGGAAGTGAAGGCACTCTGTACAGAAATACAGTGGCAGGGAGGAAATGACTGGCTGGCGATGTGCTCTAATATACATCTTTGTAAGTTTTATTCAGTTCAATTGGAATCTGGTTTGAAGTTACCAAATTCTATTTATTCAGTTCATCAGTTCTGAGTGGGAGTTTTGATCACAGGCTTTCTGAAGGAAGCAAATATTGGATGACATTTTGTCTTTGTGTCCTCTACTGTGTTCACTCAGTGCTAAGAATGCACGGGACATTCAAATACTAAAATAATTTTATGTTCCTTAGAAATGTTCCCCCATGTCTTGCATTCAAGACAGAAAAAAACATGAAGATATACACGGCATGGCCTCATGGACTCATGATTCCGTGACACATCACTGGCCTAAATAATTAATGAATTCCTGTTACATTTGAAAAGATTTTCTGGCTTTAATTCAATACCTTTTGGAGTTGTTGATTGCTTTTTTTTTTACAGATATAAGCCCTATAGTTACTTGATGTTTATCTTCCCAGTAGAAATTCTGTGGGGGAACATTGACTGTACTTTAATCCTGCATTCTTCTCTTTCTGAAAGTACCAATAATGAATGATCCAAGTTATACAATTAGCTCTGGAGAACGGCATGCATATTTTGTCAACTGGAAAGCAAAATATTCTTTTAAAAAATGACTATTTCAAAGTTGGTTTACAACATTAGAAAGCATACTGAGATCCTGACTTCCGGTCTTTATAATCTAATTATGGGGATAATACGAAGAGATAGTTTTTAAAAGTTATGACATAGTAAATAATAGTGTACAAAAAGTGACAAAGAAAAGTATTATTGGCTGCTGAAGCAGTGGTACAGTGAATGAGAGGTGGAAAATTTCTAAGATGAAACAATTTATTATAGATGTCTTTACTGTTACTCTTCAAGGGACTGGTAAGAAGAGTGGTGAAACATTTTTAGAACTGGACAGACAGGAGTGAGCATCAAAGAATGGAAAGAATGTTGAGGGCACCTTCATAGAAGTGAGCAGAACATTTCTCTAAGAACAATACGGAGAATAGTCAGATTGGGGCTAAGAGCAAAAGGAATGAATTCTTAAAGATAACTTGGATCCAGAATGTCAAGATATGAAAGCTTGAGTGGGCCCTAACAAAGGATTCTAGATTTTATCATTTTATAGAGTTAAGTTAAAAGGGGAATCAAAGATTGTTGAAGAGTGCTTTCATCAGCACCCTTCTGTAGAGGTTTCCTTCTAAAACATTATTTATAGAAATGTTAATAACAACTGGACTCATATCAAAAATTTTCTTGCTTTAAGACAGTTGCAGCAGTAGGACATTATCCAATACATGGTTATTATAAGTGAAGTAATTATTAAGGATGGCTCTTTGCAGCATTGGAATTCTTACTGTCCTCTTTGTTCATAAATCCAAAGTATTCAAGGCCTTTGTACTGTTTCCTGTCCACATCCAGACTGACTATTCCTTGGGAGGTTTGTTGTTCTTTGTTCTCACCATCATCAAAAGCATCTTTGCCTTCTTATCCTACTTTAGTTCATTCTCGTAAACCCTGTAAAGATAGTTTAATCTAAAATGGTCTCTAGGGGCGCCTGGGTGGCTCAGTGGGTTAAACTGCTGCCTTCAGCTCAGGTCATGATCTCAGGATCCTGGGATCGAGTTCCGCATCGGGCTCTCTGCTCAGCAGGGAGCCTGCTTCCCTCTCTCTCTCTGCCTGCCTCTCCATCTACTTGTGATTTCTCTCTGTCAAATAAATACATAAAATTAAAAAAAAATTAAAATGGTCTCTAGACAACTAAATCTATTATTTAACCTTCAGAGAAAATGACAAGTAAAATCCTCATATTTTAAATGTATTATTTTATAATTGATGATACTTTACTACCCTGAATGCCATATTTTAATGTTCCACAACTTTGTTTCAAATGCAACTGGGTGATGATATGTAGAATATTATTCATACATTCAGATCATTCTTTGGGAGATGGAGTAGCATTACTACTTCAATATGATCCAAAAATAGAAGGAAATGTGAAATTAACAGGATAACTTTGATAAGTGAGGCAATTGAAACTGGGTCATATTTACAATTGTTAATGTAATAAGAATCTCATTTTGAATTTACCTTCGTCTGTATGTTGCTGAAGTTTTAGGTACAAACATATTTGGAAATCTGATGGGGCCAGCCTGATAGAATTTTATTCATGAGGAGGGAAAAATTCTCTTGTGTTTGCACCCATTATTGCAGTGTAGACATTTGAAATTGTATGTCTGAAAAGTAATGGGATGGCCTTTTGATATGGGCCACTAAAAGTCTCTTTGAGAGAAATTTCAGGTTAGGAAATTTTGAAGAAATTGCTTAGCAAAATAACATTAATTCAGAAACAAATTCTTAGTAATGATAAGGGGAAAATACAATCTTTGTAGTTATGATTTCTGTTGCTTTAACTTGGCTTTGGTCTTATCCCAACATTCATATAAGGGACTAAAAGAAAAATTTCAAAAGAGCTATTTGTAAGTGACTAAAACGTAGCATCACTTTAAAAGAGTTTAACACAAAATGGTGGGAACCTTCTCTTGTTACAGCCTGCTGACTCAACCCATCAAATTATAGTTCTACTAGACACAGCAGGGTGAGGTCATCGTACATGCCCATCAGAGTTCATCAGAGGCAGGTCTGGTTCCAGGAGGACCTGGCTCTCACCATGACTAGAGAAAGAGCACTAGCCATTAATCATGAGCCATGAAAAATAAAGCTACCCAGACAGAAAAGCACAAGAAGAGATGGCACAAAAATTGATTTGTGTACTTCACCTGGGTATAGAGACCTTGCTTTAGAAAGCAGGCACAACAAGAATGAGTGAGAGTGAATTAACTATTAATGTGACTTCTTCTGAACCTTGAGCTCTGGAGACCCTGGAATTGTGTTTTGTATCTCATCCAAAAACACAGTGTGTCTTGAATGATAATTTATCATTCTGGCCCTCTAAGATTTCTCTAGATCTCTCTCAAGGCATTCCAGGCCATGAATAAAAATACTATAGTATGAGGAAATGATAAACCACTTAAACTTTGTGCATTTTCTGGGCATCCCTTGCTATCCCATTCTCATTATCAGAAGATTCTTCTGAAAAGACTTATTTCCCCTGACTCCATTCCTTGGACAGAATTTGTATTGCATGCTGGGAAGTGGTCTCTGGGATGTATGCCTCTTCAATGGAGTCCCAAAACTACTCACACCATGCTGTACCTTCACCAAAACGGGGTACAGATGATATTTTTCACCATAAATGAATCTTTATATCTTGTCTAATGGTTCCAGCAGGACAGTGCAATTACTAGTAAATTACTGAACTGAAACTATCCCTTCTCTATTTGGAGTAGATTTTCTCTTTTCAATAGGATATGTTTAAGTAGAGATGCACATGAAATGGGTGAGAATTAGCCAAAACCATTGAGCTTACACTGGTAATCAATAGGGTGACAGAGGCCCCTCTGTACTCTGGTGCTGACCATTCCCCCCTCATCTTCCATTACTCCCCTAGTCTTCATACACCCCATGGTCTTCAGATTGTGTGTTCCCAGAGACCTTTAGCTTGCTTCACCTATATGCATGTTCATTCATAATTTTCCCTTCCTTTGGTCTGAAATGTCTCCCTGCACCATCCCTTGCCAGGAATGGCCAGAAATCCCTATACCAATGGCTGTGATAGAGAGGAGAAGGCAAGGGAGTTGATGCTCAGAGATAAAGACCCTTTGCTCTTCTTTGCTCCTGCTTTTATTGGTCCTGCAGGATAATCACAAATCCTTATCACTCTTTCTCAGGCACTTGACATGTGACAAGGGGTCTTACTGGAAGTAGGAGGATCTGTTTACAGGAAAGATAGGATATGCTTATCTGTATGTTCTAGTTCTGCTAAACATAGCCCAAGGGACAATGCATACCCCTCTTAGATTATAGATTGGCTATTTGGGTTCAGAAAGCTTCCAGGAAGGCAAACTTCCCTGGGCATTCCTACAGCAGAGTGGTCTGGCAGGCCTCGGCATCCAAAGGCCTATGCCCCTCTCTGAAACCTTCCCTGCCCCCAGTGACCTCCATGTTAAATTTTAGCAATTTATGGATGATTTCATGCTCTACATTAATCCCAACAATCCCCATCTGTTGAAATCTCTCTGGTTCTTTAATGACCAGTTAATATCTAGTCTTTCAATAGTGTCACTTAAAATCGTGTCTTATATACATAAAATATAAGACCCAAGACAATCATGGTTCCCTCTAAGGGAAATATTTACCACACTGTCAAATTAATAAGCTCAATGTTCCTTCAGTATCCTTACGTATAATTTGTTATTGCCTTTCAGTTATGGACATTTTGTCTTCTCACTAAATCTTACAGGTATAATAATAACTAATATTTATTGCATGCTTATTATATGCCAGGTACTTTGTCAAATTCTTAGAACATGTTATAACATTTACCACTGTATAAGCCCACATTTCCACTTGTAAGGATCAAACAATTAGAAGGATTGAACTAATTGCTGAAATTTCAACTCTGGGACTCAAAACTAACTCTCTTTAACTTCAAATACATGTTCTTTATCACATCATTATATGTCAAATATCACATTACTTATGTTATATACAAAGTGATAAAGTGCTCATAATAATTTCTTGAATGGAACCTCTCATTTTTAGAAAAATACTTAACTAAAAGCTCTCTCGCCAATAAACTTTTTTTTTTAAATTTTATTTATTTATTTGACAGAGAGAGATCACAAGTAGGCAGAGGCAGGCAGAGAGAGAGAGGAGGAAGCAGGCTCCCTGCTGAGCAGAAAGCCCGATGCGGGACTCGATCCCAGAACCCTGAGATCATGACCTGAGCCAAAGGCAACGGCCTAACCCACTGAGCCACCCAGGTGCCCCACCAATAAACTTTTGATGACACAAAATTTTGTTATAAAAATGAAAATAATCATAACAGAAAGCCTTCCTGTCATGCTCTAATAAGTCTACAGCAAAGAGAAATGTCTAAAAACTTCAGGGGAAAAAACCCAGTAATGAAAGTATGAAAATCTCCTTCATTGTCTTTAATTTTGCTTTTTTTTTTTTTTTTAATGCTAGTATGTTCTGTATTGTTCAAATTGACTGTTTTTGGCAATTCATGAGTAGAATAGATATTCAGCAAGAACAACTTCATACAGGGGTTCTCCAAAAATCACAAGAAAATATTTTTAAATTTCACTGAATCTCAGTATGCACAACATATGACAATTTAGATATGGGAAGACACCAACAGTAAAGTGTTCATTTATTTCAATATTTATTTGTCAAGTTCCTACTATACAACATCCCAGTTTCTCAACCTGCCATAACGATTATTATGGAAGAGGAGCTGGGTTTATGGGGGCTCCAATTCCTGGCAACTATGATGAAGACGAAGTATAGGAAATAACTTGATTTAAAAATAGAGAAAGAACTAAATGTACTTATCCTGCTCTGCTTTGTGGAACTTATTGCCATAACCACACAAAATGTAAAGTATTCTTCTTTGGTAAAAAATGAGAATATGGCCAATTATGTCATTCAACCAACCACAGTATGGGATTATGGAATCCAGAGTGGGAGATACTTTTGCCTCTGGCCATAAGAGGATATCGTTTTGAGTTTTTCTCCATCTTTCCAAATAATTAGCTTTTCCAGGTTTTATCTCAGACCTAACTTTCAAAACAGGCTTCTCAAAGTTTTTATTTCCTCTTATTTTGATGAATACAACACAAGTTTCTTTAAAATATCATGTCTTAAAAATGAGATTTTATTATAACAATTTTAATTTTTCTCCTTTCTGAAAAATGTCTATATAGAATTATTATATTGGCCAAATATATCTTAACAATTTTAGTGAGGGCATGGGATAATACAGAAGACAAATGTCTTATAAATATTAATAAGAAACCATAAATATTCAACCCCCAAATTAATTACTAGTATTTTATGAGACTAGGTTTGAAGAAATGAAGTAAATATTATCTTAATAATACATTTTTATATCATAAAACATATATCTTTTCCTCTGTAAATTTCAAGATATGATTATGGACTTTTGCAAACATGATTATTTCTATATGAATGTTTAAAGTGATCTACTTTGTATGCATAAGCACTAGACTATTAGGCAGAATACTAATTATTGTTTCTAACCAGAAATGTTCAATACTTCTTTACTTACAAAAACTGCATATCATGAAATTTTATTACAATCTCCTGGTTTTGTTACCCTTTAATCATGTCTATAATTTAAGATCTGTGGGGGTGCCTGTGTGGCTCAGTCAGTTGCCTTCAACTCAGGGCATGATCCCAGGGTCCTGGGATCAAGCCCCGTATCAGGCCCCCTGCTCAGTGGGAAGCCTGCTTCTCCCTCTCTCACTCCCCCTGCTTGTGTTCCCTCTCTTGCTATCTCTCTCTGTGTCAAATAAATATATAAAATATTTAAAAAATAATAATAATTTAATATCTGTGGAAAGCATATTCCAACATAAATGTGTATTTTAGCAAATTCTATTTATTGCCATCCCATTTTATCAGGTAATACATACAGTGATATGATTATAGCTTTGGGGTTTTAATATTGAAATGTAAACTCTATTTATTCATTTTTTATGTATTTATTTATTCATTTATTTAACTTGCAAGTATTATTTGTGATACAGTTTTTAAGCGTTTACTAAAACCTGTTGACAATATAATTAATTAAAATTGAAAATAAGGAAATGACTATTATCAGCAGGTGGTATTTATCCCGAGGCATAAAATTTATCCATTTTGTGATTAGCCACCGGTAAACACAATATGATCTTTTTCTAAGGAAAGGTTAATGTAGCAGCAACCACCCCTACCTTTCTCTGAGAAGCACAATGGTTGATACAATCCTACATCACGCTGTTCAGCAAATGAAAGAGTCTATTTCATATGATTAAAGGGAATGAGACTCTGCTTGTTCACCATGTGTCCAGGAATGCTTAAGTATTTTTCTGAATAGGCTTGGCAAGCAGGAATATCTGGGGAAAGCTTAAGAAAAATTCATGTAAAAGAAGATGCAAAACCAAATCTTTTCTGATGATTCAAAAACCTTTGCACCAGTTGAGGATTTAGCATAAGAAATATTTTTTCTTTGGGATTTATAAGGACTGGCCTGGACAAGAGCTAGAGCAATAAGGAAGTCATATAGCACCCAACACTTAACACAAGCCTGGTTTCATGCTATAATCTGCGAGAAAATGAGCACACATAAGTTAAAGCTTTTATATTCTTTTAAAATTTGTATATTGCAAAGCCTTTATGGTCTCCTTAAGAGTTCCATACAGTGGCTGGCGTCCATTTATAGTGTAAAGAAAAAACTTCTCTCAGGCAATGTTTTACTGTCTTTTTAAAGCATTGCAAGTATAAAACCCAAATGGCTTTACTGAAAACGGGAATATTTCTCTTTATTCTTGGTTGAAAAAATGAAATAAAGCTATAGGCAGCAAAGATAATCACTAAGGAATCATCAGTAAATTTAAATTATTTCAAATCAGTAAATTTAAAATTTATTATGCCATTTAAAGCACCCAGTTAATGTTTAGCCAACACACAAAATAATAATTTGTAATGGTTGCTAAAATCTGCATTTGTGTATTTTTTCATTAAAATCAATGCAAGAGGCTATATTTTAAATAGCTTCAAAGTCCTTCACCTTTTAATTAGGAGCTTATGACTCCTAGAATTTTACTATTCTTTTAGAACCCATTCTTATAATTTGAGGGCGGGTTAGAATGAAAAGTGTGGGCTGAACTACTATTTACAGGAAATATCCAAAGTAGGATTGTTATTACTTTTTCATCCTGTGTTGCTGATATCCTTAGGTGAGCTTTATTGTTATTTAAAACTACCACAGGCTGAGGGAATTTTAGGCAATTATATCTTTCCTCCAAAAGCACTTTTTTGTTTAAAATACAGAACTAAGGGAGTATAGTAATGTATGAACGATCTCTCTAAAGACTCAAATATAAAATATTCATTTTCTGAGGGATAGTTCTAGTCATAGGGGAGGAAATGCCCTAAAATAAGATACACACTTTTATCCCCCTGTTCTTGGCATGTGTTACCTCTGTTCCCTAAATCTTCCTGATACTATAGCTTAGAGTGAATTGCTGTTCCTTCTACTGCACACCAACCACACTGCTACTCTAACTTTGCTTTTCTTTTTAAATTGCCTTTATTACTTCATTATTTTCACACAAGAAAAAGAATATGTAATATAAATTTAAAGTATAAAGAATAAAAAAATAACCTATGGATCTACTCCCTATATTTAGCAGTGAAGTAACATAACCATGAAGCTTCTTTTTGGTTGTCAGTAATATCTTTTCTTTTCCCATAGAAGTGTTAATACAATTTAAATTTAGTGTTACTCATTTCTATTTTCACTGCATATTTGCCACATATATATGTCCATGAAATATATGCAGTTTAATATGTAGGTTTGTAGACTTTATATAAATGATACCATACTGTATTTATTCTATAATAGGATGTTTTTGTGATTTAGCCATGGTTATTGTTGAAGGGCTGATGTTTCATTTTTACCATCGTGTATTATTCTTTTAGATTATTCTAATGCAAAGTATTTACTTATTTTCCTCGTGATAGTAATTTGGATTATTTCTAGTTATTTTGCTATTAAATATTAAACTCCAATAAACATTCTTTTTTCCCCAATAAACATTCTTGATGATATCTCTTGATATACATGACAGCAGTTTCTAGGATCCTGTAGAGGCCAAAATACTGTAGAGTATTTTAACTCTACAAGAGAATGCCACCTTGAATTTTTGAAGTTTATGCACAAAGTTTCATAGTCACTAGCAGTATATAAGTGATTCCCTTAGTCCACATTTTTGTAAACCATGATTATTTGGGAAAACTACACAAAGATCCCTGTCGAAAATTTAATTTAAGATCATTTGATATTTTGATCAATTTCAAAATGGCTATCTTTAGGATAGTGGTCATCTTGTCCATATATACGATTTGTCTTTACTTATTTTGGTCTAACTTAATTTCTATAAGCATAGCTTGGCAGTAAATGCCTACCAAGATTTTTAGCTTGTTGGTATAGATAAATGCAATTGGTATTTGTATATTGACTTTAAATACAGCCGTTTGAATTGTCAGAGGAATTATAATACCTTTATTTCTAAATTCTTGTGTTGTCCTGTATAAGCAATAATTTGTGACTAATACAGTTGTGAGAAGATTTTCCCAAATCATATTCCGAAAAGGCTTTAATACCCTGACTAAATAAAATAATTTACTCAACTTTATATAAAAAATAAACAACCCAATGAAAAAATGAAAAGACGACTTAAATATAAGATATCCAGTTGGCCAACAGATACATGAAAAGATGCTCAAGATCACTTATCATCAGAGAAACGCAAATTAAAACCACAATGAAACATCACCTCATAGTAGTCATATTGGCTATTATAAAAAAGACAAAAAATAACAAAAAATAAAAGAGACATAAGTATCCCTATGTTTACTGTAGCATATTTATAATAGTCAAGACATGGAAGCAACATAAATGTTCACTGACAGATGAATGAATAAAGAACATGTGACAAACACAAACAAACACACATAACACACATAATGGACTAACATTCAACCATCAAAAAATACAAAATTTTATAATATGTAATAACATGGATAGACCTAGAAGGTATGTATTATGGTAAGCAAAATAAGTCAGACAAAGACAGATAAAGACCAAATGTTTTCACTTACAGGTGAAATCTAAAAAACAAAACAAATCAAAACAGAAACAGATTCAGAGACAGAGGAAACAAGCTGTTGCTTACCAGATTGGGGAGGGGTTAGACAGTGGGCAAAATATGTGAGGGAAATTAACAGGTACAAACATCCAGTTATAAAATAAACAAGTCATAAGGATACAAGGAGCATAGGGAATTTAGTCTATAATATTGTAGTAAATTTGTATGGTGTCTGGTGGTAAGTAGATTTATTATGTAATAGATTATATTATGTAATATATAAAAATATTGAATCACTATCATGAACAGCTAGTTGTATACCTTAATAGCCACCCCCACTCCCCATACACATACCCAGGCCAGTACCATCCAATTTATGTAACAATTTAGGCTAAACCTTAGTCACCACCTAAGTACTCATCACACAACCTTTCCTGCTCCAAGAAAGAAAACTGTAATATTATGCTAAAAGTAAATCCTCAGCATCATGTACAGACATCATAGTGTCTGACATTTACTGAATGAATATGGGAATTAAGACAGTGGAAGTCAGACTGAATAGAAACCCTTCTATTATGTGGTTTTACCAAATATAGAAAGTTTGTAGAGGAAGTTCCATATTGTCAACCAATGTAATAAATTCGGCACCATTATTTTTGTTAAGATATTAATTGGAATACACACTTCTTTATCTATAGTTTTCTTTTTCTTAATCTATAATTTTCATGTCCTTTTTTCTCCTTGACTTTTTGCCCTGAATAGGATCTTTAATAAATGGTAATTAGAACTGGTAGAATAGGCATGCGCTCTTGATCTTAGAAAGAAGATTTGGCAGTTTTAGTGTTAGGTATGATGTTAGTTGCAACTTTTTTTTTTAAGATAACCTTTGTTAGGTTGAGGAAGTACCCCTCTCCTAGATTCCTAGTTTTCTGAGATTTTTCTTTAAAGATTTAATTTTTTTTTTTTTAAACTTGAGAGAGAGAGCGAGCAAGTAGAAGGAACAGCAGGAGGTTAGGGAGAGAGAAACCTCAGGCAGACTGCCTGCTGATCACAGAGCCAATGAGATGCAGGGCTCAATCCCAGGACCCTGAGATCTTGATCTGAACTGATATCAAGAGCTATATACCCAGCTAACTGAGTCACAAAGGTGGCCCTTCTTAGATTATTTAAAAAATCATAATTCATTGTTGAATATTTTCAAATGTTTTTTTCTTCATCTATTGAGATGATCACATAGTTTTCTTCTTTATTTGTTAAAATGGTAAGTTTCATTGATTAATTTTTGAATACTAAACTAGTCTTGCTTTTCTGGGATAAATCGTACATGACTATGTGTGGCATCTTTTTTATATTTGTTGGATTCAATTTGTTAGTATTTTATGAATAATTTTTTTCTTTCTGTTTTTATGAGGGATATTAGAATATAGTTTACTTTTCTCATTACGTTGTTTCCTCATTTTGGTATCTGAATGATAATGGTCTAATAAGTTCCTAAATGTTTTCTCTTTCTCTATTTTCTGACAGGGATTGCACAGAATCAGTATTATTTCTTCCTTAAATGTTTGGTGGTGTTATTAGGAGAAAATCTTCACACCTGAAGCTTCCTATAAGACAGTTTTTAATAAAATTCAACTGCTGTAATTTATTTCAGGCTTTCAATAATATCTCTAAATAAGTTAGATAAGCAAGTAAATAACAAATTCACTGCAGAGAAGAAATCTGTACTAGGAATTTGAAGTATCATATCAGACCTGAAAACACCCAGGTAAATGTACATTTTATTTTAACAAGAGGACAGTATACACAAATAATGGAATATTTGGGAAATATGGAGAAGAAAACTGTGGGGAGGATTTAAAAAATGAAGTTGGAAAGTAAGCAGGGCACTGCTTAAGTTCTTAATAGTATTGGGTGATGGAATTTGTTTTACCTTCTTGAAGCCCTAGGAGATGGTGTATTGGACAAGCTATATAAAACCTTTCATTTGCTACATAAAACCTAGACCAAGAATGTGGTATTAATAGTGACAATGTAAAAACACAAAAAAGTACAGTTAGGTAAACAGTCTAAGTTATGAACAGTTTATCATTTTACTAAAAGGATCCTCACCCCACGACAGGAGAAAATTAATCGAAGAAACTATTTATTTCATTGAATTATCTCTTGGTGATTTGATTTCTATCCTACAGAACTATCACACATACATATTCATTTGGCTGTCTTTAAAGCCATTGTTTCAAATTTTCTTTAGAGGATTTGGGAATGAAAGGTTGAACAAGAAATTCATGAAGAAATTTTTACAAATATCAGGACTCATATACTTCAGATAGATATGTTAAATAATATAGAGAGATCATATACAAATAAAGCAATATACAAAGGTCATTGTGGGATAATAAAATTCTACAGTCTTAAGTGATTTGACATAGTTATTCTTTCTACATTTATCTTTTTATTCTATAAACACAGCTGTTATACAATGTAAATCTTCAAAAAATGTCTAAATCAGTCTCTTATTGTTAAATCGGTATGTATTGGGAATATACGTCTAATTCCAAAGAACTTGGCTTCCTGGGTAGCCCAGTTGGTTGAGCGACTGCCTTCAGAGCAGGTCATTATCATGGGGTCCTGGGATTGAGTCCTGTATCGGCCTCCCTACTTAGCTGGGAGCCTGCTTTTCCTTCTCCCTCTGTCCCTCCCCCTGATTGTACTCTCCCTCTCGCTTGCTCTCTGTCAAATAAATAAATAAAATCTTTTAAAAAATAATAAATAAATAAATTCCAGAGAAATTAAGATAAGTGAATAGCTATTTAACACAACCTATACTTCACCTTAAAATTGTACCATTTGGCCCCATAACATTTGATGGTCAATGTGAAATTTAATATGTTATCATATACTATCTTTATTGTTAGTATTGTGTAAATATGTTAGCTCAATTAGGACGAATGCCTTATTTTCTAGTCAGTGGCTGCATTTTGCTCATTTTTGTACACATCATAATATCTGACACAATGTTATCATCAGAGAAGATCTTTGATTATCTTTTTTTTTTTAAGATTTTATTTATTTATTTGACAGAGATCACAAGTAGGCAGAGAAGCAGGCAGAGAGAAAGGAGGGGAGAAGGCCCCCCGCTGAGCAGAGAGCCCGATGTGGGGCTCGATCCCAGGATCCTAGGATCATGACCTGAGCTGAAGACAGAGGTTTAACCCACTGAGCCACCCAGGCGCCCCTGATTATCTCTTTTGGTTTAAATAAACAACGGAGATATTGTTATTTCTCACCAATATTTATCTTTTTGTTTTGTTTTGCTTCGAGTTAAGCAGGTAACTCTTCTTCTGAGCTTTCATTTAGCTGGGACCATGTGACCATGTCTGGTCTGTAGGTAATAAGCATTTGTGACATGTTTCATTTCTTGTCTTAAGCATTTAATTCCAGAACAACACATTTCTCTATTGTTTCTTTTCATACAGAATAACAGAAATAACATATTGCTGATGGGGAAGCTAAAAGATGAAACAGCTTCTGTTGGTCTGAGTCCTTAAATGTCTGTGTGGAGTGGAACCTCCATCTGGGATACACTGTAACAAAACATTTGTGTTTTTCTTAAGGCACAGAGATGTTTTAAAATGTGTGTCAC
The DNA here is from genome assembly GCF_030435805.1 of Mustela lutreola. Lineage (NCBI taxonomy): Eukaryota > Metazoa > Chordata > Mammalia > Carnivora > Mustelidae > Mustela > Mustela lutreola. Next base: position 20,327,763 of record NC_081307.1, on the reverse strand, counting down.
TGCAGTAAAGCAAACTTCATCATAACAAATTTATATCTTTATTCTTAAGGGACAAAAATTATTTGTATAAATATTAATGTTATCTTCTCATTGCTTTTTCTTACTGGGGAATTGCTCACATGGAAAAAAAAATCAACAGTCCTAATGAGTCATATATAAACAACCATACATTTGCTCTTCAAAGTATCCATTGTTCTATGTAGGATGGATACTAAAAAGTGATTTTACTTCAGATACTGAAGAATACTTCGGAGGTCCTCATAATAGATGCTCAATAAATTCTTGATTAAAAGACACGTCATATCTTTGGGGTTTTACAAAAATTTCATGAAGACCATAAATACATGAATTTGTAGCAATCTTGAACCAGATACATATTGCTTTCATGTATTTTTGCCCCAAATTAGACAAAATGTTCAGTATTCTGTCAGAGATTTTTAAATCAATCTTTCCCAAACCCATTAAATAAAGATCTCTCAACATGCTGTTCTTCAGTGGCTCATTTTAAATTGAACCTGTAATGGATTTCTGGCTAGTTTGTATTACAGGTTTTTCTCTACAGCAAATAAGGATGATATACCAATGAATGGGTGATAAGAGAGGAGAGTTGTGTGAGTCTGTTCTTTTCATTATCATCTTACCGCATGCTTAGTCTATTTGTTATAACATTTCTGTCTCTTATTCCTTTCTAACCTTATAAGGCCATGTCTTAAGACATTTGGGGAAAATGCATAAAGAATTGTGGAAACATAAGAAAACTTATTTTCCTGATATTTAAGCCTCCAGATTCAGTAGTCAAACTAGGCTAGATTCCTATGAGTCCCTTACAATTTTTCAAACTGCTCCAGCAATTGTTTGCTTTCTTTTTCTTCCTAAAAGCTATAATTAATAACCATTTCCTGAGGGTATGCACTCTGTGAATTCAAGATAGGACAGTTGTGCTTATCAACTTAAATATTTCCTTCTTTGGAAAGCGAAGAGAGGACTTTCTATGTGTGATGTAAGAAAACAAGTAGAATTTTTAAAGTTTCCGTTTGTAAGACATGTGTCATTGTGTACACAATGGTTTCATTTTACAATCTCAACTTCCTTTTAAAATATTTCTTGGTTTCATATCCCTGTCCATATACACCCACCCACCCCACTTTCATTTTTTAATTCTTAAAGGTAGAATTTATCACTCTGATTCTTAAGTCAGCAGGCTCCTTGCTCAACAAGGCTTCAATAGTTCAATAGTCCTGAGGGTACAATTAGAAAGAAACAAGAAACTCATCATTTATATGTCAGGGAACAAGCCAGATGGGCAACTCACATCATATCCATTTTCAGTCCTCATGGGACAAACTACCATGGGACACAGATTTCTAATATTTACTGGGTGAGGAAATCCTATAATATGAAAAAAGGGGTATTGACAGACACTTGAAAGTAGTTGTTCTTTTAATATCTGTTGTTTGAGAAAGTGCTTAGTAACATAAATCTTCCAATAACACTTGGATGCTATTGCTACATTGTGCTGTGGTTAAAAAGAAAAAAAAACTCTATCTATATATCTATATCCCTATCTATATCTATATATCTATATCTATATCATCTATCTGTATATATATCCTCCAACTGTATCTATATATCTGTATCCATATATCTAAGTGACTTAATGAAAAGTAGTTTAGTTCTCACTCACATTATAGACTGGTGGCTATGGTTTGGTTACAAAACTACCTCATGTGTTTCCTAATACCAGCATTTCAGCTACTACGCAGACCCCATCAGAGACAGGCTGTTCCTGTGTCAGAGAGAAAAGATTAACAGAATGGGTAAAGCATGCAATAGCTCTTTTTTTTTAAAAAAAAAAAGATTTTATTTATTTATTTGACAGAGAGAGATTACAAGTAGGCAGAGAGAGAGAGAGGAGGAAGCAGGCTCCCTGCAGAGCAGAGAACCCGATGTGGGACGTGATTGCAGGACCCCGAGATCATGACCTCAGCCAAGGCAGCGGCTTAACCCACTGAGCCACCCAGGTGCCTGCATGCAATAGCTCTTAAGAGGAAGAGATTTTCAACATTTCCATTCACAGTACATTGGCCAAAGCAAATCATATGGCCAAACCAGAGAGTAGGTCAGGAAAATATTCTCCCTCTCCAAAAAGTACTCCAAATCACACAATATGGTAGATTGCCTATGTACATACAAGAATTATTGAATATAATTCTTCCTGTATCCACAGTTCTTGGAATGTGACTTTCTACATTCTCCCTTCAGGACACGGGAACTATTTCACCACCTGTAAATAGGGGCCGGCCTTGTGATGGACTTTAGACCACAGATAGTGATATAAGTGCTGGTACTCCACTTCTGAACACAGAATTTAGGAGTTTTCAAATTTTTACTCTCTCTGCTGGATCCCTGTGGAATCCTGAGAAGAGAAGTTCACTCAACTGAGGAAATCCTAGACAAGTCAGGCACAGCCTGCTCCTCAATTCCCTAAAAATACATTACTGATCCTCACAGAGACCAACTAAGGTTGGTCCTGACCAGACACCTCATCTGGGAAACTAATAAACTCATAGGTAATTAAAAAAAAAAAGTCCCTGTCTTCTGACATTATGTTTTAAGTCATTTTGTTACATTTACTGAAGCAGTATCATGTCAATAGATAACTGAAACACATGGCAATTAGCAAGGTATAAAATCTTACAGACAAAGGATAGTGATGAATGATTCAGAAAAGTATATATGTATAATTTTATACATCTTTTAAGTGAATTCCATTTTGTCTAAAAGATAGAAATAAGAGAATATAGTAAATATGCCATTATTCAGACTGAAATGGCTTAGTACTTTGGAGATTCATGAACTTCTTAAAAAACTGTTAACTCTTAACCACTTCAAGAGTTCCAGATCAACAAGTTGGCAACTTAGAGAATTTCCATAGAAGAGACTCCAAATTTAGAAAATGCATCAAGCATCAGATGCTCTTTTCTGCTATTTTCTTCTGGGAGAATTCAACATTCACATTTTTTGGTAAGACATGTAAGAATAAATAATGTGTCTTTGGTTAAGTATAAAGAATAATAATTTTTCATAATAACTTCATGAACTTGCCACTTCATTGTTATTTTTTGTTCTTTGATCTTGTATCTCAGGATTTTTTTTAACATTTCATACTATATTCTATTTCCTAAATGTTTTCATTCCACTTACTTCCTTGTACTCTATCTTCTTTTCTCTTTTTCTCTGTTTTCAATAGACTAAGTCTAATTAAATCATGCTTTTTATTTTTCTGGCTGAAAAATAATGCATTCCTAAAAACTGATCTGCTGTCCATAGTTTGCCTTTGGTTTCCTCTCACGGAGTCAGTTTTTTTTTTTTTTTTCCTTAGTATTTCAACTTTCACCTAATTAAGGAATAATTCCCAGTGTATATTTCTGTGGCTGACCAATTTCTTCTGTTAAGTCATATTTTCAGTCACCTGATGGTATTTAACATAAATTTTTATCCTAAAATTTCATTACCTCTTATCAACCAATTTGGAAATATCACTTATCCTTGGCAAATTAGAAATATCACTTTATCTTTCCCAAGTCACTAAGGCCCACTTAAATTCTTATAACTACTTCTTCCTCTGTGCACTATCAACACTACAATCTATGCATTTATCAGTTAATACCTTGAATGACCTTTTTCATTTTGGGCTTCTCCAATGTAATCGGCCAAGCACATTAATGCTGGAGTAATTTTCCCAAAACACGACGATAATCAGGACAGCCTCATTTCAAGGCTTTTTAAAGTTTTTATTTAAATTCCAGTTAGCTAACACATAGAGTAATATGCGTTTCAGGTGTACAATTTAGTGATTCCACCCTTTACATACAACACCTGGTGCTCATCACAACAGGTGCACTACTTAATCTTCATCACTATTTTACCCCCCACCCACCTCCCCTCTGGTAACCATCAGTTTGTTCTCTATAGTTCATTCTGTTTCTTGGTTTCTCTCTCTCTATTCCCCCCACCCCCTTCGCTAATTTGTTTGGTTTCTTAAATCTCATATATGAATGAAATCATATAGTATTGGTCTTTCTCTGACTTATTTTGCTTAGCATAATACTCTCTAGCTCCATCCATGTCACTGAAAATGGCAAGATTTCATTCTTTGTTATGGCTGAGAAATATTCCATTGTATATATATGCCAGATCTTTATCCATTCATCAGTTGGTAGACACTTGGGCTGTTTCCATAGGTTAGCTATTATAAATAATGCTGGTATACACACTAGGGTGCCATGTGTCCCTTTGAATTAATATTCTTGTATTCTTGGGGCAAATACTTAGTAGTGCAATTGCTGGATCATAGGGTAGTTCTATTTTTAACTTTTTGAGGAACTTCCATACTATTATCTAGAGTGGTTTGCATTCCCATCAACAGTGCAGAAGGGTTCCCCTCTCTCCACATCCTTGGCAATACCTGTTGTTTCTTGTGTTGTTGATTTTAGCCATTCTTTTAGGTGTGAGGTGATATCAAAATTTCTTAATTGCTCTCTAATGATAATAGGATATAGTCCACATTTCTTTATGTAGCATGCTGAAACTTCAGAAGTCAAAACCTAACCTAACCTTTCATTCTTATTCTCATCTCCCCGAAACCAAATATTCACTCTATGTAGCATAATAGGTATCACTCTTTTATATTTGTGCACAGGCTTTACTACATTCTCTTTTTAAGTGTTTTCTGCAACAGTCCAGATCTTACCAATTCTCAGGATATATCTCCAGGATTCCCTAAAACAAGAAGACTTTTTGAGCTACCATAGGATAGCTTATTCTTCTCACAAACTGTTATAAATTGGTTTTCAGTGCAATCTTGCATCTTAAGCATAGTTGTAATTATCATAAATACATCAGCGACTGCAAAGTCTGTTTTTTAGTTTTAATTTCCCTTCATAACATGAGACGTGTATATACAAATGTTTTCTTGATACCTCCACAGAAGGGCCTTCATGATTTATTGTCACTAAGAACTTGCTGTAAAACATGGTAAATCTACCAAATGATAAATCTACTAGCACTTTCTTTGCAGCAAACAACTAATAAGTCTATTGATTGAATGACCGAGTACTTGCTTGGTCACTGAAGACCAAGGGATTAAGGGAGAACTCATAAAATAAAACAGTCCACACATGCTATGTCTTCATTCTGGGATTTTAGGCCTGGGTGTGTCTCTGTCTCCCTCATTATAAGATTACTGAAGTGTGAGAGTGAGACTTAAATGTATTTCTGTTTCTTAGAGCAGTGTCCAATAGAAATACAATGTGATGTACATAACAATTTTAAAATTTCTGAGATGCTACATTCACAGAAATAAAAGTAAAAGATACAATTAATACAAGTATCATTTTATTTAACCTAATAAATCTGAAATGTTATCACTTAAACATGTACCTATTAAGATAATCTTAAGATTAAGATTTTTTACGTTATTTCTTCTATATTATGCCCTTTAAATCTGATGTATATTGTACATCAATAGCATGTAAATTCAGACACTAAATGTTCATTAGAAATATTTGTATTTAATAAACTTTATATCAAAGAAGATTCATATGCCTATGATCGGAACAAACTTAAATTTTCCAGAAACTGAGTCGAATACCAAACTTATATTTATTTAAAATTCATATCTGCATTGCAAAACTGGTTCATCTGTTTATAAGAATTGACTTGAATGTGAAACAAAATCATTTCAGTTTCAAAACTACATCTGTCCAAGTTAAGTGAAGTCACTGTGTTGTATCAAATCAGCAATATTAAGATTAAATTTAAAGGGACCTTACGTGAATTGAAAAGCAACTTTAAATTTATTGATGTCAACAAGTGGTTCTTCAATGTTTTCTTATAGTTATAGTTCACAACGAAAAATTAATATTTTTTTCATAATAAATCATGTTATAAAATGTATAAAGTTATTATTATTTTGAACTATTATAAAGTTTCACTTCAACATAAATTCAGTTGCCAGGGAGGAGTCAAGATGGTGGAGGACTAGCAGGAGTTCAGCTAAATAGTTGTCAAACCATTCTGAACATCTACAAATCCAAAAGGAGAGTGAAGAGAAGAAAAGCAGCAATTCTAGAAACAGAAAGCTGACCACCTTCTGAAAGGAAGGACCTGTGGAGAAGGGAATCCAAAGCAATGAGAAGATAGACTGCAGGGAGAGAGGGCAGCTCCTGGCAAGAGGTGGAGCAACAGAGCACAAAATCAGAACTTTTCTTATTTTTAAGATTTTTATTTATTTATTTGACAGACAGAGATCACAAGGAGGCAGAGAGGCAGGCAGAGAGAGAGAGGAAGGGAAGCAGGCTCCCTGCCAAGCAGAGAACCCAATGTGGGGCTTGATCCCAGGACCCTGGGATCATTACCTGAGCCAAAGGCAGAGGCTTGAACCCAATGAGCCATCCAGGTGACCCACAAAATCAGAATGTTTAAAAGTCTGCTCCACTGAGGGACATTGCTCCAGAGCCTAAGCAGGTATGGAGCCCTCTCAGGGACAGTGGGGTCTCAGGTCCTGCAGGGTCACAGAAGGATCAGAGGTGTCTGAATGGAGCAGAGCTCACAGGTATTAGGGCGGGAAAGCTGGCTACAGAGACAGAGCAGAGGAGTGAGCTCTCAGCTTGGGGTTACCTTAAACTGTGATCTGTGGCACAGTCAGACCACTGCTCTTTGAGCAGGGACCCCACACGTGGCAGATCCGGGGAGACCCCTGGAAGAGCAGCAGGGATCTGCTGGATTTGGGGACTCCTAATGGGGGTGTATGCCTGAGACAGAAACACTCGGTCACAGGCCAGGTGAGCTCAGAGTGTGGTTGGAGACCAGGAAGATAGGAGTGATTGAGAGCTTTTCTCTGAGGGTACACTGAGGAATGGGGCCCCGAGGTCTCAGCTCCTTCAGGGCAGAGATTGAGAGGCCTCCATTTTCATTCCTGTCCTCCAGAGCTCTAGAAAAAGCATTCAGGGAACAAAAACTCCCCAGAGCTAACCCAAGCAGATTACTTAGTCCAGCCCCTGGCAATGGCAGCACAATTCCACCTCGGGCAAAGACATGTGAGAATCACTACAACAGACCCCTCCCCCAGAGGAACAGCAAGAAATCCAGCCAAGACCAAGTCCACTTACCAAGGAGAACACTAAATTCCAGAGGAGGGGAAAGCAAATCATGGAATTCATGGCTTTCTCCCCACGATCCTTTAGTCTTGCAACGTAAATTAAATTTTCTTAATTTTATTTTTTTCTCATTCTATTTTTTTTTAACTTTTACTCTTTCTTCTTTTAATGTTTTTTAACTAGTTTATCTTAACAATATCTTTCTTAAAAAATCTTTTTGAAACTTTATTATTATAATCATATTTTATCCTTCATTGTATCTAACTTTATCTTTTGTATACACATAGGGTTTTTCCTTCTAAAAAATTCTGGGATACAATTTCTAATAGATCAAAATATACCCTAAATCTAGCACAGGATTTGTTATAATCTCCAGCCTGAGCAAACTCTCCCCACTTTCTTTTTCTTTCTTTTCCCAACCAACTTACTTTATCAACTGCATTTTTAGAAAATTTTTTTGAAATTTTCATCTTTACAGTCAAAATCCATTCCCTCATTGTGTTTACCCTTATTTTTGTATATTTATACATAAGTTTTTCTCTTTTTTTAATTTTGGGAGGTAGTTTCTCCTGAGAGACCAAAATACTCCTAAAATCAAGTGGCTAGCTCTGTTCTATTCACCAGTCTAATATGTATATTTTCTTTTTTGTTTCTTTTTAAAATTTTTTTGAACTTCTTTTTACCCTTCTTCTCCCCACAATTTGGGGTCTATTCTGATTGGGTTAACACGTATTTTTCTGGGGACTTTGCAACCCTTTTAATTTTATTCTCTCCTTCATATATTCTTACCTGGATAAAATGACAAGGCGAAAAAAGTCACCACAAAAAAAAGAACGAGAGGCAGTACCAAAGGCTAGGGAGCTAATCAATACAGACTTTGATAATATGTCAGATCTAGAGTTCAGAATGATGATTCTTAAGGTTCTAGCTGGGCTCCAAGAAGGCATGGAAGATATTAGAGAAACCGTGTCTGGAGAAATAAAAGCCCTTTCTGGAGAAATAAAAGAACTAAAATCTAACCAAGCTGAAGTCAAAAACATTATTAATGAGGTGCAATAAAAAATGGAGGTTCTTACTGCTAGGATAAATGAGGCACAAGAGAGAATTAGTGATATAGAATACCAAATGATGGATAATAAACAAGCTGAGCAAAAGAGAGACAAACAACTACTGAACCATGAGGTGAGAATTTGAGAGAAAAGTGATACCATAAGATAAATCAATATTAGAATAACTGGGATTCCAGAAAAAGAAGAAAGAGAGAGGTGGAGGAGGAATATTGGAGAGAATATATTGGAGAGAAGGTATATTGGAGAGAAAGAGAGAGGTGGAGAAGGAATATTGGAGAGAAGGTATATTGGAGAGAATTGTAGAGAATTTCACTAATATGGCAAAGGGAACAAGAATCAAAATCCAGGAGGCACCGAGAACTCCCCCTCAAAATCAATAAGAATAGGTCCACATCCCGTCATCTAATAGCAAAACTTACAAGTCTTAGTGACAAAGAGAAGATCCTGAAAGCAGCTCAGGACAAGAAGTCTGTAACATACAATGGTAAAAATATTAGATTGGCAGCAGACTTATCCACAGAGACCTGGCAGGCAGAAAGAACTGGCATGATATATTCAGAGCACTAAACGAGAAAAACATGTGGCAAAGAATACTATATACAGCTAGGTTACTATATCCAGCTAGGTTATCAATGAAAATAGGAGAGATAAAAAGCTTCCAAGACAAACAAAAACTAAAAGTTTCTAAACACCAAACCAGCTTGACAGAAAATATTGAAAGGGGTCCTCTAAGTAAAGAGAAAGCCTAATAGTAGACCAGAAAGGAACAGAGACCATATACAGTAACAGTCACCTTAAAGGCAATAAAATGGCACTAAATTCATATCTTTCAATAGTCACACTGAATGTAAATGGGCTAAATGCCCCAATCAAAAGACACAGGGTATCAGAATGGATAAAAAAAAAAAAAAACAAAACCCATCAATATGGTGTCTACAAGAAACTCATTTTAAACCCAAAGACACTTGAAGATTTAAAGGGAGGGGGTGGAAAAGAGTTTACCATGCTAATGGACATCAAAAGAAAGCTGGGATGGCAATTCTTATATCAGATAAATTAGATTTTAAGCCAAAGACTATAATAAGAAATGAGGAAGCACACTATATCATACTCAAAGGGTCTGTCCAACAAGAATATCTAACAATTTTAAATATCTATGCCCCTAAAATGGGAACAGCCAACTATATAAACCAATTAATAACAAAATAAAAAAAACACATCAACAATAATACAATAATAGTAGAGGACTTTAACAACACCCTCACTGAAATGGACAGATCATCCAAGTAAAAGATCAACAAGGAAATAAAGTTGTTAAAAGACACACTGGACTAGATGGACATCATAGATATATTCAGAACATTCATCCCAAAGCAACAGAATACACCTTCTTTTGTGCACCTGGAACAGTCTCCAGAAAAATCACATCCTGGGTCACAAATCAGGTCTCAACTGGTATCAAAAGATTGGGATCATTCCCTGCATATTTCCAGACCACAATGCTCTAGAGCTAGAACTCAATTACAAATTTGGAAAGAACTCAAACATGGAGGCTAAAGCACATCCTACTAAAGAATGAATGGGCCAACCAGGAAATTAAAGAATTGAAAAAAAAATTCATGAAAACAAATGAAAATGAAAACACAACTGTTCAAAATCTGTGGGACCCAGCAAAGGTGGTCCTAAGAGGAAAGTATATAGCCAAGCAAGCCTTTCTAAAGAAACAAGAAAGGTCTCAGGTACACAACCCAATCCTACACTAAAGGAGCTGGATAAAGAACAGCAAATAAAGCATAAACACAGAAGGAGAAGATAATCAATAAAGATTAGAACAGAAATCAATGAAATAGAAACCAAAAGAAGAGTAGAACAGATCAACGAAACTAGGAGCTGGTTCTTTGAAGGGATTAATAAGATTGATAAACCCCAGGCCAGACTTATCAAAAAGAAAAGAGAAAGGACCCAGATAAATCATGAATGAAAGGAAAGAGATCACAACCAACACCAAAGGAGAAATACAATTATAAGAACATATTATGAGCAACTTTATGCCAGCAAATTTGATGATTTGGAAGAAATGGATACGTTCCTAGAGACATGTAAACTACCACAACTGAACCAGGAAGAAATAGAAAGCCTGGACAGACCCATAACCAGTAAAGAGATTGAAACAGTCATTAAAAATCTCCAAACAAACAAAAGCCCAGTGCCAGACAGCTTCCCAGGGGAATTCTACTAAACATGTAAAGAACTAATTCTTATTCTCCTGAAACTGTTACAAAAAATAGAAATGGAAGGAACACTTCCAAACTCATTTTATGAGTTCACCATTACCTTGATCCGAAAATCAAAGACCCCATCTAAAAAGAGAATTACAGATCATCATCTTTGATGAACACAGATGCGGAAATTCTCACCAAAATACTAGCCAATTGGATCCAACAGTCTATTAAAAGGAATATTCGCCATGACCAAGTGGGATTTCTTCCTGGGCTACAAAGTTGGTTCAACATCCATAAATCAATCAGTGTGATACAACACATTAATAAAAGAAAGAACAAGAACCATTTGATACTCTCAATAGATGCTGAAAAAGCATTTGACAAAGTACGGCATCCTTTCTTAATCAAAACTCCTTAAAGTGTAGGGATAGAGAGTATATCAATATCATCAGACATCTATTAAAAACCCACCACAAATATCATTTTCAATGGAAGAAAACTGAGAGCTTTTCTGCTAAGGTCAGGAATACGGCAGGGATGTCCATTATCACCACTGCTATTCAACATAGTACTAGAAGTCCTAGCCTCAGCAATCAGACAACAAAAAGAAATTAAAGACATCCAAACCGGCAAAGAAGAAGTCAAACTATCATTCTTTGCAGATGATAGGATACTTTATGTGGAAAACCCAAAAGACTCTACTCCAAATCTGCTAGAACTTGTACAGGAATTCAATAAAGTGTCAGGATATAAAATCAATGCACGGAAATCGCTTGCATTTCTATACACTAACAGCAAGACAGAAAAAAGAGAAATGAAGGAGTCAATCCCATTTACAATTGTGCCAAAAACCACAAGATGCCTAGGAATAAACCTAACCAAAGAGGCAAAGAATCTGTACTCAGAAAATTATAAAGTACTCATGAAAGAAATCGAGAAAGACACAAAGAAATGGAACAGTGTTCCATGCTCCTGGGTTGGAAGAACAAATACTGTGAAAATGTCTCTGCTACCTAAAGCAATCTATACATTTAACACAATCCCTCTCAAAATACCATTCATTTTTTTTTTTCAAAGAAATGGAACAAATAATCCTAAAATTTATATTAAACCAGAAAAGACCTTGAAAAGCCAGAGGAATGGTGAAAAAGAAAATCAAAGTTGGTGGCATCACAATTCCAGACTTCAAGCTCTATTTCAAAGCTGTCATCATCAAAACAGTATGGTACTGGCACAGAAACAGACACATAGATCAGTGGAACAGAGTAGAGAGCCGAGAAATCGACCCTCAATTCTGTGGTCAACTAATCTTTGACAAAGCAGGAAAGAATGTCCAATGGAAAAAAGACAGTGTGTGCCTCAGTGGGTTAAGCCTCTGCCTTCAGCTCAGATCATCATCTCAGGGTCCTGGGATTAAGCTCCAAATAAGGCTTTCTGCTCAGGTGGGAGCCTGCTTCCCCTCCCCACTCTGCCTCCCTCTCTGCCTACTTGTGATCTCTCTCACTCCCTCTATCAAATAAATAAATAAATAATCTTAAAAAAAAAAAAAAGGCCAAAGACCTAAAAAAAAAAAAAGAAAAAAGAAAAAAGAAAAAAAGATAGTCTTTTCAACAAGTGTTGGGAAAATTGGACAGCCACATGCAGAAAAATGATATTCGACCATTTCCTTACACCACACATAAAAATAGACTCCAAATACAGGAAAGAACGAACTCAGTGTGAGAAAGGAATCCATCAAAATCCTTGAGAAGAAAACAGGCAGCAATCTCTTCAACCTCAGCCACAATAACTTTTTCCTAGAAACATCACCAAAGGCAAGGGAAGCAAGGGCAAAAATGAACTATTGGGACTTCAAGATCAAAATCTTTGGCGCAACAAAGGAAACATTCAACAAACCAAAAGACAGCTGACAGAATGGGAGAAGATATTTGCAAACGACATCAGATAAAGGACTAGTATCCAAAATCTATAAAGAACTTATCACACTCAACACCCAAAGAACAAATAATCCAGTCAAGAAATGGGCAGAGGACATGAACAGACATTTCTTCAAAGAAGATGTCCAGGTGGCCAACAGATGCATGAAAAAGTGCTACACATCACTTGGCATCAGGGAAATACAAATTTAAACCACAATGAGATACCATCTCACACCAGTCAGAATGGCTAAAATTAACAAGTCAGGAAATGACAGGTGTTGGCGAGGATGCAGAGAAAGGGGGACCCCCTTACACTGTTGGTGGGAATGCAAGTTGCTGGTGCAGCCACTCTGGAAAACAGCATGGAGTTTCCTCAAAAGTCAAAAATAGAGCTACAGTACGACCCAGCAATCGCACTACTGGGTATTTACCCTAAAGATACAAATGTAGTGCTCCAAAGGGGCATGTGCACCTGAATGTTTATAGCAGCAATGTCCCCAATAGCCAAACTATGGAAAGAACCTAGATGTCTATCAACAGATGAATGGATAAAGAAGATGTGGTATATATACAAAATGGAATACTATGCAGCCATCAAAAGAAACGAAATCTTGCCATTTGCAATGATGTGGATGGAACTAGAGGGTAATATGCTGAGCAAAATAAGTCAATCAGAGAAAGACAATTATCATATGATCTCCCTGATATCAGGAATTTGAGAGATAAAAGGGGGTTTAGGGGGTAGGGAAGGAAAAAGTGAAACAAGATGGGATCGAGAGGGAGAGAAACCATAAGTGACTCTTAATCTCACAAAACAAAATGAGGGTTGCCGGGGGAAGGGGAGTAGGGAGAGGGTGTTTGGGTTATGGACATTGGGGAAGGTATGTGCTATGGTGAGTGCTGTGAATTGTATAAACCTGGCGACTCACAGACCTGTACCTTGGGAGCTAATAATACATTATTTGTTAATAAAAAAATTAAAAATTAAAAAAAAATTCAGTTACCATACCTGCCTAGGTTACAAATAAACGTTTTTTCCTCTTGGAATTTCAAATTTAGCCTATTCATGTGCAGATGTAAAGTGTTTAACAATGTCTATACAATGAGTTAAGCTTCCTTTAGCTCCCAAATGCATTACATAAATATGGAAGTGTTTTAGGATGAAAGATAACCAAAGCATCTATAGCCTAGTATTTCCTCTATTACTCGACTCTCAGTTCAAGATAAGTTCTTGCAATTTTTTAAAAAATTAGAATCTACTGATGTTTGACACTGTAAAAAATGTCATATTCTTTGTATTCTTTAGTGACTTTATGATAAGCCTTTTGCTTTTTGTAAACTATATCAGTTTTTACTTTTTCTTATAAAATTTTCCAACATTTCTCTCACTTTACTATCCTTCTAAAATAACTTCTTTTTTTTTCTTTTGTTTTTTCAAGAATCCATGGCCTCCATTTTAAAGTAGGTCAAAGTTACCAACTCAGAACCTGCTAAATCATTAATTTTTTTGTTGTTGTTCTTGTACATTTGGTTCCTGTTTAAGGCAATAATTTCATTATTTCTTACTATAGAGAGGATTTTTTTTATCATATCCATTATCTTTTTGCTGAAAACATCTCTTAAAATTATTCACATTATTATTATTATTATTATTATTATTTTTAGGTTGATAAATTTTGTGTTACTTATATATATATAATTTTTATGATTTTTTCAATTTATTTATTTTCAGAAAAACAGTATTCATTATTTTTTCACCACACCCAGTTCTCCATGCAATCCGTGCCCTCTATAATACCCACCACCTGGTACCCCAACCTCCCACCACCCCACCACTTCAAACCCCTCAGATTGTTTTTCAGAGTCCATAGTCTCTCATGATTCACCTCCCCTTCCAATTTACCCTTAGTCCCTTCATTAATATTATTTAAGACAACTATTTTTTTTTTATTTTGCCCATCCAGAACAATGGAAATTTCACTCAATACAGATTACTTCCATAATTTGGCTATTGTAAAAAATTCTGCAATATGTGTAGGGTGCACATATCTTTTCAAATTTGTGTTTTCATATACTTTGGGTAAATACCCAGTAGTGGAGTTACTGGATCATATGGTAATTCTATTTTTAATTTTTTGAGGAATTTCCATACTGTTTTCCAGAGTGGTTGCACCAGTTTGCATTCCCACCAACAGTGCAAGACAGTTCCTTTTTCTCCACATCCTTGCCAAGATTTGTTGTTCCTTGTGTTTTTTATTTTAGCCATTCTGATAGGTGTAAGTGATATGGCATTGCAGTTTTGATTTTATTTTCCCTGATGATCAGTGATATTGAGCATCTTTTCTTGTGTCTCTTGGCCCTCTGTACATCTTTTTTTTTTTTTTTTTTAGATTATATTTATTTATTTGACAGAGATCACAAGTAGGCTGAGAGAGAGGCAGGCAGAGAGAGAGGGGGAAGCAGGCTCCCCGCTGAGCAGAGAGCCCGATGTGGGGCTCGATCCCAGGACCCCAGGATCATGACCCGAGCTGAAGGCAGAGGCTTTAACCCAGTGAGCCACCCACGTGCCCTGGCCCTCTGTACATCTTGTTTGGAGTAATGTCTATTCATGGTTTCTGTCCTTTTTTTTTTTTTTTTTAAGATTTTATTTATTTATTTGACAGATAGATCACAAGTAGGCAAAGAGGCAGGCAGAGAGAGAGGAGGAAGCAGGCCCCCAGCTGAGCGGAGAGCCCGATGTGGGGCTTGATCCCAGGACCCTGAGATCTTGACCTGAGCCGAAGGCAGAGGCCTTAACCCACTGAGCCACCCTGGTGCCCCTGTCCATTTTTTAACTGGATTATTTGCTCTTTGGGTGTGGAGTTGTATGGGTTCTTTATGTATTTTGGATTCTAATGCTTTATTGGATAAGTAACTGCAAATATCTTCTCCTATTCAATAGGCTGTCTTATAGCTTGTTGACTGCTTCCTTTTTGTGCAGAAGATTTTATCTTGATATAGTACTGATAGTTTATTTCTGCTTTAGAAATATTTAGAAAGATGTTGTTATGGGTGATATCAGGGAAGTTACTGCCTATGCTCTCCTCTGGGGTTTTTTATTTTTATTGTGAAAGGCCTAATTTTGGTCTTTAATTCATTTTTTATTTATTTTTGTGTATGACATAAGAAAGTGGTCTAGTTTCATTCTTCTGATGTTGTTGTTCAGTTTTCTCAACACCATTTCTTGAAGAGATTGTTTTTTTCCCATTGGATATTCTTTCTCTTTTAGCAAAGATTAATTGACCATATAATTGTGGATTTATTTCTGTGCTCTCTAATCTGTTCCATTTATCCATGGGGTTGCTTTTTTATTTTTTATTTTTTTTTGCCAATACTATACTGTTTTAATTAGCACAGCTTTGTAATATAACTTGAAGTCTGGAATTGTGATACTTTTAGTTTTGTTTTCCTGTTTCAGGACTGCCTTGTGGGTCTTTTCTGTTTCCAAATATATTTTAGGATTATATGCTCTACTTTGGTGAAAAATGCTGTTGGTATTTTGACAGTATGGACATTTTTTTTAAAAAGAGTATGTATTTATTTATTTAACAGAGAGAGAGAGAGAGAGAGAGAGAGAGCTTACAAGTAGGCAGAGAGGCTGGCAGAGAGGGGGTGGGGAAGGAAGCTCCCTGCTGAGCAGAGAGCCTGATGCGGGACTCTATCCCAGGACCCTGAAATCATGACCTGAGCTGTAGGCAGAGGCTTAACCCACTGAGCCACCGAGCCACCCAGGTGCACCTGACAGTATGGACATTTTAACAATACTTGTTTTTCCAATCCGTGAACAGGGATTATCTTTCCATTTGTTCATGTCATCTTCAAATTCTTTCGTTGGTATTTTATAGTTTTCAGATTACAGGTCTTTCACCTCCTTGGTTACATTTATTCCTAGGTATTTTATTATTTTTGGATGCAATTATAAATGAGACTTTTTAAAAATTTCCCTTTCTGCTCATTCATTATTAGTATATAAAATGGAACAGATTCCTATATACTGATTTTGTATCCTGTGACCATACTGAATTCATTTACCTCCCTCTTCATTTAGATTTATTACTATGATTTTGTCCTGTTCTTTCCTTTGGGACATAGTCCTCTGTTTCCTTATATTATCTACCTCTCTGTGTCTGTTTTGCTGTGTTAGGAAAGTCAGCTATATCTCCCGTTCTTAAAAGTGGTGGTCTTATAAAGAAAACGTCTTATGGTGCCTTGCAGGACAATGTCCTGGTGCTTCAGCTGTGTCTCCTTTGTGTGTTATGTGCCCCTATTATTGTGGCTGAGGCACATTTACCCTCAGCCCAGTTTTCTGAAATGGATCTCTTTGCCTGTTGTGGGCAGAGTTTGATAACTGTGATGTTAATGGGTCAGTCTGGGGCCACCATGAGTTTGAGTTGAGTCAGATCAGTATTTTCCAAAGCTGTGGTAGCATCAAACTACAGGTATTCTCACTGTGTTGTCTCTTGAGATGCCTTTGAGGGGTGGAGCCTGCAGTCAGACCAGATGTTTGTCTCCAGACCACTGATGGGGATTTAGGTGGGCTAGTGTGTGTGGTATCTTATCCTCTGCTATTGTAGGAATCACTTTGGAGGAGCGTTGGCCCCTGCTGGGGCTGCTTGCACATTTTCAGGTTTGTTTCACCATTGTGGATACATTTCTGCCAATGACATGTCAGAGAGGACAGGTCCTCAGGAGAAAGTGTGGGTGGGGAATGTGGTGTGCTGTTCTGCTGCAGGAGGGGACCTGCAGCCACCCAGAAAACTCCTGCCAAGGCTAGGATTGAGCAGGCAGGTCTATAGTAAAGTATGTGGGTGAGGCATGTTATTAGCAAGCTAGGTGGATAGGGTTCACACTGAGTAGGTATCTGTGTATTCAGGCTTGGGGATGGGAGAGAGAAATTACCCCCACCAGCTCTTTTGTTCTTGAAGAAGTTGTCCAATGATCCCTGTCCCTCCAGCATGTGCACTGAGATTAGTAAATAACTCTCCTTCCAGTATACCTCAGGCATTTCTCAAACTTCTATGCTGCATTTCAGGACTGTTTGTGTTTCCTGTTGTTCTCCAGCTCTCCCAGAGCCAAGCCCAGTGATTTTTAAAGTGCCAGGTGTTAAGCCCCATTGATTTTAAGAACTGTGTGAAGTTAGGTCCCAAATATTATGAGGATTTGTCTTCCCAGGGTAGGTTCCTTGTGCCTGAGATGCCTTTTGTGAAGTCTGCTCCTCTCCCCTCTCTGCTCCTGCGGTGTCCTCCTTCTTGCTCTCAACTACATCTCCACACTTCCTACTCTCTTCAATATGGTCTCTTCTCTACATTTAGCTGTGGAGAGTCTGTTCTGCTAGTCTTCAAGTCATTTTCTGGACTATTTATACTCATGTGGATGTTGTCTAGGTTTATCCATGAGACAAGGTGAGCCTAGGATCCTTCTACTCTACTATCTTTTCCAGAAGTCTAAAATTCAGTTCTTTGGCCACACTAGCTACACCTCAAGTACTGAATAACTACATGGGGTTAGTGGCGACATAGATAATGCGATCTTAGAGCAACTAACCCAATGATTTTCACGAGTAGTCACTGATTAATTGAATTAAAGGGGACTATTTAAAATGTAGATGCCCAAGGTTGATGTTTTGAAGATATGGTCTTTATAGCACGTATATTTGCTATTGAATATTAAGTATTTGATCACAGTAATGGGTAAATTAAAAAGAGTTTTTGTTTCATTTTGTTTTATATGTCTGATTTAAACTCTAGGTTTCCTAGCCAAGAAATTCTAATTAAGAAAAAACATCCAAAATAAACAAATCTGTAATGAATGCTAACTATACACCAAACATTGTGTTAGAAGTCATATATCTTGTGTCATTTAATCATCTAATTTGGTTAACTGATCTGTTTAAAGCTTTTCTCATTCTTTGCAATGTTCCTATATAGCATTTTTAGTGAAATGCTGGCATGGGAATACATGTATCTGGTTTCTATTTACAACTCTGTTATGAGCCACTTGTATCACTTTGGAGAAATCATTTGAAATTGATTCTCAATGCTACTGTGACACACAACCTAAAATTAGATATATATGGAGAGATATTGCCTTCCCTTTTACAATCATAAACAATTGGTCACTTTTATACAAGGATAAAAAAAAACATAGAGGGGCGCCTGGGTGGCTCAGTGGGTTAAGCCGCTGCCTTCAGCTCAGGTCATGATCTCAGGGTCCTGGGATCGAGTCCCGCGTCGGGCTCTCTGCTCAGCAGGAAGCCTGCTTCCTCCTCTCTCTCTCTCTGCCTGCCTCTCTGCCTACTTGTGATCTCTGTCTGTCAAATAAATAAAATCTTTAAAAAAAAAAAAAACATAGAGCACAAAATTGACTGAGTTGTGATAACACATAGTACATCTTGACTTTTGACTAGAAAAAGTCACTTGAGACTTAAGGCATGTTCTTTAAGTAAGCTAGAATACATTGTTTTTTATAGTTCTCCACAGTACCATTTGAATTTGTATGCCAATGAGTAAAAAAGAAGAAAGTTCTAAAAATAGCATTCATAAGTGATTAGCTCAAAACCAGGTAGGATTATCCAGGTGTAATATACATTTCTGTGATACTAATGCACAAGGAAACAATCACAACTGAGTCATCAGCCATATATTAGCTTTTAAACATCCTACCAATGTTCCTCTAATACTTCCATGGCCACAAAATAAACAAACTGGAAGTTTGAAACTCTGACCCAAAACCATGATCTTGGTTCTATCACCTAACATCAAATTCCACCATTTTGTACATAAGATTTGTGATTGCAAGTGCTATTTTGATTAGCAAATGAACGCCTTATTCTTTTATAGGATAAAAATGACATCTTGCAAAAACTGTTTGCATTCGTACAGAGAAAGTCATGTGTTTTAGTGGCAAGAACACTGCTGGGAATTAGAAAGCTTTTCTTCTTCTGCTTCTGGCCTCATTGCTGACATGCTGTTCAGAATTAACATGAAACTTCTCACCGCCTCAACTTGCTCATGTGTGTAATGAGTTCTTCTGTTATACCACTGGTATCTACTTAACAGGGATGATATGAAAATTAATTGGGGGGTGTCTTTAATCTGCTTCTTGCTGCTCTAAGAAATATATTTAAAAATAAATAAACCAAAGTTCCTTAGTAATTAACATGCTTTATAGATATCCCCAGAAATGAGACTTTTGATTTAATGGTTTCCACAAAGAGTGACGAAAATTCAACTACTTTCCACTTTGAATTAAGGAATGACCATGTAGCTACAGCATTATATAGTGATGTGTTTTCCATGAACACACTAATCACACCTTACTTCTCCTGCAGAGATGCAAAATAAAGTTAAGCATCTGCTCTTCCACAGCAAAATGAAGATATACATATTAACCAAACACACTGGAGTAGACAATAATTGTTCCTAAAGGATAAAAAAAAACTACACCTTGCTTTGCTAGAAGTCTTGATACAGATGGCACAAAACTCTGTAGCATATTACATGGAATAAGGTTTGAATGTTGAAATCCACTGATCAAACACAACACATTAAGGATGCATGCTTTTTGAAAACACAATAAAAATAGAGATTAGAATTATCATCTTGGTGTGATGCACATGCCATCATAATTTTCAAAGACTTTTAAAAATAACACCATAGAATCAAAATTTATATTAGTGTAAGCAAGTAGAACTACACCTTGTAGCAGGAAGGCCTGACTATAGAGTAAATTACATATAATCTCACTTTGTGAATAAGTCTAGACATACAACCAGAAAACTATAAGCCAGGCACCATTGGTAACTGTTTAGAATATACTGTATCACCTCCCAAATTCTAACTCAAATCCTTAGAATAATACCATGTTTAACAAAGGAGAGGCCTAACATTTTGAAATATGTTATTCTACTAATGCTTAAAAATAGCACAAAAATATATTGAACTAACATTGAAAATACACAAATAAACAATATTTAAGATGCTGAGTAATAAATGAAAATCCTGAATGTTTGAATTTATGTTGTGTAAGTCTACAAATGTATATGCATATGTGGATGGCAAGAGACATGGCTTTAGCATACTTGGGTTTTCATCTTGAATTTGATACTTGAACTCTGTAATCCTTTGAAAGGCAAGTTTTCTCTCCTTAGAAATAACAAAACTAGATGAAATTATCTTTTTATTTCTCCTAAACTAAAATCTCTGAATCCTGTATGAATTCCATTTTTCCTTAAGTCACAAGTTAAAATAGCGTTTACCAGATAAATTGTAAAAAGGAAAGTATTAAATAGATTGTAAAAACTAATGCTATGTATTGTTAATGTTTGAAAGCATTTTAAAATAATTCAATTATAAAACTATTATAATTCTAGCCAGTTTTCATAGAAATATGTAATTATAGAAACCAATATTGGCAATCATAAACTCACATATTAAGCAAAGGAAGAATGACCTTTTAAAAACCAAAGCCAACCAAATAACTCCTGACCCAATCTTTAAGTAACAGACATATTTAGCTTAAATAAACAAGATCTGTTAAGAATGCCTACGAGTGGGACACCTGGGTGGCTCAGTTGGTTAAGTATCTGCCTTTAGCTCAGGTCATGATCGTAGGGTTCTGGGATTGAGTCCTGAATTGGGCTCATTGCCCAGGGGAGTTAGATTTTCCCTCGTTTATGCTCTTTCTCTCTCTGACAAATAAATAAAATCTTAAAAAAAAAAAAAAAAAAAAGAATTCCTAGCAGCATGTTTAAGTAATTTCTGATTTCTGTCATCATTTACACCAACTCAAAATTAGTCAGTTAAAATGTGTTTATTTAAAAAAAAGTGTTTATTAAGAAGGTGATTAAAGAAAAATTAATAAACCAATGTAAAAACAGGTTGACATACAAAAATAAGGAACTTCAAGAAATGTCTTCTAACAGGTAACATTAGATGAACACCTCATGTCAGGAGCCATTTTAAATGCTTTGTATTTACTTGTTCCCTAAATTCTCACAGCTCAAAGGGAAAGGCATTACCACTGTGTCTTTACACAGATGATACCAAGGCACAGAGGAGTTTAGAGATTTCCAAGCTCACCCCACTACCAAGTAGCAGAGCTAGCTAGTTCCAGAGTCTATGCTTTTTAATACTCTAAATGCTCCCAACATATGGCATGTAGTTTGAGAAGCAACAGGTAGGTCAATTTGACTGAACTTCAAGAAAATTTGAGAACTAGCATTTGGACCTTTTGGTTCAAATGGCCATGTAGGAAGTGAACTCACCTCCTCCCACAGATACATCAAATCTACAGATGTATATGGGACAATATTCCCTGGAAAAACTACCTAAAAACGGGCAAAGCAATACCTTCACATCAAGCAAACAAGAGGAAAACCACACTGAAGCAAGTGGGAAAGGCCGAGACACAACTGTGTCCTAAACCACACCCCGGGAGCAGTGACTCACAATGAAGAAGGAAATCACAACCTGGTATTTCCCTGAGGAGCAAAGGGTCTGCCCCACTGTAACTTCTAGTATGTGTACCTTAGACATGAGCCGCAAAATGCCTGACCGAAGACAAATGGGGCTCACACTCATGAGACCCACGGGTCTGTGGTAAACTGAGGAACATCTTTTTAAGGGCCCATAAGCAGACTCATTTTCCCACTTTCCCCTCCTCTCAAAAGCTCCCAGACTTTATGGGAAGAGATTTATTTCTTAATTTTAAAGTATTGATCTAAGGGCAGGGGCCTGCTGGCATACTCCCTGGGGATAGAGGCTGGTGGGTGCCACCCTCCTGTTCTCCCTCGGCCTCACTAAAGGCAGCAAGAGCTATCGTCCTCTTTTCCTCTTTCCTCATGGTTGTCATCTTGATGCTCCAGCTGGTGGGCACCTTCTTCTATACTCTCCCTCTGCCTTTTTAAAGTCCATGGGCACCGTCTTCTCTTTCTTCTTCTTCTTCTTCTTTTTTTTTTTTTTTTAAATTTTTCTTATTTATTTATTTATTTTTACTTCTTCTCTCACTCTCTTTTTGGCAAGTGCCATCTTTGCACTGCCCTCAGCCTCACTATAGCCAGTGGGCACCACCTTCATGCTCTCCTTCTGCTAAGTTCCAGAGTGCCAGTATTTCTCAGAGGAGAGTGTCTATGCATGTCTGGTGCCCCAGTTTCATGGCCACCACTGAGGGGACACCCCTTGACTCCCTGGATCTGAAGACCAGAGGGGCTTGTGATCTTGGGTCTCATGAGACTATAACAATCAGAGAGACCATTCTTGCCAGACTTCCATGGCTAGGGTGCAGCACAGACAGCGGACTGAAACACATCCCCAGTGTTTCTAAGAAAGAGGCCTGTGTTTTCCAGGAGCTTTAGCCTGAGGCAGGCTTCTGGGCTGTAACACTTACAGGAGTATAAGGAGGTGCTCATAGGGAGTGGAAACTAGTGGATGCAATCTTTGCACGCTCCCTCTGCCTTGCTCCAGCTCACTGGTATCTTATAGAAAGGAGTTTTTACCTTCCTTTGGTTCCTTGTTTTCCTGGCTGATGTCAGACTGCAACTCCAGCGTACCTGGCTCTGGTGGCTGGCAGGGCTTAACTCATAGATCTTTCAGGACTATAACCAACAAAGAGAGCTCTTAGACAGCTACCACCCCAGGGCATGGCAAGAGGCAACAATCGCAGGAGCTCTGTCTTTCTGGAAAAAGGTTTATTAGATTATCGTCATAGCAACAGCCAGTGGGGCAGGATTCTGATTAAACACATAGCTAAGGGCTGACTGCTAACCTTTTCTGAAAGCTCAGAAGACAGATATTATCTTTGTGTTTTCCTTCTGAACACTACCTAGTGCCAGCATCTCTGAGAGGGAGATCTTTTGTGTGTCTGGCATCCCAGTTTTTATTGCTGGCACACTAGTTTTTGTGGCTGTCATCCAAAGGACACTCTTAGATTTCCTGGCTCTTCTGGAGAGCAGGACTTATCTTCTTGGATTCCCCAGTGATCAGAGATACTGCTCTTGGCAGGCCGTGGCCCCAGGCACTCCACAAACTGAAGACTGAAACACACTCCAAGCCTTTCCATGAAAGAGGCCTACTTGTTGGTCCTAGACCTTTGGCCTTAGGTGTAGGCTTCAGGTGTGGCACACATCTAGAGGCTAAAAAGCTGCTCTCAGGGAATGTAGGCTGGAGGACACCATCTCTGAGATCTGTTTCTGCATCACCACAGCTCTCCACTATGTCCAAGAAAGGAGCATGCACATTCATCTGGAGCCCAAATTTTTGCAACTCTTGCCCACAGGATATGAGATTTATTCTAGGGATACAAGGATAGTTCAACATCCACAAATCAATTAATGTGATATATCACATTAATAAAATGTAGAGTAAAATGATAGGATTATTTCAATAGATGCAGGAAAAGCATTTGATAAAATTATCATCCATCTATGATAAAACTCTTAAAAATTGGGTAAAGATGTACATATCTCAACATAATAAAAACTATTTAGGATAAGTTCATAGCTAGTACCATACTTAGTGATGAAAAGCTGGAATGTTTTTCTCTAAGACCACAGAGAAGACAAGGATATTCACTTCTGTAAATTATATTCAACAGAGTTTTGGAAGTCTTAGCCAAAGCAGTTAGAAATCAATCCCATTTGCAACTGTATCAAAAAGAATAAAAACTAGGAATAAATTTATCCAAGGAAGTGAAACCTGTACACTGAGAACCATAAGATAATGATGAAAGAAATTGAGGAAGACACAAAGAAATGTAAAGATATCCCATGCTCTTTTCTTGGAAGAATTAATATTGTTGAAATGTTCATGACATTCTAAGAGATCTGCAGATTTCATGCAATACCTATCCAAATCCCAGTGGCATTTTTGACATGGGTAGAAAAAAATGCTCAGCATTTTACAGAACCACAAAAGACCTTGATGAGCCAATGCAGTCTTGAGAAAGAGGAACAAAGCTGAAGGCATATGCTCCCTGAATGCAAGGTTTATTACAAAACTATAGTAATTAACAAAGTATAGTATTGGCATAAGAAACGCATGAAATCAATGAACCTGAATAGAGAGCCCCAAACAAACCCAAACATGTATGGTCAATTAATTTATGACAGAGTTACTAAGAAGATACAATGGGAAGAGTTCAGTCTTTTCAATAAATGATGCTGAAGAAACTAGACAGATACCTTCAAAAGAATGAACTTGAACCACTATCTTACACCATACACCAAAAATTAACTGCAAATGTATTGAAGACTTAGATGTAAGGCTTGAGACCATCACACTTCTCTAAGAAAACACATATAGTATAGTAAGTTCCTTGACATTGGTTTTGGTGGTGACTTTTTGGATTTGACATCAAGTCAAAGGCAACAAAAGCAGAAATAAAGAAGTGGGACTACATCAAACTAAAAAAAAATAAAACAAAACAAAAATCCTACACAGCAAAGGAAACCACCAATAAAAATGAAAAGGCAACCTACTGAAAGAGATAAAATATTTAAAAATCATATATCTGATAAGGATTTAATATCTAAAATATATAAAGAACACATACAACCAAACACAAAAGAGTAAACAATCCAATTAAAAAATGGGCATTGGACCTAAATAGGCATTTTTCCAAGGAAGACCTAAAGATGGTTAACAGACACATGAAAATATGCTCAACATCACACATCAGCAGGGAAATGTCATTCAAAGTCACAATGAGATACAGCATTACTTTCAAAAGGACAGCAAGTGTTGGCAAAGATGTAGAGAAAAAGGAACCCTTGTGCACTGTTGGTGGGAATGTGAATTGGTATAGACAATGAAGGAAAATAGTATGAAGGTTCAGCAAGAAAACAAAATGAAATTAGAACTACCATAAGATCCAGCAATTCCACTTCTGGGTACTTATCCAAAGAAAACAAAAACACTAATTTGAAAAATATATGCACTCCACTATTTATTGCCCAATTATTTACAATAACCAAGGTATAAAAACAACCTAAGTATCTAACACTGGATGAATGAATAAAGAAACTGTAAATATACATAATGGAACATTATATGTTGATAAAAAAGAATAAAATATTGCCATTTGTGATAACATGAATGGACTTTGAGTGCATTATGCTGAGTGAAATAAGTCAGAGAAAGACAAATGCCACATATGCCATATGATCTCACTTACATGTAAAATCTAAAAAAAAAAAAAAAAAAGCCAAGCTCATAGATACAGAGAACAGATTGGTGGTTGCCGGAGGTGGAGGTAGAAGATGAGTAAAATGGGGGACATAAATCAAAAGGTACAAACTTCCAGTTACAAAAAGTACAAACTTCCAGTTACAAAATACACAAGCCACAGGGGTATCATGTCCAGCATGGTGACTACAGCTAATAACACTGTCTTATAAACCTCAAAGTTACTTAAGAGAGTAAATCTTAAAAGTTTCATCACAAGAAAAAGTTGATAACTTTGTGGTGTTGGATGTTAACTAGATTTTTTTTAAAAGATTTTATTTATTTATTTGACAGAGAGAGAGATTACAAGTAGGCAGAGAGAGAGAGGAGGAAGCAGGCTCCCTGCTGAGCAGAGAGCCCGATGCGGGACTCGATCCCAGGACCCTGAGATCATGACCTGAGCCGAAGGCAGCGGCTTAACCCACTGAGCCACCCAGGCGCCCAGATGTTAAATAGATTTATCGTGGTGATCATTTCATAATAGATACAAACATTGAATCATTCTGTTGTACACCTGAAACTAATATTATGTGCATCAATGATACCTCAATAAAAATTAATAAGACCAATTCTAATAAATAAATAATCACCCATGAGGGAAAAAATAATTAGAGTTTGTGTGGTATTTAACAAAGTCTGGATTTAACTGAGATTATTGAAATTTTCCAAGCAGGGAAGTGATATGGTAAGAGCAAAGTTTTGAGTTGCTTCATCTGCAACAGTGCACACAGTGGGTTAGAAAGACATTGCCAGTTAGGTGGCTCCTGCTATTGTGAAAATGAGCTGGCAGTGACTCTGGAGTGGATAGATAGTATAAGAAATTGGAGGAAGCATTGTGAAAATAAAATGACTCAGGCAAGTAGTGAAAATTGCATGCAGTAATAGGAAGGTCCATGTTCTGAATTTGATGCACTTGAATTTGATGCCATCAGCTTAAAAGAACATCAGAAAGCACAATTGGTTTGGGACAGGTAAGGGTGAGATGATCAATTCAATTCTAGGTTTTTAAACATACCCTAAAGCCTCAGTTTAGTATTATGAAGTTCTGAAGATAAATAAGTTTCTATCTAATACCCTCTTCTGGGCAGAGAGGGGTTGTTAAGAAACTATGTCAAATTTCCAAAGGCTAAGCTGCATATAAGTTTTTGAAATGTCACCGAAAACCATATTTAGACTTTGCATCATAAAAGGATGAAATTATTGGTCAAAGAAATAAAATCCCTGTAAACCTGGCCATCTTCCCAGAAAAGACATTTGCTGGAGAAAAATTTGAAATAGATTAAAAGTAACAAAACTAACTTGGTACTTCATATCATATAAACTATTTCTCCATCTGTAGCATTGTACCTGCCAATCTAAATAATTTGAGATAAAGTATTTTAAAATGGTAAGAAAAAATCTAAGAGTATTTTATGTATATGTATATACATGGATATGCTTATGTGTATATATTTACGTATGTTTATGCATATATATACTCTTTCTATACTTCATCGTATATATTATTCATGTATATATATATACACACACGTCCATTCTTCCAATATCTGCTGTGTTTCTCTGTCCTTTCTATTGCTATCATTATTATTCTATTATTTTAAAAAATGTACATACCTTCATTGCTGTGACTTTTATATTAATATCTTTATTCTCCTCTTATTTCTTTTATGAATAAAAATAAAATTCTGGTCCTTCTTCCCTTCGTCTCCTCCACTAGCGCATAAAGTCAATAGTTTTATCTTTCTTGGACTATATCTTTGTGTTCATAAATACACTCAAGATTTTGCTTCTTAACTTCTCAATGTTAATAATATGTTTTTACTTTAAGTTTTTATCTATGAGGCAATAAATGGGCTTATTTTTGTTAGTTGGGCTGTTTCATCATTATCAGAGAATATAACACATAACATTTTGTCATCTTATGTCATTTTGTCTTTGTTCATAATTTTATAATAAAAAGTATTCAGTACTCACCACCAACTGTCTCTTAACTGGTGTGGTTTCCACATTCATCCATTGTTGAAATGAAGAGCATCCTCTAGTAGTAGAATCATCAGGAAGTCAATATTTCCCAGGTTATTGTTTGTTCAAAATTGTTTCTCTGTAGGCTTTTGATTTGAAAGATAAGAAAGCTAATTAATTATAAAACTCTTGGATCAGAATTTCTTTCATTGAATATCATTAAATATAGTTCAGCTGCTTAATAACATTAAAGATTAGCATCTAAATATCTTATAATAATCTCATTTTTTTGTTTACATGTAGCATGAACCTGGGTATAAAAATATTTCTTGTAGTATATTTTTAAATTTTCTTTTCAAGAAGTATACTCAGCTAAATGGTTTTTGAATTTCTTATATCTGAAAAATTTATTCTAATATCTTAATATGGCTAAGTGTTTCAGGTTAATTCTGAGATCTTTTATATTTCTTATTTTTTAATTTTTTTAAGATTTTATTTATTTGACAGTGAGAGAGAGGTCACAAGTAGGCAGAGAGGCAGGCAGAGAGAGGGGGAAGCAGGTTCTCTGCTGAGTAGATAGCCTGATGTGGGGCTCGATCCCAGGACCCTGAGATCATGACCTGAGCCGAAGGCAGAGGCTTAACCCACTGAGCCACCCAGGCACCCTGAGATTTTTTATATTTCTAAGCATTCCTGGAAAATAAATACAAAGAATTTCCAGAGTCTGATGGGATTTGGAAATTTTGTTGCAAAAGAGAAAAGACCAAAGTACGAGTATGACCTATTAAGGGATCTTTATATTAGAGACTATAGGAAATTACAACCACAGCATATTTATCCTGAAGATTGTTTTTAATAGGATATCCCAGAAATTAAAAACATGGATACTTAATTATCAAAGGCATATGTTAATCAAAAATCTGACCCTTCTTGATAGTACAAGGACCATTAGATATTTAACTTTTTTTTTTTTTTTCTTACTGTACAGGTTGTCATTGTCTTGCCTGTATTGGCTTAGCATTTACTCCTCCCCAACTCTGCCTGAGGACTTTCTCTGGGCTCCTGAAAGGCAGTCCAGAAGGGTTTGGGAACTAGTGCATTTCAGGAGCATGCGTTCAACACTGACTAAGAGAAGCTGGAAATTTTCCCAATCTTCCATCTTTCTGAGATTCTGAGGCATGTTCTGCTCCTTCCCAGGTTTCCAATGGATACTTGACTTGGTAACACCATTTGACTAGCTTTCATGTCTTTCCTCTCTCACTTCCCCACTTCCCTACTCTTGTTTTTCAACTTCTCTTTCCAAAGAAACATATTCAAAATCTCAAAGATTGCTTCTGAGGGAACTCAAATCAAAAGGCTGGTAGCAGAAGTGGTCCTAGGAAATAGACCCCTCAGAAAGGAATTTTAGAATTGGTTTACCTGTATACCAGATGGCAGCATAGGCCCAATGACTACGGGTATGATTAAGAATGACAATGATGCCTATCTGCCCAATAACCTGAGGTAAAATGAGATAAGTACTGATAAAAAGGATGGGTTCACTTATACAACACATCAATCATGAAAGACATGCACAAATTGGTAAATATGTAAGAATTATGAAATCAGCTCCTGTTGTTAACTACCACTGAAATATTTAAGAAAAAAAATGGTGGGCTCATGTTAATCAATTATTAATTCAGGGCATTGTGTGAAAGCCAGAAGTTCTCCACATCAGTATCTAAAGGGCCTTTTATTTCCAGCAGCAGGGAACAGACTATACCAAAAATTGAGTCCAGGATCTGTCAGAGCAAAAGAGTTCCAAAGAAAGCACCAAATTAGCAGATCTGAACAAGGATCCTTTGGTAAAGTTGGGTATAAAATTGTCTTAGGTTTTCTGAGACAACCGAAGTGATGCCATTTCCCTTCTTAGAGCAATGGCCTTCCTAGAGACCAAGGAAATGCCTTGCCTTAAGCTAATGGACTTGATGTTTGTCTTCCTCAAGATCTGTCCCTAGCTTTCTTTATTGTTTCTAAGTGAAGAGTGAGATCTAGAACTTGGCATGACTGGGAGCTTCTTTTCCTGCTCTAAAAAGAGAGATCATTCCAAAATATCTACAAGTCTTAGTTAAATATACAAGAAGGACTGGGAGAACATGCATGGATATGAATCCTTAAAGTTATGTCTCATGATACAATGGAAAACAGTTAGTAATCTTATAGTGCAATGGAAAATGTACAGTAAAATGCCTATTTTAGGAGGAAAAATACTTTTACAGTTAGTGAAGAAATTTTGTAACATATATTGTACACAAAGTTGATAAATTGCCAGTTGCAGTCTCACATTCCTCAATTAGCTTACTCCGGTCTAAAATATTTCTTATTCTCTTTCAGGCTCTCCAAGGAAGACAAGATCTTTTTGCTCCATCTACTCTGTGTTATTTATCTTGTCCAATGTTTGGAATTGATTAATCTCTAAAGGAGATTATATTTTATCTGGGTCTTAAATAATTCATTAAATTTCATAACTAATCTTAGTTTACTCATTGTCACCACATTTTAAGTCAGTGCAGCCCCTTTTGCTCTATACCCAGAAATTTTCTGAACTTTTTCTACTCTCAACCCATTTCCATCCTTTCAGAGCTGAAGATAAACTTGATTAAAAATTTCTTTGATAATCTTTCATTTGGGTGATATTGGGTGATTTTTCAACCAGTGTGTGTTATTCATTCTGAGGGAGAAAAAAATCCTTATTCTTTTAAAACTGAGTTCAATATGAGAATAAACATAGCATGTATCTGCATATTTGCTACTTGAAATTAAATGATAAATCATCAGTGTACTTCCTAAATATTAAAATGACTACATTAAAAATTCAAAAGACATATTCTGAATCCTGCTTCTGTTTCAGTTTCAACATTACCCAGAATAAATTAGGAAGAAAAAAAAGCTAATGTTAAAATAATGTTTTGTTTTGAAGATAACATTAAAAGTTCTAACAATGCCTCTTAAACATTATGTAAGTGTACCAGAAAAACCACTGTTTCCCAGGATCAAAAGATCAAATCTTAGCAAAAAAAATATCAAAAATTCGTGCTGTCTTAAGTAGAAGCATACAAACACTGTCTTTATTATTAATAAAAATTACTTTATATAAGTGAGAGAGCAGGAAACCCTGTTGGGATATTAATTACCAACAAAGTGAAAAACAATTAAATTAAAAATGAAAGAATAGACAAAAAAAGATCAAAATTCATTATCTAGCTTCTATGGAATAGATATATTTATCTTACTATCTTATTTACTCTTCAAAATCATGTATAATTAAATTGTTATAATGCATAACTAAATAAATAACAAATAATTAATTTAATTAAATTATTATAATGTATAATAAAATTATTTTTATTTTATATGTGGAAAACTGCAGTTCAAAAGGTTAAGATTGGTTAACAATTACTAAGCTAGTAGATACTGATTTTGTTAAATGTCTATAACAATAATAGAACACAAAGATAAAACAATATGGTAGATGGTTTTGCTTATCATTTATTTTTTGTATTGTATTTCTTTGTATTGTATTATATCAACAGTTATTTTTAAAGGTTAGTGATGTGCACTAGAATTCTCCTAAGTACACAAAGCTGTCATAGACATTGTCTTTTGTGGAATAAATTTTCTCCTTTTATCTCACTTCCATCACATGTCACAAATCTCTTTTAACTCAGGCCTACATTTCTCATTCTCAAATTATAAATATATAAAAATTGAAATGAATGAAAAGGTTGTACCACTTCTAGAGACATTTAAATATTCAGTTACTATTCCTTGGAAAGCATTATTAAAATTAACTTCAAATTCATGCAAATGAACATAAAGATAAAAATATGTAATTTAATTAAGTTAGTTCTGCAAATGTAGGTCTAAAAATTTGTAAGAGTTTATGAACCTTAAATGGGTGAACATCTTTGCATACCTTTAGTGCTATGGCGTAAAGGAGCCATTAGTTTCAAAACACTATTACTGTGCTTTGACTATCTCCACAATTAGATAAGCCACTTAGATAAAAATTTGGAACTAACACAGGACAATGAACCAAATGCTTTTAAACAGATTCATTATATTTAAGAAATAAAAGTTCAAAATATTTTATAATTGGATATATTTTTAGATATAATTTATATGTAATAAAGTACACAGATCTTAAGTGATTAATTGCATAATTTTTGTCAATTATATATGTTCAGATAATAACCACACAAATGAAAACATAAAGTAATCCCATTATGCTGAGAAGATTCTTTTGGCCATTTGAGGTCAACACACACCTACCATAGACTATTGTTTATTTCTACTAATTTTTTTATACTCTTTCAAATATTTTCTTTTCCTACTTCTTATTTAGTTTCTTCTTTTTATATTTTTAAGGTTTTAAGGTTTAGATCATTAATTTTACTATTTTCCCCTTTTTAAAAATAGGCATAGGATTATCCTAAGTCCTAATTAGCATCACCCCAAAATTTCATTTTTATTCAAAAATGAATTTTTCTGGCTTTCATTATAATTTCCTCTGACTTATTTTTCACAAACAATTCTTTGTCTATTGCTATTTTGGTTGTTTACACTTTATAATTTCTCTTGTTCATGCTTACTTCTGGTTTAATTACTTTTTTATATTCTTAAATTGGGCAATTAGACCACTGACTTTAGTTTTTTCTTTTTTAACATAATTGTATGGCACTACAAATTTCTTCCCAAGTCCTGGTGAGAAACAAATTTCTATTATCATGTGAAATCATTTTTCTCTTATTTTCTTTGCAGTTCCTTCTTTAACTTAATTTTCAAGTATGTGTGTTTTCAAGATATTATTTTATAATTGATTCTGAATATATTTCCACAATAGTCACACAAATGTTCTTTATGATCTAAATTCACTTATATTTATTGACAATTATTAAATATCTCACATGCCCTTGAATATGATGTGTACTCTCACTAGTTTTATGTAATGTTCTCTATTAGTTAGTTCAGCTTGGTTTATAGTGTTAAAAGCTTATATGAATTTACTGAATTTTTTTGTCTATTTGTTTTATCAGTTACTGAGGAAGGGACTTTGAAATCTGCAACTGTATTTTGATTTGTCTGTATCTTTCTTTTGTTCTGTAAAATTTTTCATCATATATTTTGAAGTCCTACTATTAAGTACATGCATATTTTGTATTTCTATGTCTCCTTGAAATATTCATTCCTTTATTATTAAAACAACTCTTTTGGGGGTGCCTGGCTGGCTCAGTTAGTAGAACATGTGGCTCTGGATCTTGGGTCATGAGTTTGAACCCCATGTTGGGTGCAGAGGTTGTTTAACAAATAAACTTGAAAAAAACCCTCATCTCTCTTAATCTCCAGTAATAACTGTATCCTTGAAGTCTCTTTATCATCTGACAATGTAGGCATTATTTAGTGTTTACATGGTATCTTTTCCCACAGCTTAACTTTTAAAAAGACTATTTCTTCATATTTAAATATAACTTTTTTTCCCAGAACATATTGGCTCTGGCTTTTTCACTCACTCTGATAATCTTGAGCTTTTAATTTGTGGGTTTTTGTTAATTTATGTGTAATTAATTATTGATATGATTAGGCTTTAGTTTATTTTCTATTTATCCTACTTTACCCTTGTTCCTCTACTTCTATTTTACTGTCTTCTTTTAAGTGAATTGAATACTTTCAGAACTTCATTTTTTCTCTTCTTTTGCCTTTTTAAGTTATATTCTATGTTATTTTTTTAGAGATTGCTCTGGGTGTTATCTTAGCCATGATGTTATTATAGTCTATCTTCAAATAACATTTCAATGTTATACAACATAAAAAATTGACATTATCATTTCATCTGTCCCTTTCTCATTCCTTGTGCTCTTTTATTATAATTTTAACTCTACTTGTACACAAAATTCCAAAATCCATTTTTATTGTTTTTTACTGTAATTGTTATAAATAATGTATACATGCATGAGTAGTGTTTATACATTTTATATACATAAGTTGTATATGCAAACATACATGTTCTAAAGAAAGCCCTTCATTCCCTCCTTTTGATTTAAGGTTCCATCTCATAACATTCTCCTCCATCCTAAAGTATTTGTTTAGTCTACCTTGCATTGTATCTCTGCTACAGATACATTATCTCAGCTTTGGTCCATCTGAAACTGTCATTTTCCTCCTTTCACTAATGAAGAATATTTTCATTGGCAATAGAATCCTAGATAATGTTTTCAGCATTTGAAAATGGCATTTTAGTGTTATCTGTCCTCAGTTGTTTCTAATGAATGGTCAGTCATTACTGTGTTTTTGTTCTTTTGTATGTAGTAAGTCTTCCTTCTGGCTGCTTTAAGATTTAATATTTAATATTATTTATATTAAATACAAATATTTAAATATTAAATAAATATTAAATATAAATAATATTAAATATAAATATTAAATATAAATAATATTAAATATTATTAAATATTTATTTAATATCCTTGACTTTTTTCAGTGGCTTGACTATGATATGTCTAGTTATTGCTTCTACTCAGCTATAAAGCCCATCTAATGATTTTTTTTCCTGTTTTATATTTGAATTCTAGTTATATCCACTTGATTCTCTTCTTTTATAGTTTATTTCTCTTTTTAAAATTTTTCATCTCTCTGCACATGTTGGCCAACTTTCTTATCAGAGACTTCAGCATTTGTATCATAATATTTTAAAGACCTTTTGTGACACTTTTAGCTCTTGCACTATCTCTGTATCTAATTATATTGACTACCTTATCAGTCCCATGTTCTTTTTTATTTTTATTGTATTTTGTGTATTAAATATTTTGTATAACATCACAATAGAAACTATTACGTTATAATGTTAAAAACAAAACTTGCCAAAAATACTTGCTCACACTGCTAAACTGCTGGGTTATAAGATGAATCAATAAGACCTTTAGTGGAAATAAGGCTAGGATTTGTTGCAAATTTTATCTGATTCAATTCCTCTCTGGTTTTTTATTATTTTAAGTGCAGAATCAGAAATTTTCCCTCTGTAGAATTTGGTATCTGAGCACTCTTTATGGTTAAGCCCAGTCTTAAAGAATCTTAAGATACCTTTACTTCATACACAGGCTTCCAGGTTTTTTGGTTAATAGAGAATTATTTTTGTTTTGTAGTCTTCCTCTTATCTTACTCTTGACTGTACCCTCATGCCCTGATTCTAGACTTTGGAGTACAGATGATTAACATTTTGTGAATGTTGAGGAGAGTTAGAAGGAATGTCTCTCACATTTTCTGCCTTTATCTTTCCTTTATCTTATCTGCCTTTATCTTTGAAAGCCAAGCATGTCTTAGAAAACGTTTCTCAGCTCTGCTGTGCCAATCCTAACCTGCAGTTGCTGAACCTGTGAAGTGACTTGAGTTTATTTATGATGTCCTGACCTCACTCTTTTAGAGAGTACCCCCATGCACACCGTGAGAACCTGTGAGAAGTAAGTGGTAGCTAGGTGCAGACTTAGGTAATGGCTGCGGCTTCTCAGCATCCTAATCATCCTAATTAACCAATAAAGGTTAATTATAATTTATAATATTTTCTCTTTCTCTTCACTCTTTCTATGGTAAATTTCTAGTCCTATCATTACTCACCAGAGGTAAAGCAATGAGATCTGCCTTGGTTCTCATATTTCCTAGAAAGTACTGTCACTATCTGAATTTTATTTTTTAAAGATTTATTTATTTCTTTGACAGACAGAGATCACAAGTAGGCAGAGATGCAGGCAGAGAGAGAGGGGGAAGCAGGCTCCCCCCCCGAGCAGGGAGCCTGATGCGGGGCTCGATCCCAGGACCCGAGGATCATGACCTGAGCCAAAGGCAGAGGCTTAACCCACTGGGCCACCCAGGCGCCCCAACAGATTAACTTTTATTGAGTCTTTAGGTCTTCAGAATAAAACAAACAAGCAAACAAAGAGAAAAATAAAGAAAAACCCAATGATTTTGCAGTTTATTTGGCTTATTTTGAATGTTATTATATGAGCATTGTCTTTTGTGAATTTATATTATTACTAGAAGCAGGCTATGTAACTAGATATTGTCACATTTCTAAGATTAAAAAAGTTTTAATACAGTGGATTGGGAAATCATAAGGAATAAGCAATCATATGATATGTTATTTATATCTCTGCTCAATGTGCTGACTGCTGAAACAATCTCCACTTAATTAAAAAAAAGTTCTCAGACATATTATTTTTCAATATACCATCTTTCTTTCTGATAATCTTAGGAAAACATGTGCTTCCATTAAAATATTTTGAACATTTTTCTAAGAAGAATGCAATATTTAAAATTATATTATCCAATGCAGGGAGAAAGAATTTAAATTTAATAGACAAATAGTCAAATAAATAAATAAAATCTTTAAAAAAAAAAAAACTTTTATAGACATCTTAACCACATACTTCATGTTAAGAGAACAATAGTACTTGTTTGAAAAACAACTAGTGATATTTTCATGAAAGGTTAGATCTATAGATCTAACAAATATCTATGCCCCTATCATAGGAGCAACAAACTAAATAAATCAATTAATAACAAAATCAAAGAAACACATTGACAATAATACAATAATAGTAGGGGCTTTAACACCCCCCTCACTGAAATGGACAGGTCATCCAAGTAGAAGATCAACAAGGAAATAAAGGCCTTAAATGACACACTGGACCAAATGGACATCACACATATATTCAGAACATTCCATCCCAAAGCAACAGAATATATATTCTTCTCTAGTGCACATGGAACATTCTCCAGAACTGATCACATCCTGAGTCACAAATCAGGTCTTAACCAGTGCCAAAAGATTGGGATCATTCCCTGCATATTTTCAGACCACAGTGCTCTGAAGCTAGAACTCAATTACAGGAGGAAATTTGGAAAAAACCCAAATACATAGAGGCTAAAGAGCATCCTACTACAGAATAAATGGGTCAACCAGGAAATTAAAGAAGAATTGAAAAAGTTCATGGAAACAAATGATAATGAAAACACACCAGTTCAAAATCTGTGGGACACAACAAAGGCAGCCCTGAGAGGAAAATATATAGTGATACAAGCCTTTTTCAAGAAACAAGGAAGGTCTCAAGTACATAACGTAGCCCAACACCTAAAGGAGCTGGAGAAAGAACAACAAAAAAAGCCTAAACCCAGAAGAAGAAGGGAAATAATAAGGATCAGTTCAGAAATCAATGAACTAGAAACAAAACAAAACAAAACAAAACAAAAGAAAACCAAAAAAACAATTGAACAAATCAATGAAACTAGGAACTGGTTCTTTGAAAGAATTAGTAAGATTGATAAACCTCTGGCCAGATTTATCAAAAAGAAAAGAGAAAGGACCCAAATAAATAAAATCATGAACAAAAGAGAGAGATCACAACAAACACCAAAGAAATACAAACAATTTTAAGAATATATTATGAGCAACTATATGCCAGCAAATTTGACCATCTGGAAGAAACGGATGCATTCCTAGAGACATATAACCTACCACAACTGAACCAGGAAGAAATAGAAAACCTGAACAGACCCATAACCAGTAAGGAGATTGAAGCAATCATCAAAAATCTGTCAACAAACAAGAGCCCTGGGCCAGATGGCTTTCTGGGGGAATTCTACCAAGCATGTAAAGAAGAATTAATTCCTATTCTCCTGAAACTGTTCCAAAAAATAGAAATGGAAGGAAAACTTCCAAACTCATTTTATGAGGCCACCATTACCTTGATCCCCAAACCAGACAAAGACTCCATCAAAAAAGAGAATTACAGGCCAATATCCATGATGAACACAGATGCAAAAATTCTCACTAAAATACTAGCCAATAGGATCCAACAGTTCATTAAAAGGATTATTCACCACGATCAAGTGGAATTTATCCCAGACTGCAAGGTTGGCTCAACATGAGCAAATCCATCAATGTGATACAACACATTAATAAAAGAAAGAATAATAACCATATGACACTCTCAATAGATGCTGAAAAAGCATTTGACAAAATACAGCATCCTTTCTTGATCAAAATTCTTCAAATTGAGGAACATACCTCAATATCATCAAAGCCATCTATGAAAAACCCACAGCAAGTATCATTCTCAATGGGGAAAAACTGAGAGCTTTCCCCCTAAGGTCAGGAACATGGCAGGGATGTCCACTATCACCACTGCTATTTAACATAATACTAGAAGTCCTAGCCTCAGAAATCAGACAACAAAAAAGAAATAAAAGGCAACTGAATGGCAAAGAAGACTTCAAACTCTCACTCTTTGCAGATGATAGGATACTTTTTGTAGAAAACCCGAAAGACTCTACTCCAAAACTGCTAGAACTTGTACAGGAATTCAGTAAAGTATCAGGACATAAAATCAATGTACAGAAATCAGTTGCATTTCTATATAACAACAAAAAGAGAGAAGAAAGAGAAATTAAGGAGTCAATCCCATTTATAATTGCACCCAAAACTTAAGATACCTAGGAATAAACCTAACCAAAGAGGCAAAGAATCTGTACTCAGAAATCTATAAAGTACTCATGAAAGAAATTCAGGAGGACACAAAGAAATGGAAAAATGTTCCATGCTCTTGGATTGGAAGATTGATAAACCTCTGGCCAGACTTATCAAAAAGAAAAGAGAAGAGACCCAAATCAATAAAATCATGAACAAAAGAGGAGAGATCACAACAAGCAATCATCAAAAATCTCCCAACAAACAAATATTGTGAGAATGTCTATACTGCCCTAAAGCAATCTACATGTTTAATGCAATCCCTATCAAAATATCACCACTTTTTTC
This sequence comes from Mustela lutreola, assembly GCF_030435805.1. NCBI lineage: Eukaryota > Metazoa > Chordata > Mammalia > Carnivora > Mustelidae > Mustela > Mustela lutreola. The sequence continues at coordinate 20,289,328 of NC_081307.1, read as the reverse complement.
AAAGAAATGGAACAAATAATCCTAAAATTTATATGGAACCAGAAAAGATCTCAAATAGCCAGAGGAATGTTGAAAAAGAAAGCCAAAGTTGGTGGCATCACAATTGCAGACTTTAAGCTCTATTACAAAGCTGCCATCATCAAGACAGCATGGTACTGGCACAAAAACAGACACATAGATCAATGGAACAGAATAGAGAGCCCAGAAATTGATTCTCAATTCTATGGTCAACCAATCTTTGACAAAGCAGGAAAGAATGTTTAGTGGAAAAAAGACAGTCTCTTCAACAAATAGTGTTTGGAAAATTGGACAGCCACATGCAATAAAATGAAACTGGACCATTTCCTTATACCACACACAAAAAATAGACTCAAATTTGATGAAAGACCTCAATGTGAGACAGGAATCCATCAAAATCCTTGATAAGAACACAGGCAGCAACCTCTTCGACCTCAACTGCAGCAACTTCTTCCTAGAAACATCACCAAAGGCAAGAGAAACAAGGACAAAAATGAACTAATGGGACTTCATCAAGATCAAAAGCTTTTGTCCAGCAAAGGAAACAGGTAACAAAACCAAAAGACAACTAACAGAATGGGAGAAGATATTTGCAAATGATATATCAGATAAAGGGCTAGTGTCCAAAATCTATAAAGAACTTAGCAAACTCAACACCCAAAGAATAAATAATGCAATCAAGAAGTGGGCAAAAGACATGAATAGACATTTCTGCAAAGACATTGGGGAGGGTATGTGCTTTGGTGAGTGCTGTGAAGTGTGTAAACCTGGTGATTCACAGACCTGTACCCCTGGGGATAAAAATATATGTTTATAAAAAATAAAAAATTATATAAAAAAAATTAAAAAAAAATCTAGGTTTTATATATACAAAAAAAAAAAAAAAAAGACATCCAAATGTCCAACAGACACATGAAAAAGTGCTCCACATCACTCCACTTCAGGAAAATACAAATCAAAGCCACAATGAGATACTACCTCACACTTGTCAGAATGGCTACAATTAACAAATCAGGAAACAACAGATGCTGGCGAGGATGCAGAGAAAGGGGAACCCTCCTACACTGTTGGTGGGAATGCAAGCTGGTGCAGCCACTCTGGAAAAGAGCACGGAGGTTCCTCGGGAAATTGAAAACAGAGCTACTGTATGACCCAGCAATTGCAATACTGACACCTAAAGATACAAATATAGTGATCCAAAGGGGCACATCCACCTGAATGTTTATAGCAGCAATGATCCCAATAGCCAAACTATGGAAAGAACCTAGATGTTCATCAACAGATGAATGGATAAAGAAGAAGTAGTAAACACACACACATATACACACACAGGAATACTTTGCAGCCATCAAAAGAAATGAAATTTTGCCATTTGAAAGAACATGAATGGAACTAGAGGGTATTATGCCGAGAAAAATAAGTCAATCAGAGAAGACAATTATCATATGATCTCCCTGATATGAGGAATTTGAGAGGCAACATAGGGGGCTTGGGGTATAGGGAAGGAAAAAAATGAAACAAGATGGGATCAGGAGGGAGACAAACTGTAAGAGACTCTTAATCTCACAAAGCAAACTGAGGGTTGAGGGGGAGGGGTGTAGGGAGAGGGTGGTGGGGTTATGGACATTGGGGAGGGTATGTGCTATGGTGAGTGCTGTGAAGTGTGTAAGCCTGACGATTCACAGACCTGTACCCATGGGGCTAATAATACATTATATATTAGTAAAAAATTTTTTAAAATACCCACAGCATTTTTCACAGAAGCAGAATATACAATTCCAAAATTTGTGTGGAAGCACAAAATATCCAGAATAGCCAAAGCATTCTTGAAAAATAATAGCAAAATTTGAGGCATTATATTTCTGGAATTCTACTTATATTACAAATCTCTGCTAAACAAAACAGTATGGTACTGACTCAAAAATAGATACATTAATCAATAGAACAGAATAGAAAATCCAGAAATAAATCCACAATCACATTGTCAATAATCTTTGATGAAGCAGAAAAGAACATGCAATGGGAAAAAGAGAGTCTCTTCAAAAAATGGTGTTGGGAAAACTAGAGAGCTACATGCAAAAGGATGAAACAGGGTCACTTTCTTATACCATACACAAAAATAAATTCAAAATGGATTAAAGATCTAAATGTGAGCTCTGAAACCTTAAAAATCCTAGTAGAGAGTACAGGCCATAACTTCTCTTATATTGCCCATAACAACTTTTTTCTAGATAGTCTCTTAAGATAATGGAAGCAAAGCAAAGATAAACTGTCAGGACTACATCAAAAGAAAAATCTTCTGTTCAGCAAAGGAAACAATTAACAAAACTAAAAAGTCAATCTCTGCAATGGGAGAGAATATTTGCAACTGACATTTCCAGTAAAGTGTTAGTATCCAAAATATATAAAGAAGTATTACAACTCAACATCCAAGAAACAAATAATCCAATTAAAAAAAAAATGGGCAGAACAAGAATGGGCCTGAGGCCCGGAGTACTTCCTTAGAAAGAGATTAAAGAGCTCTCACAGTCTGCTGGCCTGACCCACCTTGTGTAGGAACATTTCTTTGTCCTGGACTCAGTACGTGCTCCCTTGTTCTGTTTAAGCTTGTGCCAGCTGGGAAGCCCCATTACTAGATCCATTCCAGATGGTTAGGAAGGTTCTTTGTCTTCAGCCCAAAGGAAATGCATGCAGATCATTTCCTGTGTATGCTGTGGGATGAGATCGTGACCATGGGGGATGTGCTGACCTATATTTAAGCTGATCTTACTCAGCCTCTTCACTATGTGAGTAAAATTCATTTCATCCAGGGCCTGTGTGAGTGACGTCTTTCTCGGAGACCCAGAACCATGGAGTGTGTTGACTTCCTTGTTTTGCTATTCATGGTGGCAGGCATGGTTGGGCTAATTTCTATCTTTTTCTGCTGCAAGTGGTTAAAAGTGTGTCACTGGCTTGAAGAGCTGGCAGATGGTTTCGTCGACAATATTGATCTTCTCCCACAGCGGATTTTCCCACACCATGCCACCATTATCCTGGCTCCCTAATACTCTTTCAACTAGCCAAGCTCATATCCAACAATGAGACAATATATTTATTGGTATTTCCTCCTGAAATTCACTTTTACTAGGTCTTTGCAAGACTGCCTTGTATTTTAAACTCCATTTACAAGTCAGTTTTTTCAAAATGACCTGACTGAACCAGTCAATTGAAAATAGCCATCAGTCCTTGGTCCTGTACTTGGCTTCATTTTCTTCACAATATAAGATTGTATGAAATTGATACTTTTTTATTGTATGTCTCTCACATAGAAATGAATTTTTTCAGGAGGGCAATGTTTTATCTGTTCATTATTTAATCTCTAGTCATTAGAATGGTTCATGACATACAAGAGGTATGAATAAACATTGGTGGATGAAGAAAGGAGGAAATAATGAAGAAAGGAGTTGGTGGAGAAGAAATGTTTGAGAATATCTTCTTAATACTTTTTAAAGTACTTAATACGTAATACTTTTAAACTGGAATACAAAAGAACAGTTTATAACTTTCAGTAGTAATTTCTTTCTCTCAGAATTTCTATATATATTACTTAGCCACTAACCAGTTACTATGGAAAATCAAGTAAGTCTGACTTTTTTCTCATTTGTGTATGATTTGTTCTTTCTCCCTGGTAACTCGAGGGATTCTTTACTTCTGCATATTGATAATAAACCAGATGTGTCTTAGTGTCAAATTTTACTGCAGTGTGCTGTATATATTGTTCCTGGAGTATGATTTATCCTCTCATTCTACAGAAAAAGTTTCTTAAAGTTTTTGTCTCCCTAACTTATATGACAATATTTTTGGTCTGTATCTTAGATTATACTTCAGGCATAACTATTTACTTTTATGACAGATGCATTCTTTCTGTCCATGTCTAATAGCTTCTCTATTACTATTTTAACTGCACATCTCCAGCCTCCATCTCTCGCAAGCATTTTTATCATACTTATAGTTCATTTTCAGCAATGTCAAAATCTATTCCATTTTCATTTAATATATTTATTTCATCATTAATAATATGTACCCTGGTCTCAATCAGCTCCTCTGCTCAGAAATTTCTCTTTCCCGAATAATCTCTTGTTTATCAGCTTACTCATCAATTTCTATTTATGTGAATTTGTATTTTTATTAAGGGCTTCTCTAACTTAAGTTTTTGCAGGGAATCATAAACTTGGGTAATAAGAGTTACATTCTTCTGGGCTGGCCACAGTGTTTTGAGTGCTCTCTCTTCTCCAACAATTTTGGTACTGTATTTTGGTACTATTTATTCTTATATTACTCATTTCTCTTGACTCTACTTCCCAATAGGTATGAATAGTGTATACTTTTAAAATTAGATTTTTCTGGGGCTCCAGAGGTGCTCAGAGCCTCTGTTAAGCCTCTGCCTTCAGCTTGGGTTGTGATCTCAGGATTCTGGGATTGAGCCCCACATTGGGCTCTCTGCTCAGTGGAGAGTGTGTTTCTCGCATCTCCCCTCCCCACCACCTGCCTCTCTGCCTACTTGTGATCTCTGTCTGTCAAATAAATAAGTAAAATCTTAAAAAAGAATTAGATTTTTCTGTTTCAATAATTGATTTTTTACATGGCATTCAACTTTTGTAACTAGATAAACAATAATAACATAGATATCTATATTATGCTTATTTGGTTTCTATATTATGCTTATTATGCTTATTTGCTTTATTGGGTGTTTGCAGTCAGATGTTGTATGCATAATTTTTGTGTTCTTGGATTCTTAATTTTATTCAATATTTCAGTTTACTGGCCATCAAACTTAAATACTTTTTAAAAATTTATTTTTATTTTTTAATTTTTAAATTTATTTTCAGCGTAACAATATTCATTGTTTTTGCACCACACCCAGTGCTCCCTGCAATCCTTGCCCTCTCCAATACCTACCACCTGGTTCCCCCCTGAATCGCTAAGGAAATGTTGGAAAACAAACATAAAACTGGGGGCATCACGTTACCTGATTTCAAGCTTTACTACAAAGCCATGATCACCAAGACAGCATGGTACTGGCATAAAAACAGACACATAGACCAGTGGAACAGAATAGAGAGCCCAGATATGGACCTTCAACTCTATGGTCAAATAATCTTTGACAAAACAGGAAAAAATATGCAGTGGAAAAAAGACAGTCTCTTCAATAAATGGTGCTGGGAAAACTGGACAGCTATATGTAGAAGAATGAAACTCGACCATTCTCTTACACTGTACACAAAGATAAACTCAAAATGGATAAAAGACCTCAATGTGAGACAGGAATCCATCAGAATCGTAGAGGAGAACATAGGCAGTAACCTCTTCGATATCAGCCACAGCAACTTCTTTCAAGATATGTCTCCAAAGGCAATGGAAACTTAAGTACTTTTAAAAGAAGATTTATGCATATTTTTAAATTCCTGTATAACTGAAAATGTCTTTCTATTGTCTTTACCCAAGAAAGATAGCATGGATATTTAAAAAACTCTTTATAACTTTTTTCTTTCAAAATTTGCATAATGTTTCTCTGCTGCCTTTTAACCTTGAGAGTTGCTGAGAAGTCTGTAGCCAGCTTAATTTTGTCTCTTTGCAGATAAGTTACTCTTTTCCCTGCCTGAGTACTTGTAGACTGTTTCTTATTCTTCTTTTTAGTGTTTATCTGAGGAAAACTTTATAAATTTTTAGATTTGACAATGGTTTCTGTTATATTTCCTCTAAGGTCTTCTTTATAATTATGTTGAATCTCAATTTTCTGTTATAATTATTTAAAATAAATTTCACAATTGTTACCTTTTTTTAATGTTGTACTATGAGAAATTTAGCAAAAAATAAATTTCCCTAATTATCAGTTCAGTTGTCTAAAAAAACAGCTAAGGTCTTTATTGGAACCAAAGAATTTTAGTATATGTGCTGCTGAAGTGAGCACATGGAACCAAAGAATTTTAAAGAATAGAATTAGGATTTTCCAACATAAGCAGACAGGAAGATCATATTTATGTATAAAGTTCAAACGGTCTGCTCAAATGATAGAATGGTGAAACAGAGTGATTACTGCCAGACTGGCATAGTGAATGAGATATTTTTTTAAACCTAAAATTTAAATTGTGAAATAAATATTTTATGTGTGTATCTGAATACCAATTCAGAAAGTTACTGTATCATTTTTAAAAGTAAGCAAAATAAAATAATTTATAGAAGAGTGAAGAGCATGTTGAATGCATAAAGTCATCATAACTGTGGTATTTACAAGTCAAATTCACCCTGGAATACACTATCAAATATTGTTCTCCATATTCTGAGGATGAAGTTGTGAACTTGGAAAAACTCCTCAGGAGACAGAGATGTGTAACAAAAAGAAAAGGTGTAAAAGGAAGGGAGGAAAGAAGAAAATGTATACTTAGAGAATCTCAATAAAATATAAGTAATTATTTTGGTAAAAGTTTTAGAACACTGGGATAAAGGGAAATATTAAAATTTAGTCATTTGTCTGTCAACATGGGAGAGGGGAGGAAGGTATCATATGGACTTCTAATTAAGATCCTGGAGTTTAATTATGTTTCATTTAACTTAGCTCATTCAGGTGGGAGTTAATAGGGGACATCAGTAAGAGTAGTGTAAATTGAGAACAGAAATATGGACTGAAACTATCTTATTAATGACCTTGAATTTTCAAGATGAAGTTCCACTTAATTTTATATGCACTGGGGTACATTGAGTTTTTTGAGTAGGTATATTATTCAAACACAGCTGCATGTTTGGAAAATTAAACTAACTGTTTTGATTTTGAGTGGGAGAAGTATAGGGAAGCCAGATCGAAAACTCTTTCAATAATCCAAGCAGGCAATTTAACTAACCTGATTGGAATGGAAAATTTTGTAATATTTCAGAAGATGTTATAAAGTTAATTTGAACCTCAGAATAGAAAAAGATCAATACTAAGCAGACATCATATATTAGCAGTATGTAGTTAGGACTGACCAGATTTACTCTTAGGCATTTAGAAATAAATGTGACGGGGAAAATGATAGATGGAAATAGGGTTACATTTTGCACTCTTTTGAAGACTCTCCTACAAGGCTTTAGATTCCTAAGTTAAAGCATCTATTTTCCCCTAAAAATCATTTCCCTTTTATTTGGTAAACAAGTTGTGTTCTCCTGTCTCTTATTCTACCACAATTAAGAATGATTCTGCTGAAAAAAATGAAAATTTACTATTTTTCTATTCATTTTTTAAAAAAATTTTATTTATTTGACAGACAGAGATCACAAGTAGGCAGAGAGGCAGGCAGAGAAGAGCAGAAAGCAGGCTGCCTGCTGAGCAGAGAGCCCAATGCTGGGCTCGATCCCAGGCCTCTGAGATCATGACCCGAGCTGAAGGCAGAAGCTTAACCCACTGAGCCACCCAGGGGCCCCTCTATTCATTTTTTTAAAAAGGCATTACGCATGCTCAAGATGGAAATTTCAACAAATACAATGGATGTGGACTTTCTGACCCCAAGACACTGTTTGATTTATAGAGAATTCAAGGACAGTATAAGAAACACAAGAAGAGTACCCGCATTTGTCTATCATATTTTCTCTGGCAATAGCAAAGACAAATGTAAAGTGTTTAGTAACATAATGTTATTCTTGGGGTTTCATCATGTCCCTAGGAAACAGGACCACATACGTGTCCCTCTGTCTCTCTGTTTCTCCCTCATACGCATTTCTTTATATTAAAAGACATTAGATCAGGATAATGGCCTCATTTATAAGATTTAGCAGTTTTGAGTTGAAACACCTCTGTGCTCATATTCTTTAATTCAACTTTTAACAGAGGGGAAGAATGTATAGTTATATGGTATCCCCCAAAATTAATAAGTAAAGCAAAAATGAAAATATAAGCTTACTTTTAAAAATTGTAATGTAATGAATATAACTTTAATTTTTTCCTAGATATATATGTTATTGGTGTATGGCCAGCAAAAGCATGGTTGAAAGCACATCTTAAAATTATGATGATTCTTTTCCCTGTGGTGCACACTGTATAGTGTTATCTGGATGTTCCAGTAAAGAAGGAAAGACTTGATGCTCCAGTTGTTGAGTGGGATCTACATGGTATCTATCAGCTATTAGCTCCTTATAATCACCTCAGCTGGAGAAGGCTATATCCCCAAGATGGCACCCTTTCTCCAGATGGCTCACATCTGATGATGTTCTTAGAGATTACAGTGGTCTGGCCAATGTAGCCCAGATACGAGCAACAGTGAAGGGCTACTCTACCTTTTCACAGGGTCAACCAAAATTGTCTTGGATCTGATCACAGTTCAACCCCTTCCTTGCTCAGTCCTAACTTCTCTCCCATTTTTGTCAAGTGCTGATCCCAAGCAGACTCCTTAATAACCATACTGCATGGTATGCATAATGCCATCATAGAGTCAATTTCTCAGCAACCTAACTGTGACATTTTCTTTCATGAGAAAACTCAGAAGATACTAAAATAAACCCAAACAAACAAACAAATAAAAACACTTCCTCCTTTATTTTTAAATAAGAGCTGCATGCTAAGTTTATTGAAATTTAAAGGTCAAATTGCTGTTTTGAAATTCCCAGTATGGAAGTGCCCTGGTTAGTGATCTGACATTACTGCTTAGAAAATGACACCTGAACAAGTGCTAATCCCCATACTTAGTGTGACGCTTCACTGGCAAAGAAAGTACAATGATAATTTTCCATAAGCACCTAAACATTGGTATATTAAATATGCTAATCTTGTTCCTTGGAATCTTTACAGTTATTCAGAAATACAGCTAGAATAGATATCGTAGATATCGGAACTGAAAGGAAAACACTGGTTTGTGAAAGTATTTGAAAAACAATCTAATGTGGAAAATAGCAATTTATATTGAGCAAAATTCTTAGGCAACAGTAATTTATTTGCCTTCTTTTACACAGGGACTTACATAAAACAAGTATCATGATTTAGTCCTAATAAATCATCATCATATAATTCTATCTTTCCTCAAACCTTATCTATGGAACAAAGCTAGGTATAATAAATCTTTTAGCTATGATCAGAAGGAATTCCAATACTTCACAAAAAGCAGAAATGTCATATCAATGGAACCTAATAATACTTTGTGTCACAAAAAGGTAAAGTGCTAAAGCTTTTAAGGAGGAATCCTGGAAATTTTCTGAATTAAAATGAAAATATTTGTAATCTGTTATAGGTTGAATTGTATCGCTCCTAAAAATAGATATATTAAAGGTGTAATTCCCAGTACCTAGAACATGACCTTATTTGGAAATAGAGTCTTTACAGAGATATTGAAGTTAAAATGAGGTAATTAAAGTGAATCCTAACCCAATATGACCAGTGTCTTTATAAAAAGCAGAAATTGGCACAGAGAGATAGACATGCACTAAGAGAAGATTATGTGAAGAGACATAGGGAGACTGTCACATGACGACAGGAGCTAACACTGCCACAGAGCTGAGGAACACCAGAGGCCAGCAGCAACTAGAAGACATAGGGAAGGATCATTTCCTGACAGGCTTCAGAGGAAGCAAACAGGTCTGCTGACAGCTTGATTTCAGGCTTTTAGCTCCAGAACAATGAGGCAATAAATTTCTATTGTTCTAAGTCACTCTGTTTGTGGTTCTTTCTTACGGCTGCTCTAGGAAACTAATATATAACCCAATACCTTTAAAAATACATTTTGATGATTTGTCCTTTTTTTGATATTTTCTTAACCACGTGTTCAGTTATATGATTTGATATTTTATATATATATATATATATATATATATACACACACACACATATATGTATGTATATATATATATATATATATATATATATATATATTTCTATGGAATAGGTTTCCAAAACCACAGTTGCTATGTTATTAGTATTTTTACAAGTATTAGTATTATTCTACAAGTCATTATAAAAAGCATTCTGTTAAGCAGAAGTATCCAACTTTACATAAAGACATCTTTGAAGGGAGTTAGGTCTAAAGTCACTTTAAGCACCTGCAAATTTCAGCCTGAGTTTAGGGAGCTAAATTCCAACAAGGGAATTGAATATTTGTTCCAGTTCTAAGCAACAACTTCCCTACATTACTACATTAGATAAAACAGTTATAGCATAATGTTAATAAAATGCATCTCTTACCCTCAAACTCTGCTCTGATTTTCAGTTGTACTAATGAAACTTTCTGAGTGGGCATGTTAATGGCCCTGATAATTAGGTTGAAAGGTTTTGAAGGAAACAATTAAAATGATTTAATTTAAAAAGAATCAAGGTTAGGAAAGTTGTTCATAATTTTAAATAATGATGAATAACTTGTTAAAGACACTTCTCAGGCATTATTTAGATTCTCAGTAATGTACTGAAATATCACATAGTGTTAATTATTTCAAGTATATCAGATACCCTCCTGAGGACGTTGCATTCTGCCTTTGCCATCACATTATAATTTAAAGGAAAATGAGGATTTCCCAAGGCCATAATATCATGCTAGGATACAGGAGGCAGAGAATAAGTAATCAGTGAAGAGATACTAAGGCATTTGAGCATATCTCTGATGATAATAAACATTCTGGGTAGAAATGCTTAAATTATGTTAGGACCTGGTTATACTTCTGCATAAAAGGCTATCATTTGTCGGTAACCACAATCATTATAAACAACCAAAACACTGCCTTTCAGAGAAAATGGTCCAGAATGGTGTGATAAGTGGACCTACTTCATCTGATTTTCACTTTTGTGGACTGCTCTGGGTCTAAACATTCACAATTTGGATGTGATAATAGCAACAGGCATAGGCCATGTCCTAAAGATCCCAGGGTATGCATTAAAGTAACCCTGTATCAGGAAAGTACCGTCCTTCAACGATGACATGCCACCTTCCTACTTATTCATAAGAATACCTCGGCACATGCAATATATTTTCATTTTATCTGAATTAGCATTGTGTCACTTCACATATTAATATAACTTCACATACTTAAAACTTCCTGTGTGAAATTGATCTTTGAGCCAGGCATACTCACCAAGACTTGCTAGAGGTGCTCAGAGCTGGCCATCACTGGGAATCATCAATTGTGAGGAATGTGATTTCTTAGTACTCTTAGGATACCTGTAAATTAAAAACATTAATGAATTTATACTTTCAACCTTGACATTTCACTAGTAGCTGGAGTGAACTACAAGGGCGATATGTTACTTAGTGTGGGTTATGGGAGAAGAATATGCTGAAGACAAATTTAATCTTTTAACAATTTGCTTAGGAAAGCAAATTGTTAGTGAACCTCTGGGACAGGGAAAGGTATGAAGAGAGAAAGAGAGACAGCAATGGGGAGGGTTGGGAGAGAGAGAGAGAAAAGGAGCAGGTGGCGGTGAGGCAGTTCTGAGTTAGCATACTAAATGAAGAAGAAAAAGTAAGGGAACTGTAAACTGCAGCATTCTCAAAAGAGTTGGAATGATGAGTAAGTACAGAAACCAAACCTAAGTATCTGGACATTTATTGTATTCACGTATTTCTGCACCCATTTTGGTGCCTGGAAAGAATTCCTTAAAATTATTAAAGGTGTTCAATGTTCACTCATTAAGTAATGTTTGGCTATTCCTATTCTGGTTATAAATTGCATATGATCAGTAATCCTGTACTTAGCAGTTCATGAAAGATCTTCTTCTATAAAATAATGTTTTCAGCTATAGAAAGCTTAGATTTAAATAATTTTTTAAATGTACTCTATAGATCAGCAAAAGGATGATGCATGGGATTATGCCTGGAATAGTCAGAGAAACATTCTGATAGGTAGTGACCCTGGATATGAATCTTCAGTGAACTGGCACTTTCTAGATGGTCAGCACAGATAAATAAGGGAGAAGGTAAAAGTGAGAAGCTATCTAGGTTGTTGCTAAAAGCATGTATTATGTCATAGGCAAAGCACAGGCGAGGCAATTTGAAGTTTCCTAGGTACTGCCTATATTATCAGAGCAAGAACCGAATTTCTTTTTACTTTAATTTCCCCATACATTAAATAAGGGCTATAAAAGACTGACCTCATCAGGTTGCTGAAAAGTATAAATGACATCATGCATATAGTCAGAAAACATGTAGGGCTTGACATATAGTAAGCACTTGATAAATATTAGCTATTATAATATTATTATCATTCTTACTTCAAAGTGCCTTTTTGTGGGGACATTTATACCAAAAGAGTTTTTATTTTTCAAGCGAAACTGTAACAATAAGAATAATAGACATTAAAATAATAGAGCTCTGAGTTGATATAATACAATTTGACACACTTGTGAAATACTTTTACTTTTGAGTAATATTTGCTTGCATTAAGTAATTATTATATTATATACATCAATCTGTTAATTATTTAACTTGTTTTCAGTTCTAGTCTATAAAATTTAATCAATCACCGATCTTGTCAGTGCTCTTGGATAATTTCAACTTCCTCAATTTGGAGATTTTAATTTTTGCATTTGTTCTCCTTGCTATTTCAACCTAGATTTTTAAATTGATTATGTTTGTAGTTTCACAAAGTAAAATCTATTTTTCAAAACCAAAGCAACAGTAACATACTGAAGTATAACAGCAATGTCTAAACCAGATTTTCTGATTTTTTCCCCTGTTATAATAATGATCTAGATCTTGTATTTATTTATTCTTGACCAAGATTTGAGTTGGCTTTATTCTTGCTACACTTATAGAGAGGATAGAAGCAGAGCACAATGAATCAGACTTAATTTTTTTTCTCTATCTGGCTTCAGTGATGACTCAATTACTCTCAACAAAAAGTTCTTCAAGACCTACTATGTATAAAATTTTCACAGGCTCACAGGCTCACAGAAGAACAATGCAACCATTATCTTAGCATTTTCCCCTCTGTTTGGACCACTGTCCTGAGATGATTAATATTTTTTCAGTAACAGTATTCAAAGTTGCCCAACATTGCTGCCTAGATATGGGAATTTTATAGATATGGGAACAAAGTAACAAGAATACTTTTGACTCTTGCACAGGGGGAAAACAACTTTATTCAAATGATGCTCTGATATCTGTGTGGTTATAATTGAAATGATTCACAGAGATTGTAAGTTCCTTGATATAGTAATTATTTCATTCATTTGTTAAGTATTTACATACTATCTAATTCTGTACTGGGACATGGCATCTGTGAAATAAATACTTCATGAATTGGATAATAATATACCATTAATGGTTCTTATTTAGAAAAAAAATAGGTAATGAGGAAATACAAGGAATTGATATGCTAAATCAGACCCAAAGAAATAAGAGCTTACATAATATCACATTTTACTACTGATTTCAAAGATACAAGTAATCACAAGACAGATGAAGCAAAAAGTATTGGACCACCAATAGAGCTCTTAAGGTACTACTCTTTTGCTGCACTGGCACATAGCCTGGCTATATTTGATTTAACAAATGAATTCTTTAAGGAGCGTATGTATTATCACCTATACAAAATAGCTATTTTGATCATGAAATATTATGCTCCTTTCTATGGATGCTGTAACAAGTCTGGACAGACTTTGTGGATTAAAAAAGCACCACTTCATTATCTTCCAGTTCTGTACATTACAAGTACAATGTGGGTCTCACTGGGTTAAAAGCCAAGGTGTTGGCAGGACTGTATTCCTTTCTAGAGGCTCTAAGGAAAAATTCGTGTCCTTGCTTTTTCCAGGTTCTAGAAGTCAGTAGCATGTTTTTGGCATGTAATCTCCTTCCTCCATGCTCAAATGCTCAAACAGAGCTGAGTTCTCACATTTTATCACTCTCTCTTTTTTGCCTCTCTCTTCCATGTTTCCTCACAAATATCCTTCCTTGTGATTACATTGGGTATCCACAGATAATCCAGGATAATCTCCCTATTTGGGGGTCAAATGATTAGGAACCTGAATGCTATCTAGAACCGTAATACCTCTATTGCCTTCTAAGGTAACATATTCACAGGTTCCAGTGAGGGACTAATATGTGGACATCTTCTGGGGGGAGCATTATTTTGTCTACCTCAACCATCTTCATTTTATGCTCTGATAGTAACATAACAGATAATACATTAAATAAATGCACATATCTGAAGTTTCTTTACCACAGCAAATCTAAACAGACCAAATACATTCGGGTAATATAATTTCAAAGTTAGTGACTTTTCCATGAGTACATGCATTAGAATATTCCCAGGTAATTTGACCAGGTTGCATTTTTTCTTTTTCTTTCCGGGAATAGTTCTACAAAGAGAGAATGGATTTCAGGCCTTTTGCTAATCCTTACTTTCCAAAATGATAAAGAATGTAATTTATTTATTTCATTTTATATAATTTTATTATTTTTTAAAGTAGGCTCCATGCCTGATGTGGTGCTTGAATTCATGACCCTGAAATCAAGAGCTGCATGCTTTATTGACTGAGCCAACAAGGCAACCCCTAGAATGTAATTTAAAGTCTTGGTTTATTTGAGTGCCTCTATATCAAACCAGATATATATTATTTTTTGTAAGATCTAATATACTACAGCTATCTGTCAATCAATAGTTGAAGAATAACAATATGAACTTTTGTATACAATTAACTTTCCTTTTCCATGTAGAAGAATAAGTCAACAACCTGCCCTTCTAAATATAGAAAATATTTCTACTTACCTGTCTAGCTGCCTATCTATCATCTATCTATCCATCTAATATCTATCTACCTAGCTACCCACCTACCTACATGATACAGAGAGAGAAATTTTTAGACTTGGTCACATGCTTCTGAATCTGACCCTCACCTCAGTGAGTAAAGAATTGAATTATGCTGAGCTCCATTCCTTTTTAGAATTGTGGAGCTCACTTCATCCAAAGTCATTTACTCTAAGTGAAGCTATTGCCACATAGTACATGTTAGAGAGCATCATCATTTGTTATTTTGCATCAGGATCCTTTAAATGATAGTTAGCCAGCCAACTGATTAAGAGAAATTCCCGATTTTTTTAAAAGATATGATGGGTTCTTATTCACTGAGGAACAGTATGCTTTTGATGCAAATAGCCTCCAAACATAAATTTTCCTCCCCTCAAAAATCTACACCCTGGTATTCATTGTGCTTCCTCCCTTATTTGATTCAAGACAGTAAAATGTCACTTTCTGCAGGGAAATTCTAGTCACACAGTAACCCATCATTGTAAGTTTGTTGACTCAACATTGTTTTCTACCTTATAGTGCTTCTCAGGATTTGAAACGATAGCATTTATTTGTTAACCTAGTAGAGCCTCCCTCCTCTACTAGGATAGAAGCCCCATGAGGAAGAAACGCTAAACACCGCTGGGAACACAGCAGATGTTTGATAAATACTTCCTGAATAAATGAAATGGAATAAGAGAAAAAATAAAACAGTTATATTAAATCTCTAAGTTTTTTTTTCCCAGTTGCTTCTATAGGAGTAGTTTCAGAAAATCAGCTTAAAAAAAAAATTCTCAGGGTGCCTGGGTGGCTGAGTCATTAAGCGTCTGCCTTTGGCTCAGGTCATGATCCCCGGGTCCTGGGACTTCAAGATATCTTTTGGAGGGGGACATAATTCAACCTAAAGTGTTATAGTATGGATTCAGGAAAAGTAGGATCCAAGAATACTACAATCTCAATATCATAAAAAAAAAAAAAAACTTACACTCATTATCAAAGAGCTGTGACATCTAAATAAGGAAATATATATATATATATATATATATATATATTTATAGATGACCATAAAGGCATATATAATATTTATTTCTAGTTCTCATTCCATTCCAGGACATGATTTATACAATTTTAATCAGAAACACTGCTTAGCCTTAAATTTTAGTATTTCTATTTATTTCTTGGAATTAGGAAAAGAAAGAAAAATTTGAGGCCATTTTATTTAATTTCATTTGATAAATCATGTGTCATTCCTCCTTTTAGATACATAAATTTAAACCGTAGTTTCAGATATAGATGAGTAAGTAACAATCACAAAGGTCAATTTGCACTATTTAAAAAATCAGATTATCTGAAGGAAGCTGAACTCATTTACAGTGATGAATAAAGTCATTACAATGATGAATAAAGTCATAACAATGATGATTTCCGAATTTCATATTCAGTTATCTAATATGTGAGAAGTAATAGTAACAACTGTCATATACTTACTATGACAGGCTTTTAATGATATTACCACCTATAGTTAGAGACCATTAAAATTCTTGTTTCAAATCAAGAAAATTGACACAGAGAAAAGTTAATAAATACACTTGGACTCTAAGATTATAGTAGCTGGTGGGAGGATTGGAATTCATATGTGACACCAGAGCTTATATTCTTAAACATTATAGCATATTGGTTACAATAGTTAAGAATGAAATTTCTGTATAACTATGTATCTTTTACAGTAGTTCTGGAAACTTTGGTGAGAGTAGAGTTAGATGCTTTGGACACACACCCACATAAATGCCAGGAGTCTTCAAAGTCTTTCTGACCCACTCCCCTTCTTTTCTTATTTAATGAAAGAAATGTGGGACATGATGGCAGAAAATACCTGGTAGGATTGGTGAGGTCCAATATGGGAAAACCCAAAATATAAATTATATATTTCAGTGATAAATGTTGAAAACTTAATTTATACTACATGTAAACCAATGATTTTCATCAAATGACACTGTGTGCATTGAACTTACTCACTCAAATCACAGTAGACAATTAACTGATGGGCAGGCTAGGTGTCAATGTTATCCTTGTAAACTCTCTTCTTGGAAGTATGAGTGTGTTGTCTGAAGAGAGCTGAAGCCTGTAAAGACTGATTTCAAACAAGATCACCCTTATTTGAACCCTTCATCCTTGTCAACTGGGCAACTGAATATCAGGAGATAATTTAAAGTCTTCTATGAAACCTTTAAAAAGTAAGGTTTGTTCATGGTTGTACTATAGCTACAGTTCTTATAATTTGGGTTCAACTTTTTAAATATTAAAAAAATCACAATTTGAAGTATTAAAAATGTAGGCTACAAAAGTTAACATCTATTTCATAAATTACAGCATAAAATTTTATGATTAAATCATCAATACTGAAATTCAAATTAATAAATACTAAATGAGCTATGAAATGCAAAGCTGTGTATCTTTGGTTATAAAATTAAAATATGTTGGTATACATATGTATGTGTGTATACTGAGGCTATAATGTCATTATTGCATATTCTTCTAATTAAAAATCTAGCAGTTAACATTTTATTTATCTTTGTTGAGATTTCTGGTCATGAAACTACAATAATACAGAACTAGATCAGTTAACAACAGTCTTAGAAAGGAATTGTGTTTTTGTTATTTACTTCATAATAAATCTAAATACTTTGCTAAAGCATATTTAATAACATTTAGCAATAGAACAATAGCTATATTATTACTTTTCTTTCTTTCTTTCTTTTTTTTAATAGAACGCAAGTGCAAGCAGGGAGGGGCAGAGGAAGAGGAAGAATCAATCTTTCTTTCTTTCATGGAGGAGCTGTATTTATTTGAGAGGCACAGAGAAAGAGAGCACCTGGCGGAGAGGAGCAAAAGGAAAAAGAAAGACAGATCCAAGTAGATTCTGTACTGAACAGGAAGCCCAACACGGCACTCAATCTCATAACCTGAGCCAAAATCATAACCTGAGATCATAACCTGAGCCAAAATCAAGATCACACACTTAACAGACTGAGCCACTATCTGTATTATAAATGTTATAAGAATAATAGAAGAATATAGAAAATTAAAAATAATGTAAAATAAGCATAAGCATGTACACTGAAGATTACATGCATAGCTAGACACCTGTTCAAAACTCCAGTCATTTAAGGAGCTAAGTAAGCATTTAATACATTATCAAATAAAAAGTTATTTCTAGAA
This sequence comes from Mustela lutreola, assembly GCF_030435805.1. Taxonomy (NCBI): domain Eukaryota; kingdom Metazoa; phylum Chordata; class Mammalia; order Carnivora; family Mustelidae; genus Mustela; species Mustela lutreola. The sequence continues at coordinate 20,271,379 of NC_081307.1, read as the reverse complement.
TGTTTGGGAACATGACTATGTTACAAATAATTTAAAAGTTGAGTGTAATCTTTTAAATTTTAAAGTAAAAGTGATTCTTGATGATATAATTTGCTGAAATTAGAATCAGAGTTATGTTTGGGCCAGGTGTCAGTAAGCGTAAACAGGCATCCTTAGTATCTCTCAGATTACTCATCACCCTCCACCTTGATCTTCTCCCTCAGCTCCTCCATGCCCAGTGACAAGATTTGCCACTACACCTTGGTATGGCCATAGGCTAGTTTACAGCCAGTATCCATTCAAACTGGTCAATATCTATGTCAACTGTTAAACGTTGTTAAATATTTTGCAAGTCACTATTTTCAGTGTTCCTAGAGCTATCTCTATACCCCTTTCCAAAAGCTACTCACAGAAAATATCACTCTGACATCTAAATAAAAAATAAGGTTTAATCTGTTTTGCCTCTCATAATGTTTGAATTTTCATACAGACCATTATTCATTTAAGCCAAAGTAAGCCTCAATCTCTACTTGTATTTCCAAAAAGCGACTCCTGCTTGATTTTGGCTGGTTCTTGGTTTCTCTCTATGATCCCTGTTACCCCACCTTGGAGAATCTCAACTTGCTCCTCTATTTGGTGGGCTAGGAGAAGGAATCAGATATGCTCACTTTAACATTTCCTCTTCTGCATTTTATGGATCTAGGCTTTTTGGTTCAGTGGTATTAGCCTCTCGATTTAGCAATTTGCCAGGATTATAAGATGAGCTCAATAATTATTTGTTAAATAAACAACAAAGCTTGTGCTACACGAATTGCATACTACAGGTCAAATATTAACAAGCCCATCTGGTCAAAGACCTATACCCATATTCCAAATAGAATTTGTCAATATTTTAATTAAATAATGCATGCCCATTTCTCTATCATGGAGTCAATTCTAAGAGCCTTAGAAATCAGACAGGAATAATGAGTATTATTCATTGCATGCCCAAAACCTATAAAATAAAAATAAGAGAAAAATAAAATGAGGCAGAGTTCAGGTAAACATAATAGGATTTTTTAAATGAAGGATATTTAAAAATAGGATATGTTGTTTTGAGCGTATCCAAATACAATGCAAAAATTTTAGTATATGTGCTGCCGAAGTGAGCACTCAATGCAAAAATTTTAACAGAGGATATATAGTTACTTGAGCGGATGTAGAGATTACCTCAGGACCAATGCAGAACTGGTCTAGATATATCAATCGGTGTCCAGTTACCAAAGCAGGAACCATTCCAGATATTTCAAGTAGAGGAGTTAATACAGAGAACTGCCTATAAAACTTTTGGAAGGGCAAAAGAAGCAGAACCAAGAAGGACAAAATATTGAAAGAGTAAAAGGGAAAAGAAATGTTACTTAGAACCCAGGGATCTCTCTCTAATCCTGGGCTGAACACAGGGGCTTTAGATGATGTAGAAGTATTGATGCAATAGTTGCTTTGACTGCTAAATTCTGGAACATGGGTTCCACTGATGTTTGATGAAACCCCCATTAATATGCTTGTGACCCTGTCACTGTATTTACTCACTTTTTATTTTTATTTTTTTTTATTTATTTTTTTAATAAATTTTTTATTTTTTTTACTGTAAAGTTGCTCCTGGAGCCACGGTCAATTCCCCATGCTGCTGCTGCCAGGTAATGTATTTGTTAGCAAGATTTTTAAAGACATAAGATCTTAAAGATAAAAGATTTATAAGACATAGGATTTATTTAAAGATATAGGATTTATAAAGAGATAAGAGAAATAAGAGAAATTTGTTGCAAGATAAAGACTAGTCACTATTAAAGAGATTCACTATTCTGGAAATTACTGTATCAAATAACTTAGGAAATTTAGAAGTAAATTATAATTATAAAAAATACTAACATTAAACTACCATTCTCAAAGTAAAGATAACAAATAGATTTAGAGTTCTACATGGATGGAACTAGAGAATTAAGAAAGACTAAACTCACCAATTACATTTATAACCATAATTTAGAATAAAAAACTATTGGTGGAGCAACTCTGGAAAGCCTTTAGGACTTAATATGCCTTTGTAGGTGAGCTATAATTTGGCTATTTTAAAGATTCTATTTATTTATTTGACAGACAGAGATGACAAGCAGGCAGAGAGGCAGGCAGAGAGAGAGAGAGGAAGAAGCAGGCTCCCTGCTGAGCAGAGAGCCCGATGTGGGGCTCGATCCCAGGACTCTGGGATCATGACCTGAGCCGAAGGCAGAGGCTTTACCACTGAGCCGCCCAGGTGCCCCTAATTTGGTTATTTTAGATTAATAAGATAACATAAACAAAAGGGACTAAACTGTGATAACATGCATATGAGGAATATGGAAGAAGTAAAATGAGAAAAATCACTCTTACCAAAAAGTTCAAATATTAGAGTGGGGTCAGATTATGAGGGACCAAAGTTGTGGAAAACTACAGGGCAGTGAGGAAACATGATGGAAATAGGTTCCTTTGAAATTTACTTTGTACTCCCTTTTGACAGAGACACCACTATTTCTTAGGGAAGTTCATTTCATTTTGAACCACTGAAATTATAAAATCTTTTAAATATATTTATTCATATTGGATACTCCATGATTTCTAGCCATTGTTCCTATTTCTGCCCTTGAAGCTATCTAGAATTAGTGTACCACATTCTTTCTTGCATTTGGCAGCCTTTCCTAGATTGGGAGAGAAATAGCTTCTTCCCTCCAAATTCTTTTATTTTGCACATCATTAGTATCACAGTTCTTTTGTTTATTTCTCATATGACCTATTTCTTAGACCCTCATGAAGCTTACAAATAATCTCACAAAGATTATTTTCCTTTGCACCCATTTCCATTAACCAATATCATTCTTGACATTCAGGTAACATTTTCATTTTCATCTCCAAAGAAGTGCCCTGGGGAACTCTCCAATGGCCAATGGGACAGACATAACTGGACAGACATAATTCCACCACCTATCAGGCTTAAGTACTATGCCTCTTTATGAGACTCTGAACCTGTCACCATCAAATGATTTATTTACATGTAATTCTCAAAATAATCTCTCCTTCTTGGACTAATAAACCGAGTGGAGATGATCCCAGAAGAAAGGGAGGAAGGGGTCATATCAGCCTTCCTCAGTTTCATCACAATCTCTTCCTCTTAGGATTCATTTTCTCTGAATTTTAAGTCATAAACTTTAAAAACTTATCCTGCTATGAAATAATTAACTTTTCTAAAGATTATGAGCTGCATAGTAGCCACACATTAAAAATTATAACATGTATTAATTTAGCAGAGTGCCTTGATAGGGTCTAATATTTTTAATGTTCCTTAGCATAGATCCTCTTAGAATGTTAAGCTATTATTTAATAGAATTTTGTTAAAACCTGAAATCTGTCAGCTCTTTTCCTAGGGTCTCATTATATTACATTAGCAATTTTTGCTTTTTTACGTGGATGACAAGTCAGCATTATCCAAGACTGAAATTATATCTATTTTGAAGTAAATATTACACAAAATACAATTATAAAGTTGCTGGAAGACAAACCTTTTCCATTATTTGAATTATGTCACTGTATTTTATAAATATATATTACCTCAAGAGAATTCTAGAAAAATATTCTGTTAATAGTAAAACCAAAACTCACTCTGAGAAAGTCATTAGCTAATTATGTATTATTCTAAGAAAAGACAATGGCAGGTAGAGTCAAGGCTATCAGAGCGATGTTCTTCACCTGTGGTCCTTGGGAAGCTCATCCTTTCAGGCATTAAGCTAAGTTGTCTTATGTACTACAAACCAACATTCAGGTTTAGATTAAACCTGTAGGGTCCACATATCCATTTATCGCCTTGACAAATCCTTGCCACTGATTGAATAATAGAACTTTATGGCCTATTTCCTGAATAATATATTTGAGCTTGTTTTATGTGTACCTGCCTTAAGTTGCTGATCTTATGAAACTGAAAGCTGACTATATTGTCTTGTCAAAGTTTTGAAGTTACACATTTTCCTAATTGGATTTGTTGATTTATTGCTAACAAAGATAAAACTTTCTACTTCAGCCACTTATCTGGGTTTTAAAATTGCTTCAATCTGGAAGCAGACTGTATGAGTTTAATAAAAGTGCTTGACATCCATTTAACCACAAAAATATTAAATTGATAGAAATGAAACAAGCAAAGAAAATGATACAGTCTTCTTTAAACTCTAGAATAAAACTATGGAAATTTCAGCTATGAGCAGAAAACCAGGTCTCAACAGCTATCTAAATTGCCTCAGAGTATAGAGTCACTTTTACAACTCACTTTCTATCATGATGTTGTAATTTTCTGACTCTGTATAACAATATTTTTAAGTATAGTACAGAATGTAACTATAGTTATATAATTAATATTTTATATTAATATTATATTATTATATATAATTATATAAATTTAATTTTATATATCTTATATAATATATATTTTATATATTCTGATATAATTTATACAATTATATTTTATATAATTATAAATAATTATATAATAATATAATATTATAATGATTATTAACAGGAAATATGAAAATAACCCTTAAAGTCTATTTAAAATACTTATAAAATCCAAAAATCTCATAGTGGGCAATTGGAAATGCTTTACTTTTTGAATCTTTATGAAGAGGAAGAGGAGGCTTCATACTTTCCTCACCAAATTTTGTTCTGTAATTCCTAGCCAGATTAGAGAACGAAGATGGTGGACTGATTTTCCATTTTAAGCTTCTATTAGGTGGTGAGCATTTTATATCTATTTTACCAATTTATTTAATAAAATGTTTGTTGTTTTGGTGACACATTTCCTTTTATGTTTGTTATACACACCCATTTGGAAATGTGAATCTATCTTACCCAAAGTAAATAAAAAACAAGACATTTTCATAATTGGAAAGTGTATGCCTTTGTGTCCTAAGAACAAACTGGTGTTACTGTCACCTCCAAATGAGCATTACTGCTGGCAAAGACAATGAAAAATCCTCAAAACCAAATAATATTTCCTGTGCAAGTGAAGAAAAAAGCTTAAGTTCAACAATCAGTGTTTAGCCAAAAGACAGAAACAACATTTTGAATTTATACAAAATAAGACAGTGTCTGTTTAAGCATAGTTTTAAAATGCGGCTATTCTTTAGAAGTAACATGAATTCATACTTGTCTCTCCTGAGTGTTTTCTTGAATGTCTTCCATAATATATAATGGAACCACATCATTTCATCATCTGGAACATTAGAAATAAGCAAGTAGAGTGTACTGCAGGTAAAACCACTGGAGAAAGCCATTTTTTCAGGGCAGTATAGGAGGAAATAGATATGTTCTTGCCTTGGATGTGTGTTTGTCTAGGAAACTGTGCTGTGTGCCGTGTTGAGACTCTATTATATTAGCACCAAAAGAGCTAAGTAAGTTACACAGAAAATGTAGAAGCTTACTTTTATAAAGTGCCAGAACTTACTGTCTCTGAAAAGTCATTTGATAATATAAGGGATGACCAATAGTTATATTAATTTTTCACTTCAAAGGTCAAGTTCCAAAAAAAGTTGAGATACTAAAACTATCAGGCCCAAATCACTTTTCAAACTTTTGTTAGGGTATTTAAGGTATATTTTGAGCTCTTGTTTTCCAAATTCTAATCGATATCTACAGGGAATGACTGTTGGGTGGGAAAAAATGAAACAGAAGGCACATAGGTGAGGGTAAGACAAGGAAGAGGGACAGAAGAAACAGGTTCATTTATCAGACAGCTACCAAGGCCCACACTCCGTCTTTTCAAGCCACCTGGATCCTAACAATTTCAAAACCATTATATTTGGCTTGAAGAGAAGCATATAACCTGGAGAATGTTTGTGGTATTCAATAAAGAGATGGGTGCTTTTTATAAAGCCACAGGCACACAGAATACTGAAGTTATTTCAGAAGAAAAAAAACCCAACTGTTGGAATTCTACACATCGAAGTTGGCATTAAGGGTTGTCATACAGTCCAAAATTTGTTTTATGTAGGGATGAGAAAGCAAGGTTTTTAGCTCTTCTTTTCCAAAAACAACATAAATGATTGCCCAACATAAATATGTCTGCCAGAAAGCTGACAAATGTTGCCTTTGCTTCATTTTTGCAAATTTGGAATAGAATAAGGAGAATTTGGCCTCAGATTACCAATCTCTTTGTCTTGGCACTGTATATAATTGTTAAGAAGTAGAAGAGCCAATTGCAATACTACAATAAAAACCCCCAAGTTAAAACAAATATTACAAATAGTGATTGTAATCAGAGAAATAAAAGAAGTAAATCAATCAACATTTTAATTTATCATTCACATAAAACTAATCCAAAGATGGGAAGGATAAAATTTAAGCTTTCAGGATTGGATACTCTGCAGGGAAGGGATTTTGAAATCTGCATATAAAATACTCAATCTTCCAAAATTGTCTCTTTCTCCTTTATTCTTCACACCCAATATGTGTGAAGAATATGCTTTATGTTTCACACCCAATATTCCCTTCTTTTATATTTTAGGGAAATTACTAAGCTTAAAGTGTCTAGGGTTCTTGGGAACAATGAGTTAAATTAGCCCTGGTCATCTATATTTGGCTAGGTCTAAGTGGCACTTATCAATTGAAGTGACCAAGATGCTTCTAATTTTATTTTTTTTTAAAGATTATTTATTTATTTATTTGACAGACAGAGATCACAAATAGAGAGAGGGAGACAGGAGAGGAAACAGGCTCCCTGCTGAGCAGAGAGCCCCATGCAGGGCTCGATCCAAGGATCCTGGGATCATGACCTGAGCTGAAGACAGAGGCTTAACCCATTGAGCCACCTAGGTGCCCCATTCAAGATGTTTCTAATTTTCTAATTCTCTGAGCTTCTAAGAATGGGAAAATTGTTTGTATAATACCATTTTCACAGTCTTTGTCCAAGTTATTTCTGGCACACGGAAGAACTCCACTCCATAATCAAGACCAATGTTCATAATGTAAGTTTCCCTGATTTACCCAGCCTTTTCTCCTACACAAAAATCCTCATAACCAAACAACTTTTAGATATTTCATACATTTCAGATTAGTGTCTCTTACTTAATTTCATTTACACTACTATGTATTAGTGAAGGGGAAACAGTTTGATTTTCCTGAGTGGCTGTTTTATTTGGGTACCTCCTTTGGCATATCCACACAATGTCAGCCCATAGGTAATGCTCAAGTTTTGTCTTCTTTGCTCTCTCAGCAAAGTTTAGAGCAGAAGGCTGAGCCCTATGCATATCCAACTGATTTTAATGCTAATAGTACACCTGTTACTTTATTTGACAGTTTCTTTTAAAATAATCAGGGAGACAAACCACGAGGGACTCTTAACTCTAGGAAACAACCTGAAGGTTCATGGAGGGTAGGTGGGTGGGGTGATGGGGTAGCTGGGTGATGGGTACAAAGGAGGGCACGTGATGTGATGAACACTGGGTGTTAGAAACTGATGAGTTACTGAACTCTACACCTGAAACTAATGATGTACTCTATGTTGGCTAACTGAATTTCAATAAAATATAACAAAGTTGGTTTTGACCACTTCAAAGATGTCTGAGGAAAAGGAAATCATATGGGGGGCATGCTGTAGTTTCAGTTTTCAGCATGATGATTTAGTCACTTGTTTCTTTTGTCTGTTATTACCAAAAGCTCATATGCTTGTTGTTTGTTGTACTGATGATTCTTCAAGTTGTTTTATATTTTTTGTAGTTTTAATTCATTAATTTGTTCAACAAATGTTTTTGGAGTACCTACGCTGTGGCAGGTCATTGGGGATATATTTAGCAAAACAGTGATAATCTCTATGGCAGTTTTGCTTTGTTTATTTATTTATTTATTTAATTTTCAGGGTAACAGTATTCATTGTTTTTGCACCACACTCAGTGCTCCATGCAATGCACGCCCTCCTTATTTATTTATTTATTTATTTATTTATTTATTTTCGGCATAACAGTATCATTATTTTTTCACCACACCCAGTGCTCCATGCAATCCGTGTCCTCTATAATACCCACCACCTGGTACCCCGACCTCCCACTTCCCCGCCACTTCAAACCCCTCAGATTGTTTTTCAGAGTCCATAGTCTCTCATGATTCACCTCCCCTTCCAGTTTACCCCAACCCCCTTCTAACTCCCCATGTCCTCCATGCTTTTTGTTATGCTCCACAGATAAATGAAACGATATAATTGACTCTCTCTGCTTGACTTATTTCACTCAGCAAAATCTCTTCCAGTCCTGTCCATGTTGCTACCATCAGAAAGGACGAATACCCAACTTTTGTAGCACCATGGGCAGTTTTGTTTTTTTTTTTAAGATTTTATTTATTTATTTGACAGAGATCACAAGTAGGCAGAGAGGCAGGCAGAGATAGAGAGGGGGAAGCAGGCTCCCTGCTGAGCAGAGAACCTGATGTGGGGCTTGATCCCAGGACCCTGAGATAATGACCTGAGCCAAAGACAGAGGCTCAACCCACTGAGCCACCCAGGTAGCCCTCCATAGCAGTTTTAATTCGGTAGTAGAAACAGAGATTAATTTAGATAATCATTATATACCAGTATATGGTTACAAGTTGTAGTGAGGAGTATTAAAGGCAAAGACAAGTGCTGAGAGAGAAGAGAGACCAGACTTAATTAGAAAGACATATAAATCTCTCTTGGAAGAATATTTGAACTGTTCTTTGAGGAATGAATGGAGTGGGATAGGCACATGTCAGGAGTGGAAGGTGTTGCAGAGAAATAGGAGTCCAGGCGTTTAAAAGAAAATGCAGATAGGAAGTTCCTGAGTTAGAAAAAAAAAAAAAACCACAAAACTTTAGGATCATGAAAGAATGAGAGAGTACAGGTATAGTTCAGTGTATGAAGCCAGAGGGGAAATGGTTTGACTTGAAGCTGGGGCACTAAGGGGGCAGAGCCACACATAACATTAGAGGTAATCTTAAAGATCATGGTCTTTCTTGTCAGAGTATTGAAATCATCGAAGGCAAATTACTCTGATCTGAGATGTATCTTCAAAATATTACTTTGGCTTCAATGAAGAGAAAAGCCTGGAAAGGAGCAAAAGTAAAGTTGGGAAAATTATTTTTGGTAGTATCTCCTTTGTCTAAGTAAGAGATGATAGTAGTTGCAACTTCAGTAGCATAAATCATAGGAGAAGCAGATGCATTGGAGAAACATTCAGAATGAAATGTACTGTACTCAGGACTAGATTGAGGGAGTGAGAGAGAAAAATATCTTAAATACCAGAAATGACTGGAAGAGAGAGTAGTGAGAGGAATGGTCCCACTCTTGACAGCTCTGATGAAGCCATAGGTGCTTGCTCACCAGGCTCTATTTAACCCTTGATCTTAGCTTCAGAGATAGCACTGCAATTCTTACTCAAACAGGGGGTTGGAAAGACAGTAGATCTATCTTCTACTTCCTTCTTTTTACTGAATTCATTCACCCCATTTACTCTCATGAACCAGGTATTGTGCTAAGTTCTTGCACATAACTCTGTGTCCAAATCAGGAAGAAGGACAGCAAACCTTTATGTGATTATAATACAGTAGGTTAAGCACTGTGAGGGACTGTGGAAGCACAGAGAGGGAGACAATGACTCAAACTGGAAGGTTCAGCGGGGCTTACTGGAGAAGCTGACATCCTAGCTGAGTATGCAGAATGATCAGTCGGAATTTGCCAGGAAAGAACTAGAAAAAGGACACAGGCGCAGACAAAAATGTGCAGACCAGTCAGGTACTAGAATGTGGCTGAGCCTTCCAGAAGAGGGCATCTAATGGGCTCAGATCTAAAAAGCAGGGGTACGAAAAGTCTGAAGAATGATGATTTCTTTCTCTCAAAAAAGTTGGGGAAAAAAATTATCCAACTAGTGCAAATTGAACAGCTGATGTCACACACTTGAACAATTAAATGCTGCCTTGTAATACATGTTAAATATTTGTGCAAATCATCTTTCCAAGCAGATTATAAGCATTTTTAGGGGAGAATTATAATGTATAAATTTCTCTGACAGAGTCAAGGCTGGCTTTAAGTTCATCAATAGGTGGTCCATGATAATTATTAATTGGCAGACAGAAGTAACATTTCTTGGGAAAAAATAAAGCAGGCCATTCAAACCAAATGTGTGACTTGAAACTTCTTTTTCAGGCTAACTATAAATTTTGTATATATTATTCCTCAAACTGATTAGTACTCATAATTAAAATTCTTTGAATTTTTAAATGGAACATTAAGTAGAAAATTCCAAGGTGATAATTGTGCAAATTATAGCTGTTAGCTGTACTTTTTTTTTTTTTTGAGGATGCAAACTAGATTTCATAGAAATAAATGAATATTCACACATGTTTTATTTCATTGAGGGGAAAGTGCCTATTTTTAAACTCTCTGAAGAAACTTTCAATTCAGATTTAGTTTCATGTTAGTTTTCTCTGTTTTCTTTTCTTTAGCTTCTACTCTGCTCTATTCAATATGACAGATTGGTGCTTCAATTATATTTTTAGAATTTGAGAACATGCCTAACTTTTAAGATATTTTATAGAGGTATTTTGGACTTTATGGAATTTTGGACTTTGAGAAATAACCAAGTAGCGATGTAAAAACCTGACCTGAGTCCCAGTGTCCAAATCTTTAACAGGCTGTAACAAAATCTACCCAGTGCAGTTGGAATGTGTTCTCACCATTTGGATTTGCCAAACTAATACTTAGGAGAGACATGGGGGTATGACTACTTAAGAAGTAGAAAGGTGGGCCAAGAGTTCAAATCTGAATTTTTTTAAACACTAATCTTCACTTCCATTAAATAAGTCTTCACTGGAGTGCTGACTTAATGCTGATTTTCAGTTCTTCCTGACTTTATGTAATCTATACATTTTTGCTTCCTGTTTGCATCTGGTAATCACCTTTAATCAGCTCGCTTCCCAGCAGGGGAGAATTTACTTGGCTGCTGTCTTACTGTTTTGCAACTTAAATTGTTTTGCCTTTAACTTTCTTGGTAATATTTTTATTCCTTAATCTCAAAAGCATTACTTAATAGACAGGAATGGTGATTTTAAAAATCAAGCTATTTATATGTTGTAAAGGGCAAAAAGACACTGGAAAAAAAATCAAATGCTGTTCTAAAATTTTGTAGTATGCTATGTATATATTTATATATAGTAGCATGTATCCACTTCAATAAATGTAAGCTAATTTCCCAATCTAAAAAGCACTGGATTTTTAAGGTTTGAAATGGTCCTCAAGAAACATTTCCCGGGGCGCCTGGGTGGCTCAGTGGGTTAAGCCGCTGCCTTCGGCTCAGGTCATGATCTCAGGGTCCTGGGATCGAGTCCCGCATCAGGCTCTTTGCTCAGCAGGGAGCCTGCTTCCCCCTCTCTCTCTCTCTCTCTCCCTGCCTCTCCATCTACTTGTGATTTCTCTCTGTCAAATAAATAAATAAAATCTTAAAAAAAAAAAAGAAACATTTCCCTTAAAATTGATGAAGAAACAGCAATCTGACAAAAAACAACACTAGCCAAAGGAAGTTTCAGGGCCTGGATTATACTAGAAAGCCAAACTGATGGCTTTCTTCACTTTTTTAAAAAGATTTTATTTATTTATTGGACAGAGAGAGAGATCACAAGTAGGCAGAGAGGCAGGCAGAGAGAGAGGAGGAAATGGGCTCCCTGCTGAGCAGAGAGCCCGATGAAGGGCTCGATCCCAGCACCCTGGGATCATGACCTGAGCTAAAAAGAGAGGCCCAACTCACTGAGCCACCCAGGCGCCCCTGATGGCTTTCTTCAAATGAACCTTAATATCTTGCAATTTGCATCGATATATTAAGCATGTTAGACTTTAGTATCTTGAATGACTGACACAAAGCAAGAGCTTATGTTTATATTTGAAGCTTCTATTTATGTTGAATTAAGTAGTAGGAAAATCTACTGTGTTTTTTTATTTATTTAAATAGTGCATTTATGTTGTTTATTTATCAGAAATGATACCATTGGTAATTTATGTTACTTATTTTTGAGGATGTTGCCTAATTATTATCTGGAAATAATTCCATACTATTGGTTAGTGAAAAATACTCTAAATAATTAGCAGTGTATCTTTTTTCTAGAACTAGCAATTTTTTGTTACAGATTAAAAATCTGCTGTTCTTGAAGAAAAAATGTGAGATGTGCTATTTACATGTATTCCTTTTTTGTTTCATTTTGTTTTGTTTTTGGCTGGGTAAAGAAAGTATTTTTCCATGGCTTATAATAAAATTGTAAGCCCAAATAATTGGAATTGTGGGGCATTGGGCTGTTTCTAATGCAATATAACTGATTCCTTAAGAAATACATTAAGGTCAAATCTACATTCAATTATATAAGGCAGGGAAATAGGTTTCTTTATATGAGTAATATATAATGACATAAATATAATCAAATCAATGCTGATAACATAATTATAAAACTATATCAATTTTTCCTTCAAATTTGTAAGTGAAAGAAAAAAATCTCAAAAAATGATTTTTTTCAGCAGAATTTCTTAATGATCAAAATATGGCCAATGTTTTATATGACAATCTGTCAGCTTCTAGTGTTCACAGAAATTAGTTAATATATGGAAACTCTTGGGCAGTATTTCCTTCAGCTTCTTTTTTAAGAGGAATACTAAGAACTCAAAAAGGAACTGGAAAAAAACGTCAATGGGGATGAAAGATTGTGAAGAATATAAATTCCCAAATTATTTACAGTAGAAAAAAACCATGATTTTCAAAGGTAATGTATGATTGAGTCCATCTATTTTCATTGTATTTTTTTCAAAAATTATTTATTTATTTGACAGACAGAAATCACAGGTAGGCGGGGGGGGGGGGGTGGAAGCAGGCTCCCTGCTGAGCAGAGAGCCCGATGTAGGGCTCGATCTCAGGACCCTGGGATCATGACCTGAGCCGAAGGCAGAGGCTTAACCTACTGAGCCACCCAGGCTCCCTGTTTTCATTTTAGAAGAACAATAGGTGAACAAATAATAGGAAAGAAAATTATGATTTTTCTTATACATAGCATTTGTATACCATATTACAAAGAGCTATTAGGAAATATTTTTATACTCTGTGATGTCAATATGACTGGGCCACGGAGTCCTCAGCTATTTGGCCAAACATTACTCTGGGTGTTTCAGTGAGTGTTTTTTAATGAAATTAACATTTAAATCCATAGAATGAGTAAAGCAAATTGCTCTCCAAAATTGGGTGGGCCTCATTCCATCAGTTGAAGACCCAGACAAAACAAAAGGCTAACATTCCCTTGAAAAGAGAGAGAATTCTCCTGCCTGACAGATGGCCTTTCAAATAGGCTGTCTTCTCTTTCTGGTTCCATAGCAACTTGCAGCCTTTGGATTCAAACTGGGACATTGGCTCTGCAGATTTTGGAATGCCCAGTTTCCCAAATCCCATGAGCCAATTACTTATAATAAATATCTCTCTGTGTAGATAGATAGATAGATAGATACATACATACATACATACATATAGGTTACATAAAGGTAGAGATAAAGATAGATACAGATAGAGATGGAGATACTTGTCTCTCTGGAGAACCCTGACGAATACACTTAATATCATGTTCTTCGACACCCCTGAACCCTCCTGTGATCCTGGTAATACTTTATGTCTTTCTAGTATTGTCAGTAACTTGAACTATCCTTCACAAGGACAAATGCAGTTTTTTCAAAAATTCTTAAGTCTTCTCCTCCCACCTCACTCCTTCACTTTCAGCAGCCTCCTATCATGTAGGTAAAACAAATGTCATGCAAATGCCATGCCATGCATTAAGAAAACACCTAGAGGTTCCTCATTTCTTTATGTTAAAAGAAAAAAGGAAACAATTTGCCTCAGGGCCTGTGCTGTTGTGATACAATCCCTTCTACCTTGTTTAGGCAGTTGTTCTATTTGTCATCCTTTCTCTCTCTCTTTTTTTTTAAATTTCTTCTTCTGTTTTAAAACTTTTTATAAAATCTGAATGTGTTCAATCCTCTTCTATCACAAAAATAAAACACATGAACAAACAAACAAAAATACCCTTCCCTTTAGCAGCCCCTTCTACTTTGCCTGATATTTCTCCCCTTCCCACATCACGTTTTCTGAGATCATTATTTGTTTGCTCTCTTGTCCTCTTTACTCCCAGTTACATGTTTGAGGTACCAAAGCAGTCACTCCACTATAATTTCTTACTAAAGAAATTATAAAAATAAAAGATAAAACACAACTCCACTTAAGTTATCCACAATTTTATAATTAGAAAACCTAAAAAGAAGTTTTTTGAATTTAAGAATTTACTTCCATTATTCTGAAGGTAACATTTTATGTTGACTTTCCTATGAACATGGTGGTGGCATCTTAATTGTTTCTGGATTTTTCTGTTTTTTTGAGGGATGCATGGATGGCTATATATTTCCCCCTTAGGATGGCCTTTGCTGTATCCCATAGGTTTCAGACTGAAGTGTCTTCCTTCTCATTGGCTTCCATGAATTGTACAAATTAATAAAATTATGAATGAAAAGGGGGAGATCCCAACCAACACCAAGGAAATAGAAACAATCATCAGAAATTATTATCAACAGTTATATGCCAATAAGTTAATCAACCTAGATGAAATGGATGCATTCCTGGAAACCTATAAACTTCCAAAACTGAATCAGGAAGAAATTGACAACCCGAATAGACCACTATCTAGTAACAAGATTGAAGCAGTGATCAAAAACCTCCCCAAAAATAAGAGCCCAGGACCTGATGGATTCCCTGGGGAATTCTACCAAACTTTCAAAGAAGAAATAATACCTATTTTCCTGAAACTGTTTCAAAAAAATTGAAGCAGAAGGAATACTTCCAGACTCTTTCCATGAAGCCAGAATTACCCTTATCCCCAAACCAGGCAAAGACCCCCCAAAAAAGGAGAATTTCAGACCAATATCTCTTACATGGATGCCAAGATTCTTAACAAGATCCTAGCTAATAGAATCCAACAGTACATTAAAAAGATTATCTACAGGGGCGCCTGGGTGGCTCAGTGGGTTGGGCCACTGCCTTCGGCTCGGGTCATGATCTCAGGGTCCTGGGATTGAGTCCCGCATCGGGCTCTCTGCTCGGCGGGGAGCCTGCTTCCCTCTCTCTCTCTCTGCCTGCCTCTCCATCTGCTTGTGATTTCTGTCTGTCAAATAAATGGATAAAATCTTAAAAAAAAAAAAAAAAAAAAGATTATCTACAATGACCAGGTGGGATTTATCCCTGGGTTGCAAGGGGAGCTCAACATTTGCAAATCAATCAATGTGATAGAACAAATCAATAAGATAAGAGAGAAGAACCACACAGTCCTCTCATTTGATGCAGAAAAAGCATTTGACAAGATACAACATCTGTTCCTGATTAAAACACTTCAAAGTATAGGGATAGAGGGAACATTCCTCAACTTCATAAAATCTATCTATGAAAAACCCACAGCAAATATCATTTTCAATGGAGAAAAGCTGACAGCCTTTCTTTTGAGATCAGGAACGTGACAAGGATGCCCACTCTCACCACCCTTGTTCTACATAGTGTTAGAAGTCCTAGAAACAGCAGTCAGACAATAAAGAGAAATAAAAAATATTCAAATTGGCAATGAAGAAGTCAAACTCTCTCTGTTCACAAATGACATGATATTTTATATAGAAAACCCAAAAGACTCTACCCCCTAACTACTAGAACTCATACAGCAATTCAGTAATATGGCAGGATACAAAATCAATGTACAGAAATTAGTTACTTTCTTATTTACTAACAATGAAAATACTGAAAGGGAAATTAGAGAAGTGATTCCATTTACTATAGAACCAAGAACCATAAGATACCAGGGAATAAACCTAACCAAAGAGGTAAAGGATCTGTATTCAAGGAACTACAGAACACTCACAAAAGAAACTGAAGAAGACACAAAAAGATGGAAAAGCATTCCGTGCTCATGGATCAGAAGAATAAACATTGTTAAAATGTCTATATTGCCTAGAGAAATCTATACTTTCAATGCCTTTCCAATCAAAAATCCAACGGCATTTTTCAAAGAGCTGGAGCAAACAATTCTAAAATTTGTATGGAATCAGAAGAGACCCCAAATTGCTAAGGAAAAGTTTAAAAAGATAAACAAAACCGAGGGTATCACGTTGCCTGATTTCAAGCTTTACTACAAAGCTGTGATCACCAAGACAGCATGGTACTGACAGAAAAACACACGTAGATCAGTGGAACAGAGTAGAGAGCCCAGATATGGACCCTCAATTCTATGGTCAAATAATCCTCAACAAAGCAGGAAAAATTATACGGTGGAAAAAAGACACTCTCATCAATAAATGGTGCTGGGAAAATTCGACAGCATGTGTAGAAGAATAAAACTTGACCATTGTCTTACACCGTACACAAAGATAAATTCAAAATGGATAAAAGACCTCAACGTGAGGCAGGAATCCATCAGAATCCTAGAGGAGAACATAAACAGTAACCTCTTCGACATCGGCTATAGCAACTTCTTTCAAGATATGTCTCCCAAGACAAAGGAAACAAAAGTGAAAATGAACTTTTGGGACTTCATCAAGATCAAAAGCTTCTGCACAGCAAAGGAAACAGTCAACAAAACAAAGAGGCAACCCACGGAATGGGAGAAGATATTCGCAAATGGATGGAGATGGAGAGGAGAAGGGAGTTGAGGGAAATTGGAAGGGGAGACAAACCATGAGAGACTGTGGACTCTGAGGAACTAACTGGGGGTTTTAGAGGGGAGGAGGTTGGGAGGTTGAGTGAGCTTGGTCGTGGGTATTATGGAGGGCACGTGTTGCATGGAGCACTGGGTGTGGTGCATAAACAATGAATTCTAGAACGCTGAAAAGAAATTAAAAAATAAATAAAAATTTAAAAAAAAGAATATATACTCCATTTATATTAACGAAAAGCAAAAAAAAAAAAGTAAATCATAATATATTTCTGTATGGTACAAATAATTCAATGGATCTTTATTGTCTTCCCTCTAGCAACTCCTCTCACCTGTTCTGTAACACTTAGACTCTGTCCTAGAAACATATGGGAGTACTATATAGCACCTTAATTTCTTAAAGAATGGGCAATTATTCTTTTATCTTTGGGCTTTTGCATGTAGTTTTGTTTTTATTATTTTTTCTCATTCAGTTAAATCCTATTTTATTTTATTTTAAATATTTTATTTATTTATTTGACAGAGAGAAATCACAAGTAGACTGAGAGGCAGGCAGAGCGAGAGAGAGGGGGAAGCAGGCTCCCTGCTGAGGACCCTGAGATCATGACCTGAGCTGAAGGCAGCAGCTTAACCCACTGAACCACCCAGGCGTCCCATTAGTTAAATCCTATTTTAGATATCAACTTAGATTTGGGACCTCATCAGGGTAAAAAGCTTTTGCACAGCAAAGGAAACAATTAATAAAACAAAAAGTCAATATAGAATGTGAAAAGATATTTGCAAATAACATATCAGATAAAGGGTTAGCATCCCAAATCTATAAATAACTTATCAACTCAAGACCCAAAAAATAAAGAAAAATACAGTACAGAAAGGGGCAGAAGACATGAACAGACATTTCTCCAAAGAAGATATACAAATGGCTAACAGACACATGAAAAAAGGCTCAACACTACTCATCATTAGGGAAACACGAATTCAAACCACAATGAAATACCATCTCACATAGGTCAGAATGGCTAAGATGAGCAATTTAGACAACAAGAGGTGTTGACAAGAATGCAAGAAAGAGGAGCCCTCTTACACTGTTGGTAGGAATTCAAACGAGGGCAGTCACTCTAGAAAACAGTAGGGAGATTCCTCGAGAAGTTAAAAATAGAACGACCCTATGATCCAGCAATTGCACTATTAGGTATTTATTCAAAAGATATTAAAAATACTGATTCAAAGGGGCACATGCAGCTGAATGTTTACAGCAGCAATGTTCATAATAGCCAAAATATCGAAAGAGCCCAGATCGATTAACAGGTGAATGGATAAAGAAGATGTGGTATAAATATATATATATATATATATACACACACACACACACACACACACACACACACAATGGAATAATAGTCATCAAAACGAATGAAATCGTTGCCATTTGCAATGATGTGAATGGAACTACAGTATATTATGTTAAGCAAAATAAGTCAGAGAAAGATAAATACCTTATGATTTAACTCATATGTGGAATTTAAGAAACAAAACAGATGAACGTAGGAGAAGGGAAGGAAAAATAAAATAAGATAAAAACAAGAGAGGGAGACAAACCATAAGAGACTCTTAATTATAGAGAACAAACTGAGAGTTGCTGGAGGGAAGGTGGTTGGGGGAAAGAGGTAATTGGGTGATGAGCATAAAGGAGCACATTTGATGTAGTGACCACTGGGTGTTATATGAAACTGATGAATCACTAAATACCACTCTGAAATTAACAATACACTAAATGTAACTAACTTGAATTTAAATAAAACAAAAAAGAAGAAAAAGAAAAAAGAGAAAAAAAAATTTTTGAAAACTTACCTACTATTAATTAAAAAATCCTCTTGTATTACTCTGGCATAACTAGGATGCAAGTTTTTGATCTGGCTCTGCTTGAATTTTTTTTCTCTTTTCTTAAGTTTGCTTGAAACTTTATTTCCTGAAAAAGGTAAATCACAAAATGGATCAATAGATAAGTTCTTAACTTTGTTACTAGGAAATAAAATGTCTTTTTGAAACAGAATTAACACGGGCCCATGATATCTTTGTCATAAGGAGTGAGCAGATAAAATCTACTATCTAAAATAGTATAGATTTTCTGCTAATATTTCAGAGGGTGTTTTATACTGGATAAAATTTGTTGGTTACATTTCCTTTCCAAATAATCCACATTTCTTCCCATTTCATTTCTACATATCATCCTCCTCACTGGGAGTAGCTTCTATGTGGGGGACAGGAATGGCTGGAAGCAATGTATGAAATAGTTACTACAAATTTTCATCAAATATTGTTCTGTAAATCATATCTTTAAGATTAGGAGATTCATTTTTCAACAGTAGTTTATACTACAGCATAGCTCCTAATCTTTTCTTGCAATTCCAAAATCGAAAGGGCCCTCCAAAAAGAAGGGGGAAAGAAAAAGGAAGTTGTTTCCTAGGTTTTGTATCAAAACTCATTTGGATAAAACTGACCTGCACTGATATCTGTACATTTATAACTTTTAAAATCCCATTTAATATGAATATTCATTCATGACACCACTGAAATCTTAATGAGTTTGTTTCCAGAGTACTGTTCTGACCCTCCTGGAATTCCACATGATATATCTAAATTCCAAACTATATCTGGACCCAAGAATTTAGAGTAAAATACGGTGAACCTACAATTATTTTTCACATACCGCCATAAATAGGGTATGCAACGGATAATATTCTTAGGTTTCAAGTTATAAGGAAAGAGCTCAGATTAATTTAAACTGAAAAGGGGATTCACAGGAGAATATTCCAATTGCATGTAGGAATAGAGAAATAGCCCAATTATGGTAGTTTCAATTTAATATAATTTCAGTCCGGGAATTTAAGCAGTCAGAGCTAATTGTTGACTACTTTTTCTCACACCTCTCTGCATGAAGAGAGACAAGGCCTTTGGGAGCTCTTAGCTCTGATACTTCATCGGAAAAGAAAGAGGCCTTTCTTTGTCAGCTCCATATAGAAATACACCGGGTAAAATACTCAATTAATTTGCTGGATTCACATGTTAATTCCTAGATCACTCTTCTTGGTCATGGAATGGGGGCGAGGCCTTCATCATGGGCCCAACTCTGGGTAGTGTGGCAGGGTGCATCGATTTCTAGTTCAACATAACTTGATAGTTGAACTAGAGGAGGAAGAATACCTTGAGGAAGGTTGGTTTTTAACCAGTAGATATAAAAGTAAATGAACACCATAAGATGATTAACCAAAAACAAGAAATACATATATAATGTTCTTCAATCACTCTGACAAAACTAGGGAATAGAAAACATTTTTCACATCTTAAGATTTAAGTTTCTTAAATTAAAACTGACTGTAACATGTCACTTCATTTTAGGCAAAACGAACCCACTGAATCCTATTTTCTTGTTTTTAATATCTCAGAGCAGAATGGTTAAGTGCTTTTTGGTATTATGGAACCGTTACTTTATATTCTTGAGGCCTTTCTCATCATACACTGATAAATGAACAAATATGTCATCTACTATGCTAAAGAGTTTCTCTAAAAAACAAATCATTATCTTCCATGACCCCGATATGGTATTTCAGCAATTAACAGTTTCAAAGGCTTTGAAATATTTCAAGGACATGCATATCCCATGGGCTTAATAAATCTAAATTTAGATACCAGTACTTGATTGTGCTAATGAATATATTTTAATTGAAAGAAAAATGAAAGAAATTAATCCAAAAAACAAATGTAGGCACTTGGATTACATTTTTATTGTAATTATTTCTTCTCTTTGTGAACTAAAGAAAATCAAACACAACATTTCATTTGTTAATAAATAATTCCCTATCAATGGACAGCAGAAATACTAAAAACGGTCAATTAGGAATAAGGAAATAATGATAATTATGAAAAAAAATGCCATAAAACTCTAGGAAGATCCTAAGATTCTTTTACTTCACAAAGTTTTCTTCAACTATTCCATTCCCTCTTGGTCTCCCAATTATTTGCGCTTTCATGATACTTGACCAACCATTTAAAATTTACTCTTCATTTTTTGCAGTCAGATATTATCACCAAATCTAACATTAAATGCACGTTATACCTTCCATTTAATTTGTAAATTTATTAAGGTAAACATATATATTTTGTTTTTTTTTCAGTGCCTATTACCAAAGGCACATACTAGGCTTTAAACAACATTAGAAAATTGAACTGTTAAATTTTCTAAGAGTTAACAAGGAAACACTGGCTAATTAGTTTTAGACCTGTTAATTTATTTAACAATTTATGTATGAGATTTTTGCCAACTATAATAGACTATCAAATTTCCAAACTTGTTCATTGGTCTATATTCCAATGACATCCCTGTTAGATCAAATAGAGAAATTATTAACCTGAACACAATATAAATGTCTTTTCCAGGACTAAGACTAAGTTGATCACCTATCAACCATCATCAGCAAGTTTAAAGCATTATCGCTATCTCATACATGTGTTATAAATACACTGTAATATTCTATTCTGCACCTTTAATCGAAACTTGGGCAAAATTTTGCAAAATGTTGTTTTCCTCCACTATATTTCTTAGCTCCCATCAGGATTGTAGATCTAAAACACATCTGCAATTGTGTTTCTTTCTAACTTACAAACTTTTTAGAATGGTTCAATGGGAACTGAAAAGCTTAAACTTCTTTGTAGGAAAATACCTTTCCATATGTGTGTGACTATCTACTCACCAAAGTCTCCTGACTTTGTAAATTGTGTAAACTGTGGTAACAATATCAAATATGTAAGTCCTCTCCAAATATTCTAATTATCTTTCTTTTCACTGTGGTACACTTCTCTTTAAATATGTTTTTTTTCCTTATTTACCAATCTAAGTTCAAATACTGAGTTCAAGAATTAATATACAGCAGTTTCTTTTAACTTACCTATAATAAAAATAAGAAAAATTAAAAATCAGGGTTCCTGGGTGGCTCAGTGGGTTAAGCCTCTGCCTTTGGCTCAGGTCATGATCTCAGGGTCCTGGGATTGAGCCCCACATCTGGCTCTCTGCTCGGCAGGAAGCCTGCTTCCCCACTCTCTCTTTCTGCCTACTTGTGATCTCTCTCTCTCCTCAAATAAATAAATAAAATATTTTTTTAAAAAAGAAAAATTAAAAATCATCCAAAAAGTCCAACATTTAGAAATAACCATTTTTAAGAAATAGGTAACTGTCAACACTATTATCTTTCTATGCCGATGTACCAGCCACTTGCATGTTTCTTCTTAGATCTATTCTTTGTCCTTCCTCTGCATAGTTGTCATTCTGATCACTGGGTTATAGTTAGGTTTTGCTATTATGAGGAACTGAGAGAACTCTAGAGACTGGGAAGCAGAAGTGAGGTAGTTCTCCTAACCACCCCCCCTTTTTTTCTGCTTTGAGCTACTTCTCTGGCAGTAGCTGAATTTCTCCATAGTCCCAGCTCATCCTGGATAGTCCCTCTAGTTGTAGTTTTGGTTACTTTCATTATTCATTTGGTAACTTTGGACATTTGGAAACATACATTTCATTTGGTAACTTTCACTACATTCAGCAGTCCCACTCCATTCTGGAAACCCTAGCTTTGGGGCTGAGGATCATTGCTTCTATCATCCTCAGCCAAAGAGTAGTACTGACTTCTTGGTATTGCTAATCTATGGATTCCCTTAATGGCCCTTTACTTGTCTTTCAGTTCTTCAGACAACTTTGCAACTTGTCCCCAATATTCTTGCTGTTCCATTGGGCTAGGTGACATGAGTTTTGTTTCTTGGACTATATTCTGACTCAGACATAATACATGTAAGTAGAAGGACTGATCAGTCAGAAAATAAAAAGGCAATTTAAAAAATGTGATCATAAGGAGTCTCATGGTTTGTTTCTCTCTGGAAAAGAAACTAAGGGTTACAGAAGGGAGAGACATGGAGGAATGGGGTAACCTGGTGATGGGTATTAAGGAGGGCATGCGTTGGGATGAGCACTGGATGTTATATGCAACTAATGAATTGTTGAACACTACAATAAAAACTTATAATGTACTATATGTTGGCTAACTGAACATAATAAAAAAATAAAATATGATCATACAGTTTATGCTATTTTAATAACTACTAAATTGGATTTATTTAAATGTAATAAAAGAAAATCTCCAGTAAAACTGAATACCTCACAAAAACATGGTTAAAACTCAAATATACATTTCTTTATCATAAGAATGATTATTCTCTTATAAGATTCATCCAAAGTTAGGAACAAATAGTAATTAAAATAAGGGACTTCAGTCATTATTAGTTTTTTAAATCTTTTTTCTTTTATCCCAATGAAAGTAACACAAGCTTATTACAAAAACTTTAAAAAATAGAGTAGAAATAATTTATACCTTAATTTTTTTTTCATTTTAATCTGTTCTTGTGTTCCCAAGCTTGTTGTTATTGGTTTCAGTCATTATTTTTTAATTATTACCTGATCCACAGATTAAAAATCTTAGAAATCTCATATTTCTCACTTCCACTCTGATCACTTCCTTATTTTTGTAAACAAAATGTATAATATTTATATCTGTCATCTGTTTTACACATATTCTTATAGAAATTCTGAATTTCAGCAGAGTCACTAATGATCTACTGAATAAAGATATCTGCTACTTCTGAGTTCTCTGTAAGGAATTATCACATAATTTGTTAAATTATTTTATCAATTAAATTTCAACATATAGCTTTTTTTTTCCTTAACAGAAGTTAGTTGGTGATGTATTGCTTAAGTTCCTTCATATTTGAGAAGGATGCCTGTCCCTGCTATCCATAAAAGAGTATTTGGTTAAAAATGATACTCTTTTTTTAAAAAAAAGATTAATTATTTATTTATATAACAGACAGTGATCACAAGTAGGCAGAGAGGCAGGTAGAGAGAGAGGGGGAAGCAGGCTTCCTGCCCAGCAGAGAGCCCAATGCTGGGCTCCATCCCAGGACCCTGGGATCATGACCTGAGCCACTGAGCCACCCAGGTGCTCCAAATATGATACTCTATAAGTAACATTTTCTTTCCTGTAGAACATTGCAGAATTTGACCCATTGTCTTCAGGCATTGGATGTAGCTATGAAAAGAGTAATGATGGTCTAAAACTTTTCTTTTTGCAGTTTAATTTTTCTGAATTGCAGCATAGATATGCATATGTATAATATGTATAATTCATATATGTATATATAACTTGCATATATTATTCATATGTGGTCATAAGCGTGCACAAATGCACATACACACACAGCATGCCCTTCTACAGATTCTATATTTCAGAGAAATTTGTTTTAATTATGTGTATGATTAAATTTTTCATTGACTGAATTCTTTTTTTTTTAAGATTTTATCTATTTATTTGAAAGATAGAAAAAGAGAGAATGAATGGGAGACAGGCAGAGAGAGAGGGAGAAGCAGACTCCCTGCTGAGCAGGGCTTAATCCCAGAATCCAGAGATGAGGACCTGAGCTGAGGTCAGATGCTTAGCCAACTGAGTCACTCTGGTGCCCCCTTTTTTAAATTGATTTCTTTGAATTATAGGGACCATTTATTCTATACTGAGTTGTCTTTAAAAAC
Organism: Mustela lutreola; assembly: GCF_030435805.1. NCBI lineage: Eukaryota > Metazoa > Chordata > Mammalia > Carnivora > Mustelidae > Mustela > Mustela lutreola. The sequence continues at coordinate 20,247,018 of NC_081307.1, read as the reverse complement.
TTCTATATTGATTAGAATCATCTAGTTCTTAACTTTTTTAAAGTTCTTATTTAAATTCCAGTTAGTTAACATAGAGTGTAATATTAGTTTCAGGTGTACAATTTAGTGATTCAGTGCTTCCATACAACACCCAGTGCTCACAAGTGCATTCTTTAATCTGTATTAGTCCATCCCCCATCCTCAATACTTTGACTTTTCACTGATTATTTTACATATTTTCTCTATGCCAGAAATTCAGGGAGTTTTTTGCTCTATCTAACCTGTGTTTTGCTGTTTATAATTTATTGATTAGTTTTGAGAATATGCTTCAGCTATTGCCTGAGATTTGTGATACCTCATCTCATTTCCAAGTTTATAATTTACGTTTGTGTTTTTATGTCATTATATTCAATTTTTGAAGTTATCATATAGTTCAGAATATCCATGGGAATTCCCTTTTGTTCCCTGCAGTCTCATGCTGAATTCATCATTCATCTTTTTCATTCTAAGTTCTTTTTTCTTTTCTGTTGCATGTTTGTGTTTTACATTTGGGAATATTACTGAAAATTATTAGAATTTTTTGAGACTCCCCAGTTTAGCTCCTGCGGATAAGAATAGGGTTAAATTCTTGTTGTCTCAGTCCAAAATATTCCTGTGATTCTTCCTATACATTCTAAGCAAATTAACGTTCTTACCCAGGTGGTGTGTGTGTGTGTGTGTGTGTGTGTGTGTATTAATGTTATTACTTTGTTATCTTTGCTTATATGTTATTGTTTGTTGTCAGTTTCAGATATGGGAAGGGAAAATTATGTGCAGCAGCTTTATATTACTATTTCAACCTGAAATTCTCATTTCTATGTTATTTAATGTTGGCATTTTCACATGTTACTACAAGTTTATGTAGACTTGAATTATTTATAATTTGTCATTACAGGTCTGTAACTCCTAGCACATATTATCAATTATGAATCAAATATTATCATATTGATACATGTTTGATGCATAAAAATGAATGATTAAATAAACATAATATATAGGTTCTAGAAGACTACAAAGTTTTCAGTTCACCTAAACAGTCGTTATGCATAAATAACACAAGAAATCAAACCAAAACTTGAAATACCGGTCTATATAGTTGGATGAAATGAGTACCCTCTTGTTCTTCAACAGTGTGATGAGAAAAAATCTGGTACATCTCTCACATTTTTTTTGATGTTTTTATGATGGCTACAATGGTACAATTATATCTTGTAGCTTCTTTATTCAAAGTAAAATGTAAATTTCCTTGAAAGAAATAAAATTTGAGCTTAATTTTCAGTGATATTATAGCATCATTTTCTAAAAGTCAGTTCTGATCATAAAAGAGAAATAAAACCTGAACAACTAAATATGTGAACAAAATATTGGTACTATACAATGAGAAATATTACAATATAAAAAGATACTTCTTTTGGCTTCATGTTACTATTACTGTTATTATTAATATTACATATTCATAGACTAGTCATCTCTAATTTTTCTTTCTTTTCGAAGTCTGATTATACCTCAAGTACCCAGAGTATCCTTTGCCTAGTGAATGAATGTTTGCCTGTTTATTTTTCAAAATCCTCAAGACTTACTTCACAGGTTTGAGTATTAAAAACTATACAGTTGGGGCGCCTGGGTGGCTCAGTGGGTTAAGCTGCTGCTTTTGGCTCAAGTCATGATCTCAGGGTTTCGTTTTTTTTTCTAAAGATTTTATTTATTTTTTTATTTGACAGAGAGAGATCACAAGTAGGCAGGGAGGCAGGCAGAGAGAGAGAGGAGGAAGCAGGCTCCCTGCTGAGCAGAGAGCCCGATGCAGGACTCGATCCCAGGACCCTGAGATCATGACCTGAGCTGAAGGCAGTGGCTTAACCCACTGAGCCACCCAGGCGCCCTTGAATAAATAAAATCTTAAAAAAAAAAACTATACAGTTTATAGCACAGGACATAATAAGTTTATAGCACAGGACATAATAAATGGTAATTCAATAAATAGTATAAATTTATATAATTATCACAATTAAATTGTCTCTACTATTTTAAAAATAATATACAAAATTTTAGCTTTTTTTGAATATGTTTCCAAAATTTTATGCATCCCTACATCTCAAGGACAATTCAGACAATATCATCTGCTAAGACCAGTCATGGTGAGTAACTTTCAATTCCCCAATTAAACCATATGTTCTTTCATTTCTGGATTCCCGAATATGCTATTATTTCACCTTACATAATTTCTTTTCTTTCTTCACTCAGAAGGAAAACCAAACATAAAAGAAAAATGGTTTCCCCATATAGGAAACTGTGCTGCTCCTCCAAAGCAGGGATCTTCATATAAGATGTAAGTCAGAATATATACTATTAATATTAATGAGAGAGAACTTCCATTTCTGGTAGTGAGAGACACTAAATACTCTGATATGTTCTCCCATTGAGAATAATCTAAAAATGCCATGTAACACATTAAAAGAAGAGTGATATTTAAAATAAAATCTGGAAGTTGGGAACTTGATAAAGTAAGCCTGTATTTAAAATTTAACCCTGAATAAAGAAGATGATTAACCCACTTATACAGGTGAGTTTTACTGAACATTTAAGGAATAGTTTTAATTTTAAATAAGTATTTCTGAGTATACAAAGGGAGACACACTTCCAATATCATTTTATAGGACTAGTAAGTCTGACTTGATATCCACATTTGACAAACTCAGGATAAAAAATGGAAAATGGTATGTCAGTTCCACTCATCAACAAAGACGCAAATCTCACCAAACCAAATATGAGCAAACAGACTCAGCTATTCACAAAACCTAATGAATCTATCCCAGAAATAAGAGGCTGCTTTTAACATTAGAAAAATGAAGTTCACCACCTTAACAAATTAAAGACCCTCTGATCACCTTATACATGATAAAAACAAAACAAAATAAAACAAACACCCATTCATGAAAAAAAAAAAATTAAACTATGAACCAAACGGGGAGGAGTCAAGATGGCGGAGAAGTAGCAGGCTGAGACTACTTCAGCAAGCCGGAGATCAGCTAGATAGCTTATCTAAAGATTGCAAACACCTGAAAATCCATCGGCAGATCGAAGAGAACAGCAGCAGCAATTCTGGAAACAGAAAAACAACCACTTTCTGAAAGGTAGGACCGGCGGAGAAGTGAATCCAAAGCAATGGGAAGATAGACCCCGGGGGGAGGGGCCAGCTCCCGGCAAGCGGCGAAGCAACGGCGCACAAAATCGGGACTTTTAAAAGTCTGTTCCGCTGAGGGACATCGCTCCAGAAGCTAAACAGGCGTGAAGCCCACGCGGGGTCAGCATGGCTTCAGGTCCCGCAGGGTCACAGAAGGATCGGGGGTGTCTGAGTGTCGCAGAGCTTGCGGGTATTGGAACGGGAAAGCCGGCTACAGAGACAGAGCCGACAGTAAGCTCGCAGCTCGGGGTTACCTTGAACCGGTCGCAGGCTCGGTGAGCTCGGAGCGCGGCCGGAGGTCAGGCAGACGGGAGTAACTGGGCGCAGTTCTCTGAGGGCGCACTGAGGAGTGGGGCCCTGGGCTCTCGGCTCCTCCGGGCTGGAGACCAGGAGGCCGCCATTGTATTCCCGTCCTCCGGAACTCGACGGAAAGCGCTCAGGGAACAAAAGCTCCTGAAAGCAAACCCGAGCGGATTACTCAGCCGGCCCTGGGTAAGGGCGGTACAATTCCGCCTGGGGCAAAGACACTTGAGAATCACTACACCAGGCCCCTCCCCCAGAAGATCAACAAGAAATCCAGCCGAGACCAAGTTCACCTACCAAGGAGTGCGGTTTCAATACCAAGGAGAGGAGCAGAATTCCAGAGGAGGAGAAAGCAAAGAACGGAACTCATGGCTTTTTCCCTGTGATTTTTTTTAGTCTTGCAGTTAATTTAAATTTTTTTCTTTTTAATTTTTTGTTTTTTTTCTCGCCTCTGGTTAAATTATTTTTTAACTTTTACCTTTTTCTTTTTTAACGTTTTTTAACTAGTTTATCTAATATATATATATTAGATATATATATATCTAATATATATATATATCTTTTTTATATTTTTCTTATTTGTTTTCTTTTTTTTAATTCTTTTCTTTTCTTTTTTTTTCGTTCTTCCTTTTTGAACCTCTTTTTATCCCCTTTCTCCCCCCTCACGATTTAGGATCTCTTCTAATTTGGTTAAAGCATATTTTCCTGGGGTTGTTGCCACCCTTTTAGTATTTTACTTGCTCCTTCATATACTCTTATCTGGCCAAAATGACAAGACGGAAAAATTCAACACAAAAAAAAGAACAAGAGGCAGTACCGAAGGCTAGGGAACTAATCAATACAGACATTGGTAATATGACAGATCTAGAGTTCAGAATGACAATTCTCAAGGTTCTAGCCGGGCTTGAAAAAGGCTTGGAAGATATTAGAGAAACCCTCTTGAGAGATATAAAAGCCCTTTCCGGAGAAATAAAAGAACTAAAATCTAACCAAGTTGAAATAAAAAAAGCTATTAATGAGGTGCAATCAAAAATGGAGGCTCTCACTGCTAGGATAAATGAGGCAGAAGAAAGAATTAGTGATATAGAAGACCAAATGACAGAGAATAAAGAAGCTGAGCAAAAGAGGGACAAACAGCTACTGGACCACGAGGGGAGAATTCGAGAGATAAGTGACACCATAAGACGAAGCAACATTAGAATAATTGGGATTCCAGAAGAAGAAAGAGAGAGGGGAGCAGAAGGTATACTGGAGAGAATTATTGGGGAGAATTTCCCCAATATGGCAAAGGGAACGAGCATCAAAATTCAGGAGGTTCAGAGAATGTCCCTCAAAATCAATAAGAATATGCCCACACCCCGTCACCTAATAGTAAAATCTACAAGTCTCAGTGACAAAGAGAAAATCGTGAAAGCAGCCCGGGAAAAGAAGTCTGTAACATACAATAGTAAAAATAGTAGATTAGCAGCTGACTTATCCACAGAGACCTGGCAGGCCAGAAAGAGCTGGCATGATATTTTCAGAGCACTAAACGAGAAAAACATGCAGCCAAGAATACTATATCCAGCTAGGCTATCATTGAAAATAGAAGGAGAGATTAAAAGCTTCCAGGAAAAACAAAAACTGAAAGAATTTGCAAACACCAAACCGGCTCTACAGGAAATATTGAAAGCGGTCCTCTAAGCAAAGAGACAGCCTACAAGTGGTAGATCAGAAAGGAACAGAGACCATATACAGTAACAGTCACCTTACAGGCAATACAATGGCACTAAATTCATATCTCTCAATAGTTACCCTGAATGTTAATGGGCTAAATGCCCCTGTCAAAAGACACAGGCTATCAGAATGGATAAAAAAACAAAACCCATCTATATGTTGCCTCTAAGAAACTCATTTTAAGCCCGAAGACACCTCCAGATTTAAAGTGAGGGGGTGAAAAAGAATTTACCATGCTCATGGAAATCAGAAGAAAACAGGAGTGGCAATCCTTATATCAGATCAATTAGATTTTAAGCCAAAGACTATAATAAGAGATGAGGAAAGACACTATATCATACTCAAAGGGTCTGTCCAACAAGAAGATTTAACAATTTTAAATATCTATGCCCCCAACGTGGGAGCAGCAAACTATATAAACCAATTAATAACAAAATCAAAGAAACACATCAACAATCATACAATAATAGTAGGGGACTTTAACACTCCCCTCACTGAAATGGAGAGATCATCCAAGCAAAAGATCAGCAAGGAAATAAAGGCCTTAAACGACACACTGGACCAGATGGACATCACAGATATATTCAGAACATTTAATCCCAAAGCAACAGAATACACATTCTTCTCTAGTGCACATGGAACATTCTTCAGAATAGATCACATCCTCGGTCCTAAATCAGGACTCAACCGGTATCAAAAGATTGGGATCATTCCCTGCATATTTTCAGACCACAATGCTCTAAAGCTAGAACTCAACCACAAAAGGAAGTTTGGAAAGAACCCAAATACATGCAGACTAAACAGCATCCTTCTAAAGAATGAATGGGTCAACCGGGAAATTAAAGAAGAATTGAAAAAAATCATGGAAACAAATGATAATGAAAATACAACGGTCCAAAATCTGTGGGACACAACAAAGGCAGTCCTGAGAGGAAAATATATAGCGGTACAAGCCTTTCTCAAGAAACAAGAAAGGTCTCAGGTACACAACCTAACCCTACACCTAAAGGAGCTGAAGAAAGAACAAGAAAGAAACCCTAAGCCCACCAGGAGAAGAGAAATCATCAAGATCAGAGCAGAAATCAATGAAATAGAAACAAAAAAAACAATAGAACAAATCAACGAAACTAGGAACTGGTTCTTTGAAAGAATTAATAAAATTGATAAACCCCTGGCCCGACTTATCAAAAAGAAAAGAGAAAGGACCCAAATAAATAAAATCATGAATGAAAGAGGAGAGATCACAACTGACACCAAAGAAATACAAACTATTATAAGAACATACTATGAGCAACTCTACGCCAACAAATTTGACAATCTGGAAGAAATGGATGCATTCCTAGAAACATATAAACTACCACAACTGAACCAGGAAGAAGTAGAAAGCCTGAACAGACCCATAACCAGTAAGGAGATTGAAACAGTCATTAAAAATCTCCAAACAAAAGCCCAGAGTCAGACGGCTTCCCCGGGGAATTCTACCAAACATTTAAAGAAGAACTAATTCCTACTCTCCTGAAAATGTTCCAAAAAATAGAAATGGAAGGAAAACTTCCAAACTCATTTTATGAGGCCAGCATCACCTTGATCCCCAAACCAGACAAGGGTCCCATCAAAAAAGAGAGCTATAGACCAATATCCTTGATGAACACAGATGCGAAAATACTCAACAAAGTACTAGCCAATAGGATTCAACAGTACATTAAAAGGATTATTCACCACGACCAAGTGGGATTTATTCCAGGACTGCAAGGTTGGTTCAACATCTGCAAATCAGTCAATGTGATACAACACATCAATAAAAGAAAGAACAAGAACCATATGATACTCTCAATAGATGCTGAAAAAGCATTTGACAAAGTACAGCATCCCTTCCTGATCAAAACTCTTCAAAGTGTAGGGATAGAGGGCACATACCTCAATATCATCAAAGCCATCTATGAAAAACCCACCGCAAATATCATTCTCAATGGAGAAAAACTGAAAGCTTTTCCGCTAAGGTCAGGAACACGGCAGGGATGTCCATTATCACCACTGCTATTCAACATCGTACTAGAGGTCTTAGCCTCAGCAATCAGACAACAAAAGGAAATTAAAGGCATCCAAATCGGCAAAGAAGAAGTCAAATTATCACTCTTCACAGATGATATGATACTATATGTGGAAAACCCAAAAGACTCCACTCCAAAACTGCTAGAACTTATACAGGAATTCAGTAAAGTGTCAGGATTTAAAATCAATGCACAGAAATCAGTTGCATTTCTCTACACCAACAGCAAGACAGAAGAAAGAGAAATTAAGGAGTCAATCCCATTTACAATTGCACCCAAAACCATAAGATACCTAGGAATAAACCTAACCAAAGAGGCACAGAATCTATACTCAGAAAACTATAAAGTACTCATGAAAGAAATCTTTTTCAAAGAAATGGAACAAATAATTCTAAAATTTATATGGAACCAGAAAAGACCTCGAATAGCCAAATGGATATTGAAAAAGAAAGCCAATGTTGGTGCCATCACAATTCCGGACTTCAAGCTCTATTACAAAGCTGTCATCATCAAGACAGCATGGTACTGGCACAAAAACAGACACATAGATCAATGGAACAGAATAGAGAGCCCAGAAATAGACCCTCAACTGTACAGTCAACTAATATTCGACAAAGCAGGAAAGAATGTCCTATGGAAAAAAGACAGCCTCTTCAATAAATGGTGCTGGGAAAATTGGACAGCCACATGCAGAAAAATGAAATTCGACCATTTCCTTACACCACGCACAAAAATAGACTCAAAATGGATGAAGGACCTCAATGTGAGACAGGAGTCCATCAAAATCCTTGAGGAGAACACAGGCAGCAACCTCTTCGACCTCAGCCGCAGCAACATCTTCCTAGGAACAACGCCAAAGGCAAGGGAAGCAAGGGAAAAAATGAACTATTGGGATTTCATCAAGATCAAAAGCTTTTGCACAGCAAAGGAAACAGTTCACAAAATCAAAAGACAACTGACAGAATGGGAGAAGATATTTGCAAATGACATATCAGATAAAGGACTAGTGTCCAGAATCTATAAAGAACTTAGCAAACTCAACACCCAAAGAACCAATAATCCAATCGAGAAATGGGCAGAGGACATGAACAGACATTTCTGCAAAGAAGACATCCAGATGGCCAACAGACACATGAAAAAGTGCTCCATATCACTCGGCATCAGGGAAATACAAATCAAAACCACAATGAGATATCACCTCACACCACTCAGAATGGCTAAAATCAACAAGTCAGGAAATGACAGATGCTGGCGAGGATGCGGAGAAAGGGGAACCCTCCGACACTGTTGGTGGGAATGCAAACTGGTGCAGCCACTCTGGAAAACAGCATGGAGGTTCCTCAAAATGTTGAAAATAGAACTGCCCTATGACCCAGCAATTGCACTATTGGGTATTTACCCTAAAGATACAAACGTAGTGATCCAAAGGGGCACGTGCACCCGAATGTTTATAGCAGCAATGTCCACAATAGCCAAACTATGGAAAGAACCTAGATGTCCATCAACAGATGAATGGATCAAGAAGATGTGGTATATATACACAATGGAATACTATGCAGCCATCAAAAGAAATGAAATCTTGCCATTTGCGACAACATGGATGGAACTAGAGCGTATCATGCTTAGCGAAATAAGTCAAGCAGAGAAAGACAACTATCATATGATCTCCCTGATATGAGGAAGTGGTGATGCAACATGGGGGCTTAAGTGGGTAGGAGAAGAATAAATGAAACAAGATGGGATTGGGAGGGAGACAAACCATAAGTGACTCTTCATCTCACAAAACAAACTGAGGGTTGCTGTGGGGAGGGGGTTTGGGAGAAGGGGTTGGGATTATGGACATTGGGGAGGGTATGTGCTTTGGTGAGTGCTGTGAAGTGTGTAAACCTGGTGATTCACAGACCTGTACCCCTGGGGATAAAAATATATGTTTATAAAAAATAAAAAATTAAAAAAAAAAAAAAAACTTTGAACCAAATGAAGCTTCCATGAATTGGTCATCAACAAAATACTTCACACAGAAAAGAAGATAACATTCACTCTAATATAAGGGATAGGACAAGGCAGACTACTAAACCCATTTTATTTGACATTGTTCTAAACATTCTAAGTTCAGTAAGGAAAGAAAAATGAATACAGTTTTGTAGCAGCAGGAAAGAATCAAATATATGTTTTATTACTTTCATATGATGATTATTTATGGCAAAAAGCAAAATAAAATCTCTTAATAATTTTTACAAGGTTTCTTGGTCCAAAGTCAATATATAAAAATAAAATACATTTTATCCATTAGCCCTTAGAATCTATGTAAGTACTTTATAGGAAAAAAAAGCAATGAACATTTAGACATTCCAAGGTGATTAAAATTGTTATGAATATTCTACTAGAAGTTGAAAAATTTCTTTTTAAAAATTATCCTAGTAGTGACATTATGGCAGCATTTCTGACTTCTACTTTTTGCTTCAATTTCTTGCTTATGATTGATGCAGTGATTGAAATTCACTTATAGTGCTACCTCTGCAGAATATCTTTTTAAAAATTCTATCCAAAGCAGCTATAATGATAGTGGTTTTGTGTATACAAGTTTTTGTTTGTTTGTTTTTGTTTTTTGTTTTTGGGTTTTTTTGTTTGTTTGTTTGTTTTGTTTTGTTTTGCCTAAAGCATTGCTTTGTCTTCATTTATTAACAAGTTATTTACTCTTGAAATCAAATTTTCCTCAAAATACCTTTGCTTTAGGGGCTGGGGGAAAAAAAAGTCTTTTAGTATATTTTATTACTGAAACAGAACCTACCAAATCCCCATTAATTTAAACTTGTTAGCAAGGTGCAGTTGTATTCAGCAGCAAATAATGTAGTCTGTGTGATTTGTTCTAGTACAATTTTTTCAAATCTTTAACAATGCATTTGCTGATAAAATGCTGGCTTTCCATTATATAGTGCACTCTATTATATATTAGCAGGATAAATATGTTTCCTAAAGTCACATTCTGCTTCTTTGCTTTTTTTTTTTTTCCTGCTTCTTTGCTTTAAAGGAAGAAAACTCAACAGTCTTTTAATATTTATCACTAAGTTTAGTAGAATTTTTTAACATAATAATTGAGTATTAAACTACTTTAAGTAAGGGGTGCCTGGGTGGCTCAGTGGGTTAAAGCCTCTGCCTTCAGCTCAGGTCAGGATCCCAGGGTCCTGGGATTGAGCCCCAAATAGGGCTCTCTGCTCACCAGGGAGCCTGCTTCCCCTTCTCTCTCTGCTTACTTGCGATCTCTGTCTGTCAATTAAATAAACAAAATCTTTAAAAAAAAAACTACTTTAAATATCATTAATTATAGAGGTTTATCCAGTCTTTTAGCAGGTCCTATTTGTTCTATTTTTAAAACGTATCCAGAGAACTATACACAAGAGCTAAAAGTTGGAAACAATGCATTGTCCATCAGTTGATAAATGGTTAAATGAAATGTGGTTTAACCATATCATGGAGTGTTATTCATCTACAAAAAGGAATGATGGGGTGCCTGGGTGACTCGTTTGGTGAAGCATCTGACTTGATTTCACTTAGGCCATGATCTTAGGGAGGTGAGATCAAGACCCGTATCAGGCTCCTTGCTGAGCATGGAGCCTGCTTAAGAGTCTCTCTATCACTCTACCATTCCCCCACCCCCACTCATGCTCTAGCTCTCTCTTTCTCTCTCTCTCTCTCAGAAAAAGGTATGATATATTGGTAAATACTACAACATGGGTGAATCTTAAAACAGAATGTTAAAGAAGCCAGGCAAAAACCAGACAAATAAAAGCCATATATTGCATTATTCATTTATATCAAAGGTCCAGAATAGGGAAATTCATGGAGGCAGAAAGCAGATTAGTGGTGCCAGGGTCTGGAGAGGAAGGAGATTAGGAGAAGTGATTGTTTAATGCATATGGGGTTTTCTTTTGGAGTTCTGAAAATGCCTTAAAACTAGGGAGAAGTGAATGTACTCAATGGCCCTGAAGCTCACATTTTAAAATGACTGATTTTACATTATCTGAATTTTACTTCAATTAAAAAAAAACTACCCAGAGTCAGATTATTTCCCATTACCCTCAATTCATCATCCTAGTCCACGATACTGTCCTATCTTTCCTAAAATTACTGTAATAACTTTCTAACGAGTTTTGCAGTGAGAGGGACACTCTAAAAACATGGGATCCCTTCACTATGTAGTTCAAGTCTTTCCAAGAGTTTCCATATCTTTCAGAATAAAAGTCAAAATTCTCATGAAACCATCCAGACTCTTTGTGATCAGACACTCTGTTGCTTCTCTGCCCTCACCCCATAACTTTGACACTGACCTCTGATATCTTCTCTCATTTCCTCTACTCCATCCAGAGAGGTGGATCACCTTTCTGTTCACTGGCATGAAACCACCTCAGTTTCATTTCTTCTTGCTGCCTGGAAGCTCTTCTTCCAGATACATTTATTGTTCCCTCTGGAGCTTCTTTCAGAAGTAATGTTTTCAGGGAGACCTTCTCTGGCCACTTAAAAGTAGTTGCAACTCCTCTCCTCCTAATGTGACTACTTCTCTACTTTATTTCAACTCTGAGCATTTATCATTATGGTATACATATATATTTTGCCTCTGTACCTGATTGTGTGCCCCCAATAATAAAACTCCATGAAAGCAGATTTTTATCTGTTTTGATCTCTGATGTAAACAGTAAAAAGCACGTAGTGGGTGTTCAATTCCCATTTTTTAACTAAATATTAAATATATCTTTTGAAATATATCCCAACAGGGACAGAAGTATTTAAGGAGACCAGGATTGCTGATCAGTAAATACAGCAAAAATTTCTTACCCTTGTAAGAAACTACAGGATTTTTGCTTTCAATCAAGTTTGTTCTGTTTTGAAAATTCTACTCTAAGTCATATCAAACTATCCTAATTTTATTCATGCCTATAGTTAATTCATTCTGTGCTTGACAATCCTGTTGCTATAGCAGTGTCAGCAAAAGAGAGCTGGTTGTAGTAAATTTTGTTGAAGCTGATTTTCAGTTTCTGATTAAATTGCTTTGATTGGACTGAATTAGAATGCTAAAAAGAATTAGCTAATAATAATAACTTGGCCAAGTTGGTCAAAAATTAATCTTAAGCTCACACAAAATATAAACTGAATAGATTCAAAGTATGAGCCATAAGATTAGCAGAAGATCAAAAAAACAACTTGTGATACATATTTTTTTAATTAAGGGTTAATTTAATACAACTCTGACACTCACTATAATAGAGGTTTATTTGCAAAACTAATTTTAATTTAGAGTATAATTGGCCTCAAGGTAAATAGCATATGTTCTGGACTTTTGAATTGGAAGAAGGGGATTTGAATCTCTTTCCATCCCAGGTAAGAAATGACCCATATTTTCAGTTTTTTAATGTGTGCAATAAGCACATATTTTAAAAAGGACTGGCTGTAGAAATCTAAATTACATAAGCATGACAGATGCTGTTGTTTTTGTTCAGTCGTTTTTATTTAAAATGTGCAAAGAATACTACTCTAAATATCAAAAACACGGTACAGGTATCTCATACCACTTTGGGGCAGGGAGACTGACTGCACAAATCATCAGAGATGCATAATAACCAGAAATCTTATTTGTACCACATTTGTAAACTACAAATTTATAAAATCCTACACTGAACTACCCAATATACAAAATCTGGTATACTGCTTTCCTTCTGTGGGGTATGGTCCATGCATATACAAGCTTAAGGAAAGAGAAACTAAATTGAGATCATCCACAAAGTGAGTAATTGAAAAGGCTGCTGGTGTGCTCTGTCTGAAGGTGCTTGTTTTTTATTCCCTCACCATGTTTCAGTGAGCACACGTTAACAGCAAGGATATCAGTGGTCCACACCATTCCCAGTAAAGCCAGTCATCAGCCTTCAGAGTAGCATGGCAAGTCCAAGAAATTCTGTTTTTCAATGAAACCAAGCTAAAGGGTTTTGGCTTTAAGAAATGTGTTATGCATATTCTCCTGTCAATATATTAAAGCTGTAGATGTAATTATTCATTCAACATTAGTTTACACTGATCCAAATGTAATTTTCTTCTCTCAGCAATTTGCTAGTACCTTATGAAATTGCCAATATAGCATGTTCCCCCTGAGGATTTGACACTCTGTTATATAATCCATATTCTCTTATTTTTCATGAGACATAAACATTTACTTGTAGTTAAGGGTCTAAAGCAGAAAAGGCAGCAAGGCAAATAATAAAAATGTAGACATTTCCATATCAATGATTTGAGCAATTCACGGTTTGCAAATGAAACAAAAGTGAAAAATACACATTTTTCCTAGTTTCTTTTTCCTTTTTTCTTAGGAGTTACCACTATTAATTTTTAAAGACACATTTTTGGATGAATCGAAGTTAGGTAAAACACATTCAAGATACTGTTTGAAAATAGTCATTCCACTCTGTAATTTTTTTTTTTACCCTACTTTTACCCATTTGTTTGCTTTTGAAATGTGTAGAACTCATACTTATTAAATTGCTTATGTAATGTCTCAAGAAATTACTTTCAGAATTTGGTCTTAACACAAAACTCCTTCCCTACCTGCCAAACTGGGTGGTGGGGTCTGTGATATGGAACAAGAACTCAAACCAAAGACATACAAAGAAATATCGTAATTGTTGAAGCAGAATAATAGGGAGCATCTAGGAGCCACAAACCTCCAAGATTCAGTTTCTTTATTAATGAAATGGAGATGATAATATCACCACTCATAGGACTGGTATGTGGATTAAGTAAAATAATCTTTATAAAGCAATTTGTACATGTCTGGTAAAATGTGAGCTTTCCTTAAATATTATATATTATCTCTACCAAATGGTAACTTAATTGACTTTATTTTCACCATCTTAGAATTGGTCTTCCTCAGGATTCATTCACATCACTGACCCATTAAAGCTGCCAGTGCTCTTGCCACTTGGCCTTTCTTCACTCTTGTCTGCTCTTTCTGGCACCATTTTCCTACTTCATTTAATGTGTTTTTTAAAACTTGCCTGCCTTGGGGAAATCACAATCTAAGAAGTAGTTACTGCTCCTGTAGCCTACTTTCTATCCAAGACACATAGGATGCCAAGACCTTCTCAATAGGGTGGAGGAAAAGTTAATTATTTTCGTGGCACTCATTTTTTTTCTCTGTTTTCCCTGTTGTTTCTCTCTGCCTTGACTACAGGCTTGTTTACCCTCCTCATATGCATATTCTATCAGTGCCCTTAAATTATCCACATCTCTATTATAAGTCATTATGTTGACGTAATTTTTTATCTCTCCTTCCTCATATCCAGCATATTTACAAAGTAAAATTGAAGATACTGAGGTTCACAATGAGTATTTTCTGGACCGGGATGAATAATTTTTTTCTAGAGATCTTTGCAGATACACCCTATACAATTATTTCTGAATTTTCATTAATAGCTATCTACATCTTTAATATATATCAAATCCATATATATTTAGGATAGATATAACCTGTTCCTTAGGGCAGTGGCCTTTGAGATAAAGGACCAGAGTTGTTTTCTTCCTAATCTATTATATATCAGTATTCTATTAACATCAAAAATGAATAATTAGAACTATGAAATAAAGACACACAAAGTAAAAGATGCAAATAGATCATAGGAAAATTAAAAATATAGGAAAAACAAAAGAACTATAAAATCTATATACGTTATAACTTTTTTCATTTCACAATCTTACTTGTACAAAAAGTTATGCTTGAAATAATGATTCCTCATATTAAATAATTGTTAGTACACCTGGCACTTTTATCTATCAATAAACTTATTAATGTGGCAAATGGTTTTGTCTCTTCCTTTTTGGCTTATTAAATGTGGTTATTTAGGATAAAATGTATATCTAAGCTATTTTAATAATACTCAGAACATAAAAGCTTTCTCGTTAAGATATGCAACAGGAGAAGATTTTAAAGCAGTTTTGGCAAGCTAAGCATATTCATCTTTAATGTTTATCCAGAGTGAAGCAAGTGAGTCTGTACTCTAAAATTCATTTTCAATTCCTCATTAGTAAGTAGCTCAAATACTTTATCCAGTAAAGTTATACTTAAATTTCAAGTATGTTTTGTTGAAATTAAGTACATTCTAGATTTTACATACCTTTGACTTTTAACTGACAAACTAGCCTTAAAACATTATATACTATGGAGGATGCAGCTGTCTTGACTGTCAGTTGGCCTTGTGAGGCCTAAAATGTATCGATAGATCTATACTCTGTCCAATTAATACATCAAACTAAATACTTATTCTAGGTTTAGTATTTATCTTATCACATGCTGGTAACAAACAACATAGTACATATACAACACTGTCTGTAGACCAGTATCTTAGTCCAGGCTGCTATAACAAAATGCCATAGATGGAAGTGGGGATCCTAGATAACATTTTTTCCCTCATGACCTCATTAACTCTAATTAACTCCAAAGGCCCTACTTCCAAATCCCATCACATTTTGGAATTAGAGCTTCAGCATATGAATTTGTATGCTTGTGGAAGGGTGGAGGGGGGGGCATAAAAATTCAATCCATAGCACAAAATTTGCATAGCACTACTGAAAAGCTCTGTCTTATCTTTTATAAACTTAGGCAACACTCTATGTTATGGGGTGCCTGGATGGCTCAGTGGGTTAAGCCTCTGCCTTTGGCACAGGTCATGGTCTCAGGGTCCTGGGATCGAGCCCTGCATCGGGCTCTCTGCTTGGTGGGGAGCCTGCTTCCCCCTCTCTCTCTGCCTGCCTCTCTGCCTACTTGTGATCTCTGTCTGTCAAATAAATAAATAAAATCTTAAAAAAAAAAAGACTCAATCTTATGGCCTAGCTTTTATTTCCTAGATGTAAGAAATGTATCTCAACAAAATATTAGAAAATTGAATTGAGAAAATAGAAATTTTAGATTTTAAATTCAATTAGATTGTTTTAGTTTCAATTAGAAAACTGAATCAAATGGGACTTATTCCAGGGATACTAGGATGGTTCAACATCTATAAATCAAAGAATGTGATATACTCTATTAACAAAATGAAGGGTAAAAATAATATGATCATCTCAATAGATGTAGAAAAAGATTTTGACAATACTGAACATCATTTTATGATAAAAAACTGTTAACAAAGTGGGTATAGAGAAAATGTACTTCAGCATATTAGGGACCATATATGGCAAGCCCACATCTAACATCACAGTCAATGCTGAAAAGCTGAAAACTTTTCCTCTAGGAACAGGATAAGAATGTCTACTCTCAACATTTTTATTTAATGTAGTATTGGAATTCCTACACAGAGCAATTAGACACAAATAAATAAATAAATAAATAAAACTCATCCAACTTAGACAGAAGTGAAACCATTACTCTTTTAAGATGGCATAATATTTTATAGAAAAAAAACATAAAAACTTAGAACTAATAAAGGATCTAGTAAAATTTACAGGATCAACAGGACAAAATCAATAGAGAAATCTTTTGTATTTCTGTACACTAATAATAAACTATCAGAAGGAGAAATTAAAAAAAAAACTCCATTTACAATTGCATCTGAATGAATAAAATAATAGGAAGAAATTTAACCGAGGAGGTGAAAGATCTAGACACTAACACTATCAGACATTGATGAAACTGAAGACATAAATAAGTGGAAAGATATACTATACTCATAGATTGGAATAATTAAACATTGTCAAAATGCCTATACTACCAAAAGAAATTTACAGAGTCAAATTCCAATGATATTCTTCACATGTAGATCAAAAAATTCTAACATTTTGATCAGATTATAAAAAACCTCAAGTTGCCAATGCAATCTTGGTAAGAAAGAATTAACATGATCACTGATTTCAAACTAAATTATATAGCCATAGTAATCAAAACAGAATGATATTGTCATAAAAATGGACACACAGATCAATGGAATAGAGCAAAGAACATAGAAATAAGCCATGCATATATGGTTAATTAATTTACCATAAAGAATCCAAGAATATGCAATTAGGAAAGGACAGTCTCTTCAATAAATGTTAGAAAAACCTGACAGCCACACTCAAAAGAATGAAACTCCACCACTAATTCAAAATGGCTTTAAGGCTTGAATGTAGGAGCAGAAACCATAAAGCTCCTAGAACAAAACAGGCAGTAAGGAATGTGACACTGGTCTCGGCAATGATTTTTTGGGTTTGATACCAAAAGCAAAAGCAACAAAAGCAAAAATAAACAAGTGAGACTACCTCAAACTATAAACTTCAACACAGGAAAGAAAGCCATCAACAAAATGAAATGGCAACCTACTGAATGGAAGAGAGTATTTTCAAATCATATATCTGATAAAAAGTTAATATTCAGAACATACAAAGAACTCATATAACTCAATAGCAGAAAACTAAACAATTGGATTTTAAAAATGCACACAGGATCTTAATAGACATTTTTCCAAAGAAGACATGTGAATGACCAAGACATATGAAAAGAAGTTCAACAACACCAATCATCAGGGCAATGCAAATCAAAACCACAGTGAGACACCACCTCATACCTGTCAGAATAGCTATCAAAAATAAATAACAAGCGTTGGTGAGGATGTGGAGAAAAAGGACCCCATTTTTTCAGTGAGGGGGAATATAAATTGTTGCATGCACTATGGAAAACATTGTGGATTTTCCTAAAAAAAATTAAAAATAGAATTACCATATGATCCAGCAATTCAACTTCTGAATACTTATTTGAAGAAAACAAAAACACTAACACAAGAAAATGCATGAACACCTATGTTCATTGTGGCATTATCTACAATAGCCAAGATATGAAAAAAATTAAGTGCCCACTGACAGAAGAATGGATTAAAAAATACAATATATATGTATAATGGATCATTACTGAGCCACAAAAAGAAGGAAAATTTGCCATTCATGTCAACATAGATGAACAGTAAGGGGCCATTATCTTAGTTTCAGGTGTACAACATATTGCTAAGTGAAATAAATCAGAGAAAGAAGACAAATACTGTATGATACCACTAGTTATGTGTAAAATAAAACAAGCAATAAAACAAAGCTCACAGATACAAAGAACTGTTCAGTGGTTGACAGAAGCAGGGATATTGGGGTAGATGAAACAGGTGAATGGAATCAAAATACAAATGTTCGTTATAAAATAAATAAGTCATGGGTTTGTAATGTACAACATGCTGACTACAGCTAATAAGACTGTACTGCATATTTGAAAGTTGCTAAGAGATTCTTAAAATTTCTCATCAAATGAACAAAAAATTCTCTAACTATGTATGGAGGTGTAAACTAGACTTCATGTGGTGATCACTACATAATAAGTACAAATTTTGAATCATTATGTTACATCTGAAATTAATATGACACATATTAATTATAACTCAAAAAATTATGTGGAATTTCAAAATTATATTATAAAAGACTACACATACTAAACCACAACAATATATTATTCTAAATAATTTAAAATGTATGAAATAATCCAAGAAATTTGATTAAACAAGTCAAATTTTATTCCTTAAATATTGTAAGAAGCAATTAAAACAATATTTTATTTATTTGTTTATTTAGTGTGAGTGCACGTGAGCAAGGGTAAAGGTAGGAGGAGTTGTGGGGGAGGCTGGGAAGGAAGGAGAGGCAGAGGAAGAGAGAGAATCCAAGCATATCCATGCTGAGTGCAGAGTCTGACATGGGACTCCGTCTCACAACCCTGAGATCAGGACCAGACCAGAAATCAAGAATCAGACACTTGACTGACTAAACCACCCAGATGCCCATGTAAAAAGTAATTTATTTTTAAGTACTGGAAGTTCAAAAGCAGTTTTTTAGTTTTCCAATTTAAAGGGTAAGATAAATCATCAACATTTCTGTTTATAAAAACAATTATAAGTAACAATACGAAGCAAAGGAGTATGAGGGCTATAGAAATTTTATCAGACAAAACTTGAAGGAAATTATATGTGAAAGAAGTTTGTTTTTAAATCCCCGGACTGGAAAGTAGAAGCAAAACATTAGAAATTATGTTACTTTTAAAAAGGCAAAGCTTTTATTTATCATACCTCTTCTAAAAAGTTTGAGACTTTTTTCTGAATGTGCTGTTACTCTACACAGATGATATTCTATAATGGTAACAATGCTTCCATTTTCAATATTTATCAATGCCAAATGAAATATCAATGCCAAAATGAAGTTCACTTTTATAGTGATAATTTAGGGGAGGTCAAATAACTCAGACCTAGCTAACAGGTAATGAGGAAAGTCTCCTATGAAAGAGCTCCTTAGAAACATTCCTCACCTCTGTATAAGAGAACAAAGAGCAGTTAATTCTTGTTTTCAGGACATGGACATTTCTGTATATGATTTCTGGAACAGCTAAAACTGAATGTATTCCCACCAACCTCCCATTAAAGCTAAGCAATGGAAATCAGTCAAACTAAGAATCATAACAACCAAGACAACTAGAGTTTTGATGTAGTGTACCCAGGGTCTGCCCTCTCAACAGACTTTTTGTAGAAAGAGTTCATTTAAATGCTCATTTGAATCAGATTGAAGTTGAAACCACCTCAAATAATACCTTTGCTTCTGGATGAGTAGTTTATAGACCTACTTGTTATAGGAAGTATTGCTATTTAGGGGTACTAATCCTTCACTGTCAGTAAGTATGAGACTGAGAAAAGATCAATTAAACTAAGTGGATCAATTACAGTTTCTTTGAAGGTCCAGAATCTATAGGATTGTTTTAACTGTTTTCTTCTCCCAATGCTGCAAATAGCAGATCAATTCATTAGTGTCTGTAAAAGACAGACTATCAGAAGAAAATGGTACGCCACTGATGGCTACCTGCCTGACACTGCATTCTTACAATTTAATTTTCTTATTTGGTCAGAGTCAAGAGTAGTGTTCCAAACAAAGGGAGGAGTTACGTTATTGAACAGGAAGGGGGACCCGGAGCTTGCCTCATTCCTCAAATACAGCTAGATCAACATCAAATAATTTTGAATAATAAGGAAATTAATCTGAGGATTAAGAAAATAATCTGCACAACTGGAAGGAGAGAACAATTTTAAAATTTTTAAAAAATTTAAACATTTTAAATTTTTATATTCTCTCTTTTTTTTCTTCAGTAGCAGGCATAGTATTTTGTTCATTTCTTGTTGTTTTTTTGTTGTTGTTGTTGCCTTTGTTACTTTTGGGTCACACTTCTTTTTTTTTTTTCTTTTTTCCTTCCTTTCTTCTTTCTTATTCTTAGAATCAGGCTTACAGTTTTTTGTTTGTTTCCTTTTTTGTTCCTTTTCCTTTTCCCTTTTATTGGATCAGTCTCCCTCCTCCCCGACTTATCTTAACAAACAAATCAAAGCACGCCCAGTTAAAGGTCCACATAGTCCCCACCGCAGGCAAGGAGGAACTCTGCAGAGGACTGAACTGTGGAGAAGAGCAGCCAAAACACAAGAGCAGAGCGCACACTGCATATACCTGAAGTGCCAGGACCTGGACAGTGCATGACCCCTTCTTATATAGTATGACTCTCAGGAGCAGGAAACATAACAAGCTTTCATAACATGAAAAATAGAAACCTAGACATAATGACAAGATGGAGGAATTCTCCCCAAAAGAAAGATCAAGAAGAAATAGCAGCTAGGATTTGGTCAAAACGGTTATAAGCAATATATACAGACAAGACTTTAGAACAACAGTCATAAGAATAATAGCTGGGCTTGAAAGGAGTGTAGAAGACACCAAAGAATCCCTGGCTACATAGCTAACGAACTAAAAACTAACTGGGCAAAACAAAACACCCAAAAACAAACAAATGAAAAAACCACCAAAACTATAACTCAGATACAAATCCAACTCGATGGATCAAATAGGTGATAGAGAAGATAAAATTATGGAAAATAATGAAGCTGAAAAGAAGAGAGAAAGAAAACTATTAGAGTATGACTATAGATTTATGGAACTCAGAAATTCCACAAAGCACAACAGTATCCCCATCATAGGAGTCCCAGAAGAAGAAGGGCAGAAAAAAAGGAACAGAAGTTCTGTTTGAATAAATTATAGCTGAGAATATCCCTAACCTGGGGAAAGAAACAAGCATTCAAGTCCAAGAGGCAAGAGAACTCTCCCTCAAAATTAACCAAAAGAGGTCAACACAAAGACACATCATAGTGAAACTTGCAAAATACAAAGATAAAGAGAGACTTCTGAAAGCAGCTAGAGACAAAAAGTTCTTAACCTACAAAGACAGACACAAAACGTTAGCAGCAGACTGGTCCACAGAAATTTAGCAACCTGAAAAAAACCCTGATATATTCAACATCCTAAATGGGAAAAATATGCAGCCAAGAATCCAACAAGGTTGCCATTCAGAATAGGAGGAGAGATAAAGAATTTCTAAGACAAGAAAAACTAAAGGTGTTCACGAGCACTAAACCAGCTCTGCAAGGAATATTAAAGGGGACATTTTGAATAGTAAAGAAAGACCAAAAGAAACAAAGACTAGAAAGGAACAAAGATATTTACAGTAACAATGACTTTACAGGTAATACAATGTCACTAAATTCATACCTATGAATAATTACTCTGAATGTAAATGGACTCAATGCTCCATTCAAAAGACATAGGGTACCAGAATGGATAACACATACAAACACACACACAAACACACACACAAGACCCATTACTAGACTGCTCACAAGAGCTCATTTGAGACCCAAAGACACTTCCAGATTGAAAGTGAGGGGGTGGAGAACCATCTATTTTGCTAATGGACATCAAAAGAAAGCTGGAGTAGCCATATTTATATCAGACAAGATAGTTTTTAAACCAAAGACTGTAATAAGAGATGAAGAACAGCACTATATCAAAATAAAAGGGTCTATCCAATGAGAAGATCTAACAATTGTAAATATTTATGCCTCCAACTTGGGAGCACCCAAATATATAAATCAATTACTAACAAACTTAAAGAAACTCATTGATAATAACACCGTAATAGTATGAGACTTTAAAATTCCACTCACAGCAATGGACAGATCAGCTAAGCAGATTAACAAAGAAATAATGACTTTGAATGACATGCTGGACCATATACACTTAACAGGCATATTCAGAGATTTCATCCTAAAGCAGCAGAATATACATTGCTTTTGAGTGCAAATAGAACATTTTCCAGAACAGATCAAAGACTGGGTCAAAAATCAAGTCTCAACCAGTACAAAAAAATTGAGATCATATCAAGCATATTTTCAGACCACAGTGCTATGAAACTTAAAGTCAATCACAGGGGGAAAAAAAAAAAAGAATTGGAAAGACCACAAATACATGGCGGGTAAAGAAGATCCTACTAAACAATGAATGGGAAAATAAACCAGGAAATTAAAGAGGAAAATAAAATACAAGGAAACAAATGAAAATGAAAACATGATAGTCCAAAACTTTTGGGATATAAAAGGTAGTCATAAGAAGGAAGTATATAGCAATAGAGGTTTTCCTCAAAAAGCAAGAAAAGTTTCAAATACAGAGCCTAAACTTTCATTCAAAGGAGCTGGAAAAAGAATAGAAAATAAAGCCTAAAACCAGTGGAAGAGGGAAATAATTAAGATTAAAAAGAAATTTAAAAAGAAAAACATTAGAACAGACCCACAAAACGAGGAGCTGGTTCTTTGAAAGAATTAACAAAGCTGATAAGCCCCTAGCCAGACTTATCAAAGATAAAAAAGAAAGACCCAAATAAATAAAATCACAATGAGAGGAGAGATGACAACAAACACTGAAGAAACACAAACAATTATAAGAGAATACTATGAATACTGACATGCCAACAAATTGGCCAATCAGGAAGAAAAGGGTAAATTCCTAGAAACATATAAACTATCAAAACTGAAGAAGAAGAAGAAATAGAAAATTTGAATGGATCCATAACCAGCAAAGAAATTGAATCAGCAATAAAAATCTCCAAACAAACAAAAATCCAGAGGCAGATGGCTTCCCAGGGGAATTCTTCCAAAATTTAAAGAATTGTAGCTATTCTTTTGAAGCTGTTCCAAAAAACAGAAATGGAAGGAAAACTTCCAGACTCATTTTATAAGGCCAGCATTACTTTGATTCCAAAGCCAGACAAAAACACCATTAAAAAAGAGAATTATACTTCCAATCCAGGAGCATGGAACATTTTTCCATTTCTTTGTGTCTTCCTCAATTTCTTTCATGAGTACTTTATAGTTTTCTGAGTACAGATTCTGTGCATCTTTGGTTAGGTTTATTCCTAGGTATCTTATGGTTTTGGGTGCAATTGTAAATGGGATTGACTCCTTAATTTCTCTTTCTTCTGTCTTGCTGTTGGTGTAGAGAAATGCAACTGATTTCTGTGCATTGATTTTATATCCTGACACTTTACTGAATTCCTGTATAAGTTCTAGCAGTTTTGGAGTGGAGTCTTTCGGGTTTTCCACATATAGTATCATATCATCTGCGAAGAGCGATAATTTGACTTCTTCTTTGCCGATTTGGATGCCTTTAATTTCCTTTTGTTGTCTGATTGCTGAGGCTAGGACCTCTAGTACTATGTTGAATAGCAGTGGTGATAATGGACATCCCTGCCGTGTTCCTGACCTTAGCGGAAAAGCTTTCAGTTTTTCTCCATTGAGAATGATATTTGCGGTGGGTTTTTCATAGATGGCTTTGATGATATTGAGGTATGTGCCCTCTATCCCTACACTTTGAAGAGTTTTGATCAGGAATGGATGCTGTACTTTGTTAAATGCTTTTTCAGCATCTATTGAGAGTATCATATGGTTCTTGTGCAAGCTGGTGCAGCCACTCTGGAAAACAGCATGGAGGTTCCTCAAAATGTTGAAAATAGAACTGCCCTATGACCCAGCAATTGCACTACTGGGTATTTACCCTAAAGATACAAACGTAGTGATCCAAAGGGGCACGTGCACCCGAATGTTTATAGCAGCAATGTCCACAATAGCCAAACTATGGAAAGAACCTAGATGTCCATCAACAGATGAATGGATCAAGAAGATGTGGTATATATACACAATGGAATACTATGCAGCCATCAAAAGAAATGAAATCTTGCCATTTGCGACAACATGGATGGAACTAGAGCGTATCATGCTTAGCGAAATAAGTCAAGCAGAGAAAGACAACTATCATATGATCTCCCTGATATGAGGAAGTGGTGATGCAACATGGGGGCTTAAGTGGGTAGGAGAAGAATAAATGAAACAAGATGGGATTGGGAGGGAGACAAACCATAAGTGACTCTTCATCTCACAAAACAAACTGAGGGTTGCTGTGGGGAGGGGGTTTGGGAGAAGGGGTTGGGATTATGGACATTGGGGAGGGTATGTGCTTTGGTGAGTGCTGTGAAGTGTGTAAACCTGGTGATTCACAGACCTGTACCCCTGGGGATAAAAATATATGTTTATAAAAACATTAAAAAAAAACTAAAATAAATAAATAAATTAATTAATTAATTTAAAAAAACCTACAAAAAAAAAAAAAGAGAGAGAATTATAGACCCAAATCCCTAATGAAATTTGACATAGATATTCTCCACAAGATTCTGGTTAATCAAATCCAATAATACATTAAAAGGATTACTGACCATGATCAAGTAGGATTTATTCCTGGTTTTCAGGAGTGGTTCAGTATCCACAAATCAATCATGATACATCATATTAGTAAAAGAAAGGATAAAAACCCTATGATCCTCTCATTAGATGCAGAAAAACATGTGATAAAATACACCATCATTTCTTGATAAAAACCTTCAAGAAAGTAGAGATATAAGGAACAGACCTCAACATTATAAAAGGCATATACAAATGACCCACAGCTAACATCATCTTCAATGGGGAAAAATATAGCTTTTTCCCTAAGGTTGATGCCCACTCACACAACTATTAAGCAATATAGTTCTAGAAGTCTTAGCTTCAGAAATCAGATAACAAAAAGGAATAAAAGGCATCAAAATCAGCAAGAAAGAAGTCAACCTTTCACTCTTTGCAGACAACAAGATACCTTACGTAAAAACCTAAAGTGTCCACCAAAAAATTGCTATAACTGATATTTGAATTCAGAAAAGTCACAAGATACAAAATTTATAAAAAAAGAAATTGGTTGAATTTCTATATACCAATAATAAAGCAGCAGAAAGAGAAATCAAGGAATAAATCCCATTTACAATTGCACCAAAAATCACGAGATACCTAGGAATAAACCTAACCAAAGAGGTAAAAGATTTTTATGCTGAAAACATTAGAACATTCATGAAAGAAACTGAAGATGACAGAAAGAAATGGAAAAACACTCCAGGCTCTTGAATTGGAAGAACAAATATTGTTAAAATATCTATATTACTGAGAGCAATTTATACTTTCAATGCAATCCCTATCAAAATAACACCATCATTTTTCACAGAGCTAGAACAAACAATTCTAATATGTGCATGGAACCATAAAGACCCTGAAAAGTCAAAATAATGTTTAGAAAGCAAAGCAAAGCAAGGGGCATTACAGTTCTGGACTTCAAGCTGCATTACAAAGCTATAATCATCAAGACTATATGGTACTGGCACTAAAACAGACATATAGAGCAATGGAATAGAATTAAGATCCCAGAAATGGACCCACAGCTATATGACCAACTAATCTTCAACAAAGCAGGAAAGAGTATCCAATGGAAAAAAGAGTCTCTTCAACAAACGATGTTGGGAAAATTGGACAGCCACATGAAGAATAATGAAACTGGACCACTTTCTTACACACAATATACACATAAATAAACTCAAAAAGATAGACAGGAAATCTTCAAAATCCTCAGCAATGGCAACTGTTTGCTAGATACATCTCCAGAGGCAAGGGAAACAAAAGCAAAAATGAATTATTGGGACTATATCAAGTTAAAAAGCTTCTGTACAGTGAAGAAAATAATCAATAAAACTAAAAGGTAACTGACAGAATGAGAAGACATTTGCAAATGACATATCAGATAAAGGGTTAGTATCCAGAATCTACAAAGAATTTATCAAACTCAATATCCCAGAAACAAATAATCCAGTTAAGAAATGGGCAGAAGACATGAATAGACACTTTTCCAAAGAAGATGTCCAGATGGCTAACAGACACATGAAAACATACTCAACACCGCTCATCATCAGGGAAATACAAATCAAAACCACAATGAGGTACCATCTCACACCAGTCAGAATGGCTAAAATGAACGACTCAGGAAACAACAGATGTTGGTGAGTTTGTGGAAAAAGGAGACTTTTGTATTATTGGTGGAACGTAAACTAATGCTGCCACTCTGGAAAACATTGTGAAGATACCTCAAAAAGTTAAAAATAGGAACTACAATGCAAACAGCAATTACACTACGAGGTTATTTATCCAAAGGATAAAAAATGCTGATTAAAAGAGCACATGAACCACAATGTTTATAGCAGCAGTATCAACAATAGCCAAATTATGGAAAGAGCCCAAATGTCCACGACAGATGAATGGATGAAGAAGATGTATATTTAAAGTGTATATATATGTATATAATATATGTATAATATACATATGTATATATAAGAAAGATGTATACATCATGGAATATTGCTCAGCCATCAAAAAAAATGAGGTCTTATTTCGCTAAGCATGATACGCTCTAGTTCCATCCATGCAACATGGGGGCTTAAGTGGGTAGGAGAAGAATCGATGAAACAAGATGGGATTGGGAGGGAGACAAACCATAAGTGACTCTTAATCTCACAAAACAAACTGAGGTTGCTGGGGGGAGGGAGTTTGGGAGAAGGGGGTGGGATTATGGACATTGGGGAGGGTATGTGCTTTGGTGAGTGCTGTGAGGCATGTAAACCTGGTGATTCACAGACCTGTACCCCTGGGGACTAAAAATATATGTTTATAAAAAATAAAAAATTTATTTAAAAAAAATCGGATCATGTCAAAAAAAAATGAGGTCTTGCCATTTGCAAAGATATAGATGGAACTAAAGTGTATTACGCTAAGTGAAATAAATCAGTCAGAGAAAGACAACTGTCTTATGATTTCATTCAGATGTGGAATTTAAGAAACAAAACAGATAAACATAGGGGAAGGAAAGGAAAAATAAAATAAAAACAGAAAGGAAGGCAAACCATAAGAGACCTCTGATTATAGGTAGCAAACTGAGGGTTAATGGAGGGAAATGGGTAGGGATGGGCTAAATGGGTGATGGGTATTAAAGGAGGGCACTTGTTGGGATGAGCACTGGGTATTATATGTAAGTGGTGAATCACTTTATTCTACTCCTGAATCCTACGCTGAACTATATATTCACTAACTTGAATTTAAATTAAAAAAAAAAAAAGAAGAAGAAGAAAAGATCAGAGTTCCAGTTTGGATTGGGGCAAAAATGGGGAACAGAAAGGTAGCATTCCTTGTAGTTTTGGTTATATTAAGCATTCCTTGTAGTTTTGCTTAGTCTTGATCTTTGATCAAGTTGTACTTAATCATAAAACCAAAAGTAGACACACAGATTGTGGAATTACTGGTGAGCTTTCTCTAAAAAAACTAGCGACGCTACCATTTTGAACTAAAATAGACACCAAAACCTATTTAGACTTTGAGACACAAAAAGTGAATGTTTGCAGTAACAAAAGAGACCAAGATTGCCTGGAATTCTTCAAAATACAAATGAATTTGTATCTGGGACAGATAGTTATTTTGTTCAGTAGTTTTAACTAATTTCACTTAAAGTTCAAACCTTAATATTATAATACAGATAATGAATGTCACAAATTTTACTTAATATTCTTGAATGCCAATCATGCTTTTAACCAAATATTTATCTCCATGCAAACATTAGTCATAGCTTCATGAGAAAAAATACATTTTAATCAAAGTGTGTTCAAACTTTACAATCTATTTCCCTGTTTATTTATCTAACAGTGAGGGTTAACTTTTGAAACATACAAATTGAATTCTCCATGAGAACAGAAGTCTATTGACAGAGATAGCATCTACATTTCTGTTCCAAATAGACTATCATTCTTAGTGCTCAATAAATGTTAAATTATGAATAATAATAAATCCACATAATGCCTGAGAGAAAAATGTTGCTAAATGCACATTTATTGATTTAATTTCCACAGTCCTTTCTTGAAGGAGTCTTTATAAATTGGACCTCAGATTATACCAGTAAGATAAGTAAAATGATAGAAAAATTAAAGGATTACACAAAGGAAAAGAAATATCGCTGTGGCAGTCCAAAATAGCAAACTGCTTTTGGTAAAACTGTATGTATATCTTAAAACTACCCAGTGAATTTGTTAGAAATTTGGAGAAAAGCATCCCAGTGAGCTTGAACTCACTATAGAAAAGTGATACAAAATGAATGGCCTATTTCAACTTTTATACAAAGCAAATAAAATGATTAAGATTAAGATCCCGAGGAGGATACATCAAAAAAGTAGTTAGGAGAAAGTTCCCAGGTGTTTTTTTAGTAGATAAAACACAGGTAATGGCCACAGAGATGGTAGAACCAACTCAGGACTGGAGTTTGAGCCCCCATGTCTTTGAGGGACAGCTTTTTTGAAACTGTACTTCTAAAGTAGGAAACATGCAGAAATGTGTTGTAAGCCATATAATCATTACATAAAATGAAAGTGAATTTCCAAACACTTGCATATCCAAAAAGGTAGCAGTTCTGAAACTACTAAAAAAATATTGGCAGTAGAAAAATAAATATATCAAATGGCAGCAATTCATTTTAATGGTAAATCATTTTTGTAGCAAGAAAAAATGGTTTATGTAAACACATTCAACTCGAGTGGTTGTGGGGAAACTCTGGTAGCTCTAATGAATCAATTAATCTCTCCTCTCTCTCTCTCTCTCTCCCTTCTTTTTCACCACCTCCCTCTTCCTGTAGGTTTCTCTTTTAAGCCTTAGGTAATTAGGCCCAAAGCAGAAGGAAGCAAAAACAGTATAACTCGTATCCAAAAGTAGAGTTATTTGGTGGTACCTAACTTCTCACTGAAATTCTCATTAAAATGCACGAAAAAATAAAAGATGTATCATTGGTCATGGTAAGAATCCTGAGACAGAATATTAGGAAGGTTACAGATTAGAAAGGTGTGACCTTACCTCTCCTTTCCTTCAGATCCACATCCAGCAATGACCACAGGGTATGTTATGGCCATTTATTTTATCCAAAAGCCCCAGGGACATTGACATTCCACAGACATCATAGTGAATTGTTTCTGATACAAGGGGAACAACAAATTGCTAAGAGTAACAAGGACAGACTCTCTTAGGCATTGGTAAACAGGCTGTAAGGTCTGAAGACACTCTCTCCTCAAGTTAGTACAGAGACAAAACAAAAATATCTGTCAGATTCTTAAAATCAGTCTAGGAGCTGAATGCAGCAACCAACCCTCCAGTTAATATGAAGAAGCGTTCCAGCAGAAACCAAGAGGAGAGTAAGAAAAAACATGAAGAGCTTACCTATTCTATTGAAAGACAGACTTGAGTCCTAAATTAGCTTCCAAATGAAGCACAAAAGAACATTTCAGTAAATAAATATATATATAAAATAAATGGGAATACTTTAATAAGATTAAGCATCATAAAATAAGAAACTATATTCCAAATAAAGACAGAAGTCTCCACAAAAGAAACAAATACTAATTTAAAGATAACCTGTCCTTCCAATGAAAGGGAAGCTGAGCAACACATCTGTGTTGATAGAATAGAAGGAAGATGGTGCACTAGGGGGGAAATGGTGGAACAGAAGGATTCTGAATGGACATATCAAGGCAACATTTACAATGCATCTCACTCCGCAAATGACCTTAAGACTCACAGAACATATCTTCTACAGTTAAAGACATAAAGAGATGGACACATCACAAATGGTAAGAGGGGAAGAGGTGCTCTGGAAACCAAATCCCTGACCCTCTGACACACAGCAGGAGGAATATCACAGGTGCGGAGAAGTGGGGGGATCAAGCCCCTTATTGGGCACCTCTGTACAAGGAAGACAACCCCCATAATATCTGGTTTTGCAGATTAGTAAGACTTAACTCCAGAAGAGTGAGGGAGATGTTTAGGAAATTAGGTCTCCACACTAAGATCTTAAAAGGCCAGAATGCTATACATTTTGTCTATAGTCCAACACTAAAACAGAAGTTTGAATGTGAGTTATATGTGAAGGAGATTTACTGACTAATTTTAGGACACATGGCCAGAGGGCAGGAATCTGCACGATTCTTTTTCCAGAAGTGCTAATAGGTGTAACTTTCCTTGCTCTCCTTCAGTCTAGGTGGCTGGATGCTCAAAAGAGCTTGTTCTCACACTCTGCATCTACTGTACTAGTACCACTGGGATTCTCTTGCAGACCCACCCCACCCAACTTGTCCACAGTGGCAGATGCTCATCTGAAGAGGTTTCTACCCTGCCACACCCACCAGGCAGACTTAGTTGATGTCCCTTTAGAGTGACTTTTGTCTTGCCACACTCAGTGGGCAGGCCTAGCCAGGAATGGTGACACTTCAGAGTGATTCCTGCCATGGGTAGGGGGTTAGTTATCCACACCTACCAGAATACCAGTAGTATCTACAGTGGCCCTCTTAGTCAGCCATACTGGGGGCAACCTTTGCATACAAGTTCACCCACAGCAATTGCAGTTGAGTCACAATAGAAGGGCACGGGCACATGCAGCCCACACAGGAGACATCTCTGGAACATCTGGTTCTGTTGATCAATGGGAATTAATAGGACACTTTCTAAATAAGCAACTACATTCAAGACCAGAAGATACTGCTGACCTACCTAATAGATACAAACACAAAGAGTCAGACAGAATGAAGAAATAAAGAAATATGTTTCAAATAAACAAAGAGAAAACAACAGAAAAATAATTAAACAAAACAGGGCAAGCAATCTACTTAATAAATAGTTCAAAGTAAGGGTCATAAAGACATTCATCAAATTTGAGAGAATAGTGGATGGACTCAGAACTTCAAAAAAAATGACAGGATAAACAGAACTAAAAAACACAAAAACTGAAATGTAAGACACATTAGAGAAAATCAACAGCAGAGTAGAGGATGCAGAAAAATGGATCAGCAATCTGGAAGACAGGATAGTAGAAAGCGACCAAGCACAAAGCAATAATAATAATAATTATAATTATTATTATTATTAATTTTTTTAATGATGATAGGTTAAGGGACATCTGTGATAACATCAAGTGTACTAACATTTATAATATGGGGATCTCAATAGAAGAGAAAGAAAAAGAGGCAGAAAACTTACCTGAAGACAATAGCTGAAAACTTCCCTAACCTAAGGAAGGAAACAGACATCCAGGTCCAGGGAGCACAGAATGCCCCAAATAAGATAAACCCAAGGAGGTCCACACCAGTATAAAGAAATTAAAATGACAAAAATTATGGTGACTCATGGGTTAAGCCTCTGCCTTCGGCTCAGGTCATGATCTCAGGGTCCTGGGATCAAGTCCTGAATTGGGCTCTCTGCTCGGTGGGGAGCCTGCTTCCCAGTCTCCCTCTGTCTGCTGCTCTGCCTACTTGTGATCTCTCTCTCTCTCTCTCTCTATGTCAAATAAATAAATAAAATCTTAGAAAAAAAAAAAAAAAGAACCACTATCATTAAAAAAAAAAAAAAACTAAAGAGAGAATCTTTTTTTTTTTTTTAAGATTTTATTTATTTATTTGTCATTGAAAGAGAACATGAGCAGAGGGAACAGCAGGCAGAGGGAGAAGCAGTCTCCCCACTGACCAAAGAGCCTGATATGGGACTCAATCCCAGGACGCTGGGATCATGACCTGAGTGGAAGTTAAATGCTTAACCAACTGAGCCACCCAAAAGCAACAAGATTAATGCAACTAGTTACATGCAAGGGAGACCACCCCTTCAAGGCTATCATCCAGTTTTTCATCAGGGACACTGGAGGCCAGAAGGAGTAGCCTGATATATTCAAAGTGCTGAAAGGAAAAAGCCTACAACCAAAAATACTCTAGACAGCAAGATTATTGTTTAGAATTGAAGGAGAGACAAAGCTTCCCAGATATCCATTTGCATGATAAATGGTTCTCTATCCCCTCACTTTCAATCTGTACTTGTCCTTCTGTCTAAAATGGGTCTCTTGTAAGCAACAATAGATGGATCTTGTTTTTTTACTCATTCTGACACCCTAGGTCCTTTGATTGGAGCATCTAGTCCATTTATATTCAAAGGAATTATTGATAATATGCATTTATTGTCATCTTATTACTTGCTTTGTCATTATTTCTGGAGATTTCGCTGATCCTTTCTTGTCTTTGTCACTTTTGGTCTCTGCAGTCAGAGTCCCCTTTAATATTTCTTGCAGAGTTGATTCTGTGGTCACAAACATCTTTAGTTTTGTTTATCTGTGGAACTATCTGTATTTCTATTTTAAATGATAGCCTTGTTAATTAGAGTATTCTTGGCTGCAGATCTTTCCCATTTAGCACTTTGAATATATTGTGGCAATAACCTCTCTGACAACCATAACAACTCCTCTCTAGATATGTGTCCTGAGGCAAGAGGAAACAGAAGCAGAAATAAACTATTTAGGTTTCACCAAAATAAAATCTTATGCACAGTAAAGGATACAATCAACAAAACCAAAAGGCAACCTAGAGACTAGGAAAAGATATTTGGAAATAACAAATCTGATAAAATGTTTAGTACCCAAAATACATAAAGAACTTATAAAACTCACTATCCAAAAACCATATAATCCAATTTAAAAATGGGCAGAAGATCTGAAAAGACATTTTTCCAAAGAAGACATGCAGATGGCCAATAGATACATGGAAAGATGCTCAACATCACTGATCCTCAGGGAAATGCAAATCAAAAGTACAATAAGCTATCAGTGGCTGTCAGCAGCTAAAATCAACAACACAAGAAACAACAGGTATAGTTGAGAATGCAAAAAGGGAACACTCATGCACTGTTGGTGGGAATGTAAACTAGTGCAGCCACTCTAGAAAATGGTATGGAGATTCCTCAAAAAGCTAAAAACAGAACTACCTTACTATCCAGCAGTTGCACTACTAGGTATTTACCCAAAGAATATTAAAATACTAACTCAAAGAGATACACACAATCCATGTTTATAGGAGCATTACCTACAATAGCCAAATTATGGAAACAGCTCAAGTGTCTATCTACTGATGAATGGATAAAGATGTAGCTATGTGTATGTAAACACACACACCCACACATATACGCATGTATGTATATATACACATATACATACACTGGAATATTACTTATCCATAAAAAATGAGATATTGCCCTTTGCAAAGACCTGGATGAAACTAGAGAGTATTATGCTAAGTGAAATAAGTCAGTCAAAGAAAGACAAATACCATAAGACTTCACTCATATGTGGAAATTGAGGAACAAAACAAAAGAGTAAATGGGGAACAAAGGAGACAGAGGCAAACCAAGAAACACACTCTTAACTATAAAAAACAAGCTGATGGTTACCAGAAGGGAAGGGGGCATATGTGAAGGGATACACAAAATAAAAAGATGTAGCTTACGACATCATATACATAAATCACAGAGGGGTTTAAAAATGCAGTGCCTTCAGAATATGTTTGAACTTAAGTAACTATCAGCTTAATATAGATTGCTATATACAGAGAATGCCATATATGAACTGCTTGGTAATCAGAAAACAAACACCTATAATAGTCATAAAAAATGAAGAAGTCCAAATATAACATTAAAAGAGTCACCAAAAACAAGAGAAATGAACAGAGAAGAAGAAAGGAACAAATAAAATTACAAAAGCAACCAGGAATAAATCCATGAGTCTACGCAACATTTACCCACAAAAGTATAATTAAAAAGGACTCATATCTAGAACTATCCAGGAGAAACGTTCACTTCAAGAGCAAGAAAAACAACCTTATAAATATCTAATTTGAAAAATCAAAATAGTCTCTGAGAAACAAACTGAGGGTTTTGGAGGGGGAGGGGAAGGTAGGGGTTAGGTGAGCCTGGTGGTGGGTATTAAGGAAGGGACATATTGCATGGAGCACTGGGTGTGGTGCATAAACAATGAATCTTGACACACTGAAAAAATAAAATTAAATTTTAAAAAGGAACTATCAAAATAGTCCGTTTGAAATACAAATGTTGCATAATAGTGAAAAAGGAAATATCAGAATGATTTCAACATTCCTTTTCCCTTGAGGAGGTAAAGTTGAAAATGAAAAATTCTGTTCAGAAGCAAAAATTCTTGTCTTTGGTTTGGTTTTCCCTTTTTAAGTGCAGCTAAAATAGTTCTACACTTGAAATATGAAAATGAAAATAGATTGATGATATATAGATATAAAGATACAGAGATTTCTCCCTTAGTGTAGTGATAGTCAAAATGTGATGCACACATCACTGCTAGTCTGGGACAAGACAAGTAGAGACATTTAATATAAATGGAGGACATGAATTTGCACATTTAATAGCACCTTGGCATTGATATGACATGCAAGCACGCAATTACGTATTTTAACAAAACAGCGTGAAGCACAATGGAAATGACAAATAAACTTGCTTTACACCACAGATAGTTTCAGGAACTCTTCTTAAAAAGATAAAGTGAGGCTTAAAATCAAAATCTAAAGACATGTCAAAAAGGAAAAATGAGGAAGATACACAAGGATTAAAGACCTCATATTGAACAAAAGATATAACATTGATGCTTCTGTCAGAATGTTTTCGTTATAAAAATCCAGAAACCCAAACAGCTTTATTGCTCCCTCTTCCCTCTCCTCCTTTCAGCCTTGACATTTGGAATAGTTTCTACCACTTCTACTGTGGCTAGTTTCTTCGTGCTTTTATATGAAACTCTCTGATTCTTTTTTGGTTACTCCTCCATTTTTTACCATCTCAGAAAATGGCCCCAAACTCCATTTGCTAAAATCAAAATTCAAAATTCAGGAAGTTCTACTTAGCACTTATTCAGCATATATGAAAACATGACTGAATATTTATTCACAGCAGAGGCTGTGTTGGCAGAACCTGTGTTCTCCAGGTTGGCTTGCACAGTAGCTGCCCAGAGATTTTGTTTTCCCATAATCTCTTTCCCTTGCACCAAGGCCCATCTTCTTCAGATTCTATATGTGACCATGTTTAATTTCACTACTTTACTTTGGGAAAGCCCCTCTTCCAAAAATTTCCTGAGAATTGGTCAATGGAAATCATTTTTTTGAGCTTGTCCTTGTCTGAAAAGCCTTGTTATTCTATCCTCATAGGTAAGTGATAGCTATACACGGTATGTATTTCTAAAATGGAAAAACAAAAACAGAAACAAAAAACCTTTCCTCAAACTTTGAACGTATGGTTTCCGTTGACCTTAAACTTCCGGTATTGCATTAAAATTTGGATTCTATTCAGATTCCTCCTGGGTGGAATGTGTGCTTATCTTCTTTTCCTCTTTCTCCTGACTTCTTAATACCTCTATCTTCTGCTGTGGTGGACTTAGGTCTTTTCCTTTACATTTTTCCCCTTTTTCCTCCTGTGCTTTTTTCCCCATGGGCTTACGTCTTTTCCTTTACTGCACTGTATGGGAGAGAGGGCTAGCTTGAATGAAGAATGGAAGTAAAACAATTCCCTACACAATCATAAATGGTTTTTTTTTTTTTTTCCACTTTCCAATTAACCCTATTCAAGGTTAAAGTCACACTTAAATAACACATTTTTTTTTTTCCAGCTAGGCTTCCTGGTCTTCCTATTTAGCCTAGATTACCAGGTCTTATTTTTTGCCATCACAAGGCACTGCCCTCTCCCTTCATAGCACTTACACAATTATCAATATATTATTCTATTTCGGCATTCAGTTCATTTTGTCTCTACCTGTAATAAACCAGAAACTCAATGGTAAGAGAACTCCATGTATCATTTTGATACCACAGGATGTTCACCACACCAACACAACACACTGAGATCTTTCATCCATTTTGAGTCTATTTGTGTGTGTGTGTGTGTGTGATGTAAATAAATGGTCCAGTTTCATTTTTCTGCATGTGGCTGTCCAATTTTCCCAGCACCACTTGTTGAAGAGACTGTCCTTTTTCCATTGGACATTCTTTCCTGCTTTGTCAAAAATAAGTTGACCACAGAGGTGAGCGTCCATTTCTGGGCTCTCTAGTCTATTCCATTGATCTCTGTGTCTGTTTTTGTGCTGGTACCATGCTGTCTTGATGACTGCAGCTTTGTAATAGAGCTTGGAGTCTGGAATTGTGATGCCACCAACTTTGGCTTGTCAGCATTTCTCTGGCTATTTGGGGTCTATTCTGGTGCCATATTAATTTTAGGATTATTTGTTCCATTTCTTTGAAAAAAGTTGATGGTATTTTCCTAAGTATTGCATTAAATGTGTGGAATGCTCTAGACAGCATAGGCATTTTCACAATATTTATTCTTCTAATCCATGAGCATAGAATGTTTTTCCATTTCTTTGTGTCTTCCTCAATTTCTTTTATGAGTATTCTATAGTTTTCTGAGTGCAGAATTATTTGCCTCTTTGGTTAGATTTATTCCCTGGTATCTTATGGTTTTGGCTCTACTCGTAAATGGGATTGACTCCTTAATTTCTCTTTCTTCAGTCTTATTGGTGGTGTGTAGAAATGCAACGGATTTCTGTGCATTGGTTTTATATCCTGACATTTCACTGTTTTCCTATATGAGTTCTAGCAGTTTGGGAGTGGAGTCTTTTGGGTTTTCCACATAAAGTA